>NC_140585.1:1091544820-1091939820 GCF_964204655.1 Triturus cristatus
GTGTGCGGGGCTGGGTGTGTGCGGGGCTGGGTGTGTGCGGGGCTGGGTGTGTGCGGGGCTGGGTGTGTGCGGGGCTGGGTGTGTGCGGGGCTGGGTGTGTGCGGGGCTGGGTGTGTGCGGGGCTGGGTGTGTGCGGGGCTGGGTGTGTGCGGGGCTGGGTGTGTGCGGGGCTGGGTGTGTGCGGGGCTGGGTGTGTGCGGGGCTGGGTGTGTGCGGGGCTGGGTGTGTGCGGGGCTGGGTGTGTGCGGGGCTGGGTGTGTGCGGGGCTGGGTGTGTGCGGGGCTGGGTGTGTGCGGGGCTGGGTGTGTGCGGGGCTGGGTGTGTGCGGGGTTGGGTGTGTGCGGGGTTGGGTGTGTGCGGGGTTGGGTGTGTGCGGGGTTGGGTGTGTGCGGGGTTGGGTGTGTGCGGGGTTGGGTGTGTGCGGGGTTGGGTTGTGTGCGGGGTTGGGTTGTGTGCGGGGTTGGGTTGTGTGCGGGGGGAGTTGTGTGTGGTTGTGTGTGGTTGTGTGTGTGTGGTTGTGTGTGGGTTGCGTGTGTGTGGTTGCGTGTGTGTGTGGTTGCGTGTGTGTGTGGTTGCGTGTGTGTGTGGTTGCGTGTGTGTGTGGTTGCGTGTGTGTGTGGTTGCGTGTGTGTGGTTGTGTGTGTGGTTGCGTGTGGTTGCGTGTGTGTGGATGTGTGGGTGCGTGTGTGTGGGTGCGTGTGTGTGGGGGTGGTTGTGTGGGTGCGTGTGTGTGGGGGTGGTTGTGTGGGGGTGGTTGTGTGGGGGTGGTTGTGTGGGGGTGGTTGTGTGGGGGTGGTTGTGTGGGGGTGGTTGTGTGGGGGTGTGGGGTTCTGGTTTGGGGGGGTTGTGTGTGTGGTTGTGTGTGCGATTGTGTGTGTGGTTGTGGTTGTGTATGTGGTTGTGGTTATGTATGTGGTTGTGTGCATGTGTGGTTGCATGTGTGGCTGTGGTTGTGTGTGTGTTTGTGGTTGTGGGTGTGACAGTAATACTAAAAGCATCTCAAAATAAAAGGAACACAAACAGTTTGTGGAAAGAGAAAGCACGTTGTAAGTCAAACGGGCGCAGCAAAGCATTAACACAACAACAAAACAAACCAGATCACTTAGCGAAGACTGAGTGCTGATAATGGATACACACAGCCAATCATCTTAAGAGTTCGATTGCAGCCAATGTGCACTCAAACTTGCCCCCTCCTTGTGAGTTGCACCCCATATTTCATGAGTTGTAACTGCTGCACCCACCATAGCGCTTTGAGATATAAAGCGCTACATAGGTCTAATCGATTAACCAGTCACCAACATACTGTGCTTTTAAAGAGAATGTGCCAAAAGTTTCCAGCTTCCTCATCATGTCCTCATGAAAGCGCCAACGAAAGGACTCGCTGAATGGTGCAACTGACATGAAGCAGCCTCTGCGATCAGAAATAAACACTGTGAACGTTGTTCAGTTTCACAGTAACATTTCCTTAATGTTCTTTAAGTCACAAAACAGTAATACTAAAAGCATCTCAAAATAAAGGAACACAAACAGTGAGTTTGTGGATAGAGAAAGCACGTTGTACGTCAAACGGGCGCAGCAAAGCATTAACACAACAACATGTTCTTTGATGTTTGATGTTCTTTGAATGAGAACATCAAAGGGGCGCCGCGAAAGTGATCGCTGGCAAAAGTGATCGCGGGCGCTTAATGAGCATGACGAGGTTTGCCAGCCTCTGCTCCTAAGCGCGCACCCGCGCTCATGCACTGTAGCTCAAGGCTGGCCATGGTAGCATTTTTTGAGCCCTCACAAAAAGTCGCGCCAGACTTGCGCATGCGCTGGGTCAGGTGAGAGCTAAAAAATGAGTCTAGCAGGACAAAGAATAGCCCAAATTAGCAGCAAGATATTTACCAGTTTGTATTGCGATATTTTCCTTGGCCATAAGTAATAAAGCACTAGCTACTGCATATTGGCTGCTTGCTATTCTACATTTCCATAGTCAAGTGTACAAACAGAATATTATAGTTATACAAGAGGAATTAATAATCTCCTGAACTTTGGGACACTACTGGTAAGTAACAGAGTATCCACAGTCACCTCATCCCATTTTAGAAAGGGGGTGTCTATTTGCATTCCATGGTTGCTCCTACAGGCAACAAAATATAATTACAGATTTTATTTGTTCAGCTGATGATGGACAGGAAAAATTGCCCTGTAGGGCCCTGGTTCAGTGTCCATTTTTTTCACTTAAGTCCCTGATCCACTTAAGAGCCCTGGAAGTACCTTGATGGGAAAACAGCAGCAAAGAAAACTTTTCACACTGGAACGAAAATCTAAGCTCCAAAAACTTAAGCGTGACACACAAGTTATTGTACCAAATCTGGAAATCCCGAATCCAAGCAGTAGGTGTCCAGTTATAATTTGACCAAATTATACAAGTTGGCTCAACAAGGGGAACGAGCCTGGATACCATGTTTAGTAACTTAGGTTCAAAGCTTGATACTCTTCGCTCAATGTTCAGCTAAACAAACTTTGCAGATTCCCAATGATCGACATAGGCTGGGAATGAGAAGCGATCCAGAAACCTTGTGCCTTTAGTCAAACTTGCACATAGTTCACCTAAAACTTCCAAAGCACACTTTTATTAAACAAAGGATGCTAAACATACTGGAAATGAAGCTTTTTCAGGATGGCTCCTTCTCAGGAACCTTTGTGCCCCAGTGACAATGGTTCTCTAGGAACATTTGTTGGGGAGTTTTCCTCCTCTAAGTAATCCAGTTGGCTCTGAATCCTCTAAATGGCCTTTGCAGGTTCCACAATAGGTCACACAAGTCTACAACAAACCAGTGACAACATTAAATTGCCAATGGTAACAAACCCCATTCAATTAACATTCCATTTAACGGAGTGCTCTTCTTACCTCAATCACATAAGCTGTCACTTGAGAAACCCAACAGCACACCCCTATACACCTGTCCAAGGTCCTGGATACACTCTTGTGTACCTAACATTATAGCATATATTTTTGGACATTTACATAGAAAGTCAACAGATTAAAATTAAAAAAAATGCAACAGGAAAAACTTAAAAAGAAGATATCCCAGAAATTTCCCACAAAGAGGAAGGTAGGAATTGTGGGCCCGAGACGCTCAGTGGGGAACTCGACAAAATCTTAGTGCGGTCTCCAATTCAAATGGGAGTAGATATTTTTACTCTTCTTTCTGCTTTACTTTCCACATGTGCTGAAATTGGGATGGTTGGGACAAAAATCGAAACGTGGGAAGTGGCAGCACTGGACAAAATCTGCATATTGGCAAGGCAAGAAAGCATTTTAACATATGGGGCTCTGACTTTGTTTCTTTTTCTTGACTCCAGAATTTTTTTTAGAAGTCATTTGTGTTCTCATCAGCAGCTAATGACCTTAAGGAACTGGGGGTTAGCTACTGCTATTAACAATAGACCTTGATCCCATTGACTTTTGTAATGGGTTGAAATCTGAGAGATAATTACTGCTGCATGTGTATTATGATGTCACTCAGTATTCCATCCTAAAATCAACAATTTCATAACTTTCATACCTTTGGTTGTTCAGTACCAAGGCTAGTTTTGCCATTGAACCATGCCAGACAGGAGGCGATGTTTCCCAAAGTTTACTTTCAATCATTCTGTACACACTGGAAATTGTGAGATATCTTTCATTTACTATCAAATATTTTCTTATCAATTAGGAAAAGCAAACCCACTTTGGGTTAAAGTTTGTCTCCAGAAAGTCCAAAAATGTTCTGCTAATCATGGGGATTATCACTTTGCCCAAGTCAATATTTTTTCTTATTTTTCTCTCATTTTGATGGGACTTTTATTTCCTCCTAGTTAATTCTCATTTGAGTAGGAGCCGCTGCTTGAAGCAATTTGTTCTGATATTGTTGTCTGAATACAGCCACAGGAAAGTCTCTGATGGCTAAGAATGCTTGCTTGATCAGTGTTATTGGTTTATAAGAGGGCACTCTGTGCACATAACTATGTTGCTTTTCTTCAACGCCTTTGAAAGATACTTTTTCACAATTTACTGCTGGTTAATGATCCTCATATCTTACTCTCTTTTACTCCTCACTCTAGTTTATTCTCTCGAGTATACACCAGCAATGTTTCTGAATTAATTGTGATGTGAGACAGCAAGGGGGGCAATGATCTACCATATTGCCCATACTCGATACTTGCACACTACTCAGCCTCTCACAGAATCCACTTTTTCCTGTCGGAGAATGTTCATAATCTTGGGAAGGTGGTGAAAGAGTTAATATTTCTCACTCTAAAGATTTTTGGAGCTGCAGTTTACCCCTCCGTTCATATTGGAGGCTCTCTTTTTTATAAATATTTGTATTGGGCGTTAGTGGCAAATATGCGACCACAGCTGGGAGCACCTGTGGAAATGTTGTGATCGCTTGTATATCTGGATGTGCCTAATGTGGTGATGGCAACACTGTGGTTTTGCTGACATCTACAAAAAGGTGTGGGGTGATCTTTTCTTTGGGGGAGGTCTTTGGAAAATATATGTTGGAGGGGTAATTCTGCAGGGCAAAATTTGTGATGTCTTCCTTCTTTCTGGACCTACGGTATTCCTTCTTGAGCTACAGTACAGCAGAACCAATCTAATACTGAACAAGTATGGCATGGAGTGGAAAGCAATGAACCCCCACTCGTTCAAACTGTAGTATGTCAAATACTCACTGTCACGGGAAGCCATAGCAGGCTTTATATACACTCCTATATGGATTTACATAAACATACCAGCAGCTTTTGAGGGAATTGCTCTTGAATGAATACTTCTTATTCTGTCAGTAGTAGAGCAGAGTAAGCCTTAATGTCTCAGTTCTTAACAAAGTATACGATTCAAAATGTCTTTTTCTAAGCATTTCTGCACTGGACAGAGCACAGACAGGTCAGGCAAACAAGAAACGTAAAAACACATTACGAGACTGGCTCAACATCTGTGTCTTTTTCATGCCTTCACCGGTTCAAAGACACGGAATTCCATGTCCCCTGTCAGACCATGATTCGTCATGGCTGGCCCTGGACAACTTCTAAACAGGAAGCGGCACATATTTTTACTCCCAGCAAATGACATTAAGAAATAAGTATAAGATACCTGGCAATGGACGTTCAGATTCTGGTATATTAAAGACTTCATGGAAATTTCCTTTTTTGGTACTATGAAAACGGCTTCCGTCTTCATCTTTGCTCAATCCTGCGGGAGCGCTTGAACCCACATTGCTTCTTGTTGATGCTGACTGAACCTGTACAGAGACCACACAAATGCTCAAGGGTACTCTTCACGCAGTTTGTTGTTTTCACATGACAAAGTAAGACCAATTCAGAAGTCTAAACTAGAAGCTGTCTTTTCATTCTAGCAATATTGATGCTTAGTGAAGAAAAACAGGAAGGATTTGTCCATGTCTAAAGATCCCATTTTTGTGGCATTCATTTTGTCAGTAAACGAGTTCTTTGATAACCAGGTAAAATTGGTCCTTTTCTTGCCAGGACCCAAGGCACTGGAAGTCCTTCATGGAATTGTTTAGGCTCTTTCAAGAAATCCTAGCATTGCAGAGCATTGAAAAATGTACCTCTTTATGACTTTTGTCACAAAAGACGGCGCTTTCCTAAATTAGCTTTTAGTGGCTGCTCTTTTTTCATTTCATTGTTTATAATTTGTCTTCAATTCATTATATATTTTCTATTTATTTATTTTATACAAACAATCAGAATGACTAACGTCCAGTAATAAAATCGTGTTTTCCTATATATTTTCAAATAGACATTGTATTGTTGATTTACAGTCTTGTTGCTATTATTTCTATTAATGATATACTCCTACTATATTTATATAAAATATTTATGTATTAACACATTTTAAATTGACTACTTTATAACTATGTTTATTGTAAAGCATGCCATAATGTACAAACAAGCCCAGGCTGTAAAGCAAAGTAATAAATGAGGTTCTTGATTATGACAAAACATCTGTGGCTGTGACTAACAAATGGAGAACTGTACACTGATGGAAACGTTACTAATAACCAAGTTTCGCCTGCATAATGGGCTAAGCATAGGTGGAATAAAACTCGGAAGGACCACAGATTCAGACGCTGACCTCTTAAACTTATTACTGAAGATCAGAGTTTTTCGGGCCACATCTTAAGATGAAAAAAGGTCTTCAGAGCTCCTCCCTTACGAATGCAGACTACACATGGAATGCCAGTTCAGTACTGCTATACTGGAGGCCACCTTGTTTTATCATGCCCTACACAACCCGCCTGATGAGGGTAAAAAGAGGCTTCCAAATATTCCTGAAACACGAGTAGAGTATCTAAAGGAGCAGGGTGCTTTATATGCATTTTGGATTTATCAGGACAAAGTAAATTCTAATTAGAGAAATGAATATGAATTAAGTAGAGAAAATGTAAGTACATGCCTACCAAGAGTAATCAACGTACATTTGATATATTCTTTCAAATCATAAAGTAGTACACAACAACGTGCCACAAATCAGAAAATTAGGTGATGGTACGGTGCTAAAGTGCACCAAACATGTGAAGGTGAGTAACTGTGTTCAGCTTAAGAAAAGAGAAAAAACTATTGGCTTCCAACAAAATTATATAACCCGAGATCTGTAGGTCACTTATAAAATTGAGTCCCAGTTGAGACCCCGAACAGTGGCCAACAGGTCAGTCAATAAGAGTGAAAGTCAACTTTTCGACCCGTTTAGTCAATTATGCTGGGTGCTCATCAGGAAAAAGCCAATAGGCAAAAGTGAAGTAATAGCCCTCCTAAAAAAAGAATTGAGGAATACAACTGGCGAGTCATCTAACTGTGCGGTACCTTGAATCACATCCCAAAGAATTCACAGATATCTGCTAAGGTGGGAAAGTGAACAGCAGTGCAAAATATTCACCGTCTGCTGAGGCGCAATTGCAGGATTTTTTCGGTTTGATTTATGTTCATATTTCTAGGTAAAACGCATTTACTCCTGGTAAATGCCCTACTCAAAATACCTTTCATGCTGTGTGACCTTCAAATTTTTATCTTCCATCACAGTGTGCGAGTCAATGTACACACACATTTTGACTCTGTTCTCTATTAACGGTCACAGAGGTCAGCAGACGGGCTTAAGCTCACCACGCCGTAATGTGTGCAGTATGCGCAGGTGCACCTCAAAAACAAACCTTTGCATTTTTTTTTTTAATCTGTCATGTGACATCAGTCTGTGCATGAACAACATTTGGGCATCCAGGATCCAGTACACTGATATGTAACTTGGATACAGACATCTCGATTACTTAAGATCAGATCATGCCCTAAACTGTGAGAATTATGTTCAAAATCACTACCTTGCGATTTAAGCATGTAGGTCTCAAAAACAAATTAAAAACGTTATTCTTATTTTTATATAACACCAAAAACCGAGTCTTTAAAATACCATAAAAATTGTGTTTGTAGTTTTATGTTTAAACTAAATCTAATGCACCAAATTTGCCTGAACTACTTGGACAGCTTGTTGATTTTGTGCCAGCATACTCAAACAGATGATGAGTTTGGAAGATGGAACAGTAATATCACATCACAAAACTGACGAGTTAAAACTGGTACTGTGAACTCTATGGTCAGCTACGTGGCTCAAGAAAAAAACGGGTTAGCATTCAAGATTAGTGTTTAAGTGACAAAACAGGACATTCAATACACACCACGTGCATTAACGGCAAACATTACAAAGGAGCAAATACACACGCACACAGAGCATCAGCTTATGAAGACATGTCAGAAATAAATAATGTTCCAAGCTATGATCCATACCTTGTCATGACCTGATAGCTAGCAGGAAAAGAAACAACAAACACAAATGTGACAGTGACAAAAGAAAAAGTGAAGTCTCTAAAACAGTATATACAGAGTGACAGACTTTAGCTCACAAAGTACAATACTGTACACAACATACATCTACAGGCTGCCTTTTACCAGTGGTTAGAGCACACTTTTATCCAAGTGTTCATTTTGATGATTTTCCAATTTTCAAAAAGTTACTTCTTCATTGAAAGTAATAGTTAATGCTGTTTTACATAATATATACCCTGATCTAGAATTTGACATTATAACTTTGGTCGCATCCAGGGCATCTGCATGGTTTTAAAAGGAGAACAGGACTATAAACTTTTTTTTTTTCATTTTGAAACCGCCAGAGTCTTTTATATTGTTACAGCTGCCTTTAGAGGAATGGTCTAATACCGACTGGGTTTAAACCAGAACAGAGGAGTGTCAAGAGTGTCCTTAAGATTCTGGACATAAAAAAAGAGACTTGTCCTACACCTTTTATGTATGTACAGATGTTTTGCTATACAGGATGATGGGACAACACGGATTGAAATTTCTGCACTGTGATATTTGGGTTTGTCCATTTTAAGCCTTCCCTGCACATGAACTCTTTTGGAACTTTAATGTAATGTGCCTTTGGAAAACTTACTGGTTAACGAGGAGCATAAAACAGCAACTGTTCCAAGTCAACCTCAATCACCTCTATGGCTACAAATAACTATCAAAACAAACCTCAAAAAGAATGCTACATCTATGATTGACGGCTGGGTTGGAAAGATCAGATCTGAAAATTTAACTGGGCATAATGAATGCCATGAGACACCCCTCTGTTCACTAAATTACTGCAGAGAATTGTGGTAAATTTCACGATCAAAAAAGAATGCTACATTGTTTACTAGATTTAAACTTTTAGAGAGAAGCACACCCAAATGGTCCGGACATCATTTTTAAGTAAAGCCGAACTGAATTGAGGTTTCAAAAAAACTATTACACACACATGAGCTGTAATAGAATTTCTTCTTTTGTTTCTCACTAAAATGTGGAACACAAAGATAATGAGCTCAGACACCAACACAACCAGGTATATCCAGGATTATTGACACGTATAACTGGCATGTAGCTTTGCTGCTGCTGTGGGGAATTTCACCACCACCAAGGTATCTACAATCAGAGGAGTCCTTCAACTCAACTCTAAATAGTATTTTCAAAACCACATGCACAGTTTATTTTCAATACAAGAGAGCAATTGGCAGGCTCCACAATTCTATTCCTTTCAAATTTCTGTTCCGATGTACAACATCTACAATTGCCAGAGGAATCAATGCAATAATGGCATTCAGAAGACCATATCTGTGCCCCAATAAGATTCTCCTTCAATCATTTTTCCAAAATCATTGATGTAAAGAATCAAAGAAAGGTGAATATGTTCAAGGGTGTTGCCACTTCCTAAATGTTGAAACATTTGGTCACAAACTGTGATCACCTCAGAAAAGGTTAGGGTGCAAAAAGATGCACACATTTTGGGTTCAGAAGGTTTTCTAGAAAGTATCATCCAGTTTTAAAAACATTTTTTTATCAAGGTTAAGTACACCAGAGTATACAATTTTAGAGCATAGCCTTTTGAAAGGCTATTTTATTAGCAATAAATATAGGCATAAAAAAATTATATAAGGGCTAATGCAGGCTTGAGATTGGTTTTTAAAAAGTTGCAATAATTAGCTCTACTATATATTGTGTATTTACAATTTACATTTACAACATGCTTGTATAGTTGCTAAGTAAGAGACTAACTCGGACACCATCTATAAATATGTGCTTGAATCACTGGAAAATGCAAAGTTTCTTAATATGCACCAACAATAACAAACAAAATACGAATTACCCGTCTTGACACCGTAGCGTTTAATCGCTCTTTTAGTTGTGGATCTGTAGGCAAGTTGATCCATATAATGTAAGGTGTGTCATACTTTGATCGAAGTCTTGGACAACGTTTGAAGATGAAATCAATAAGGAAGAACTTGATTCCAGCATAAAGCCCTAAAATTGAGAAAAGATTAACTTAAATTGAGCAAATAACAGTTGAATCAGCCCCAGCAATGAAGACCCAGTCAGTACTAAATACATGCGACTGATATTTACATTTAACAGCAAACCAACCATAAACACCCAGTGAGCACTGATTTTAGTAGATCAATTTTATGGTGCTGGGCAAGATATTCACAAAGATTTGTCAAAACGTGCTGAGAAGTTTAATTGATCAAAGTGTATGCCACAAATTGACAATTAGGCTCTGGGTATTCCTATCACATGTATATTTTGCTTCATAGCAACACGGTTAAAATAAATTAAGCCATAAACACTTAATGACTAAGGACGAGACGTACACAAAGTGCCAGTGTATTTATTTAAAAGCAGCTTTGATTTATTATCAACAATCATTGGTAGTGGGTGAACTTTAAAGCAGGCAAGAGGTGAAGATGCAACCCATCAGGGAGGCCTGAACAATGAGAGAGCCGAGAAATGGGGGAGTGTGGGCTCTCTTTGAAGAATATTATTTTATAAAACCACTGGACAGTATGTACACTGTGCAGCACAATTTCTCACAGGAAAGGGTTAAAAAGCCAATTTCAAACAATCTAAGATGTTGTGCCTCCTTATCATTGTTCAAAAAGTAAATAGCATCTCACTTCACATCCCGATTCAACTTCGATTCTTTTTTACCATCTTGCCTCCTTCATGCAGTATAACCCTTGTAGTAGCGGGAATCTACGTGAAAGGCACAACAGCTGCCTGCAGCCTCCACAGCTCCACTGTTAAGTCCAGAACCAGTGCATCTGGCCTGAAATGATCAGGTCTGAAGTTAAAATAAACCACAAGTGAAGGTGGAGTTCACTCCACCGGCCACAGGGGGTAATTGAGGTTAGGATGTGGATACACCCTCCCGACTAGGCATTAATTACCATAAGGTATCCAGAACCATCAAGCTCAAGAACTAAAACAAACTAAACCTTACGTGGCATACACCGCTGAGTGCGAAAAGGAGGC
Source organism: Triturus cristatus (assembly GCF_964204655.1). Lineage (NCBI taxonomy): Eukaryota > Metazoa > Chordata > Amphibia > Caudata > Salamandridae > Triturus > Triturus cristatus. The sequence goes on from NC_140585.1 coordinate 1,091,555,705, forward strand.
AATTCCCTTTTATTATTTAACCCTCACACACCCTATTGGTGTCCTGCTTCATCATCTGGTTCCCCCATGACTCCTAAAGGTCAGGGTGGGCTTGACTGTTTCAGGGAGCACTTAGGAAATGTAGGCCAGGGGGGTTTAAAGATAAAAATCCTACTCCGTTCCCTAGGTATCCCTTTATTCACGGGGACGTAGCGGATATTAGAAAATATAAAAAATTGGCCTTTTTGGCGGTTATGGTCCTATGACCCTAAGAATATGCCACCATGTTCAGGGTACTTTCCAGCCTCCCATTTGTGGCCAGGATGTTGATGTCCAAAAAGGAGACCCTCATGTTGTTAGAGGACATCGTAAATTTCAGGAATGGGTTAATGTTAAGCCAGGTAATGAACTCGGTTGTGCCATGTCAAATGACGAAAATGTCGTCTATATATCTCAGCCATTGTCGTATCTTTCCAGAGTCCAACAATCCTTTCTCTGGAAATGGGAGGCTGGAAAGTACGCTTTACACGAAACCTACTGACCGAAACAATTTGCTGCACTTTGATAGTGCACACCCTCTGTCAATAAAGGAAAACCTTCCTATAGGACAATACCTCAGGATACGGAGGAATTGCTCCAACATGGAAAGTTACAAGGAAGCTGAAAATCTCACAAAAAAGTTGGAGAACAAGGGCTACCTCAAGAAAGTGATATAACAAGCTCGCAAAAGATCACGGAACACACCACGTGAGGCCCTGATAGAAACTAACACAAAAGAAGAAACCAAGGCACTCATATGTGTGACTACTCACAATTCATCGTCTAATAACATCAAGAAGATCATAAATAAGAACTGGCGTATTTTGACTTCTAACAAATTAACTTTTGAAAAAACGATGTTTTGTTTAAACAAAACAAGAGCATAAGGAACACTCTGGTCCATACAGATAGCTGGGATCCTAAACGTGATACACAACTCACACTATGGAACCAGCCTCTAGTTGAGGGCCATTTCCCATGTGGGAATTGTTTAGTATGCCCCCTGACAAAGCATACTACAAGCATCAATCTTGGCCTAAAGTATGAAAGGGAACAAAGAGATCACACAAATTGCAACCAGTCAAATGTGGTTTACATGATCACATGCCTGTGTGGATCCAAGTAAATCAGGATGACGACCCGAAAAGTGAAACTACGCATTGGAGAACACAGAAGTAGGATCAGATGAGCAATTACAGCAACGAAATGGACAGCTCACTATGTGGGGAAAAAAAAAAAATCACGCGGCCAGTGATCTTGAATGGACCATAATCGAGAAAGTGAAAGAAGGACCTAACATCTCCAAGAGGTTGTTAGAAATGAGCAAAGAAGGGTCTACAAACTGAGAACTGATATCCAAGGTTTGAACGACACCATTACATGGAATGCCGCGAGTAGAAACCATTAAAAAAACTGGTATTACGCCCAGAACCTTTGGATACCAGAGAATACCCTAGTACGCCCTGATAACCTGTATAAATAATACCACAGGAGTAGAATAGTAACATGCATCTGCTTTTCAAAATATACGAGTGGATATTTTGTTTCAGATAAATGCTCCTCAGAAAATCTGACTAGGTGACCACCCGATAAGAAGACCGATACAGGCTCTATTGTGGAGCAACACATAAGAGGAAGGTAGTATTGCCAGCAGCCCACAGATTATTGAGAACACCAGGACATACTCCCAGAGAGGGCCGCGTGCAAAATAGACACTATCAATAGCAAGTTTACCAACAACTTGATATAAACCTAACAAGGTTGTGAGAAATTTAAATTTATATTTCAGCCAATACTATGAGCCCAGTTGAGTGTAACATATAACTACCCTTGGGCTTTTAGTAGCATCATTTGAGTAAATATTTTTCATGTCAGTAAAATTATAATGAAGTGGTGAAACATCAAGGAATGATAAACGCGACTCTTTTACAACATACTGCAGCCCCCATGAATCCAACAGGATTGCTAGTTCTAGTGGGGAGGGTGCATAGACATCACTGATAAACACGTATGGTAAACTACATTTCCCATGACTACGTTGTGATATGTAGTTTTTAATAGTACGTGCACAGGAAAAGACGCTAAATACGGGCGTCAGTGTGGGAACCACACCCCTCCTTGAGTAGTTTGGACACGGACAAGCTGTGTTATTTAACCTGGCGTTGGGAACAGGAAAAGCACTAATGCCTGGATATACGGGAGCCGAATAGGTTGCGAATGAGGCAGGACCTTTGGAGTAGTAAGTCCCGACCGAGCGCGCTCCTACAACCAGAGGTAATGTTTTCTTGGTCATGAGGGAGGCAGGGAGTCCTAACGCTGTAGCCTTTTACTTTCGAACAGCTTTTGACTACAAGGCTACCCCTTCCCGTGAGAAACTATTATTCCACTCAAATTGGGTAAGGGCATACTCAGACGTATGGCTAAACAATGGGTGTTGCATAAGTGTACACAGTGTGTTTTACGGAGTGTTTATATTACTGTGAGGTTGTGCTACCACTAACGCGACGTACAAGTGGATTATACCTGATGTAGTGAGTGTATGGTTCACAATGGGATAAGGTATTTGATACTTACGATAGAAAGTGAAGTGCGATAAAGGAAAACATGCTGCCAATAAGGCAAGGCGGGGTCAACGAGACCCAAGACCAGCTCTGCTACATCACAGATTACAGAGTGATGGGAATATGAGCACACCTAGCATGAAGGGAGTGCTGTACACAAGGACATTATTTACTGTAGTGCATAAATTGTATGTCTTTCGTCTCCTGTCACATTTCCTCACAGGCAGAATTTTTACATACATACCAGAGGGAGAGAAGTTTACACTCCATTCTTTCACGAAGGGACAGCTTTCTGTTCCTTCAAAAATATACATAGGAAAATCCTCAACTAATTGCAGGGAAGGAATCTTTGTTGTGCCCTGGAGAAAGCCCAGGACTGAACAGGCCATTTTTACAGGCTGAAACAGGTTGGCAGATTCTTAGGGTCATAGGACCATAACCTCCAAAAAGACCCTTTTTTGAAAAATATTTTTTATATCCGCTACGTCCCCATGAATAAAGGGATACCTGGGGAACGGAGTAGGATTCTTAGCTTTAAACCCCCCTGGCCTACATTTCCCAAGTGCTCCCTGAAACTCAGTCGAGCCCACCCTTACCTTTCGGATTCAGGGTGAACCCGATGATGAAGCATGACACCAATAGGGTGTGTGAGGGTTAAATAACAAAAAGGAATTGCCTCCTTTCCGCACTCAGGGGTGTATGCCACGTGAGGTTTAGTTTCTTTTAGTTCTTGAGCTTGATGGTTCTGGATACCTTACGGTAATTCAGGTCTGAAGTAAGCCGACCTGATAATTTCAGGCCTGGAGGCAACTGGAACATTAGCATGGCCTGAAGCAGTATCCCCACTGGGAATACAGCTAAGGGCTACTTGTAACAAGTGCCTGTATCTTTCCGTACAGCCCTGCTGACAGAAATATACAAAACAGTGCGGTACCTAATTAATTATAGAATGGATTATCTGTTCATCAATGATCTGTAGCTCTAGGATAATGAGGACTATCATCCACGACTCTAATGACCAACAAACAAATGTGAATCATTAATTATATGTATTTGTCAGGTTTAGCTGCTGTGTGTGAAGTGGAAATAAAATCCGGTCATGTCTCACCCACGTTATGATTAACTTCGGCATATTCTCTGATGCAGCACTGAATCTCATAACATCAAGCATGACTGAAGACCCGCACTCTGACTTATCCGGCAGCCTCCAGCAGCAGGCGGAACTCATTTCCACAATCACATTAATCTGAGATACTCGGTTTTAGGTTCTTGTATAATACTGGCATAATGAATGTATGCTTTTCCTGCAAGTCTTGGCTTGTTGCTTTCACTTGCTTTGTGTTTATATTCGGTCCTATTGAACAGAGTGCTCTGGTTTAATTGCCACATTACAAGCAGCATAGTCAACACTGCATCAGGTAGAGTGCTTGAGAACTTTCTGTTCACCTCCTTTACATACCTGAAAGTGCACAACGTCGACACCTGCCAGAAAAATGGCAACATAAGTCACAGCAGAACAATAAAGAGCTACTGGAAAGAATAATCCATACTGGGGGCAGATAAATGAGATGAAAAGGGATTCCGAACCAGGACATTTATTAGAACAGCAGGTTAGATGGAATCCAGACTTAGAAAAGTGTGGACATCACGCATCATTTTCTTGCAAACCTCACAGGGCAACCTATTTTACATAAATGTGAATAATAAGCATGGATCTTCTCCAAACACTTATTAAGATCAGACACGAAGTCTGAGCCCAGTGGAGGTGGTTTAAAAATTTGTGTAGTTGTCGCACCCATCTGCGTTTAAGGTATTTTGCTTCCCTATGGGTGACAAGTGCGTGATTGAGCAGTTTGTGTAGAAGAACATGTAGTGTGCATGCGTGCCAATAACCTTTGCATGGTTATACATGTTACAAAGTGTGGAAGAGCCGTGTGTTTCGATAGCTGAATTAGTTTGTATGTCTGTAGCTCAGAGCAGAAAGTCTGTGTCTGGGAATGGCAAGTTTGTAGGTCTGCCGACACTATGTATAGTGTAAATCTATTCACAGCTTTCAGTTTTTGTGCATATATCTGAAAAAAGCATGTTTAAGTGCGATTTATTCATGTTTGGTGTAATTATCTCAAATGTATTTTTGTAGGGCTGTTTTTTTGTTTGAGCGTCGTATGCATATAGTTCTATAGCTGTCTGAATAGACCACTGTCGGTAATGTGTAGTCAAGTGAATTATTCATGTCTCTAGCTAACTATTGGCATGGTCGAATAAACTGCATGTCTTAAAGAGTGGGTGTGGTCATGAATGTTGTGTATGCGTGTTGTTCAGAATGTATGTGGTTATCTGAGCTGTGATACACAGCATTTGTTTTTTCATTTATGAAGTTCCTGCGCCTGTTCTTCAGAGAGTTTTCATCATGAATACATAAAAAACGGGTGCACACTATAGAAATTAAAATAAGTACAGACCTTTATCAAGCACTCAGAGTTCTGAAAGATGCGTTTAACAACATTTCTCATTGACCCTGGAAATTACAGTCAATATGCAGCAACTCTAATACCCAGTATTAATCCTCTGTATACCAAGTTTCCCCACATTTAATTTTCAAGGTGCAAACATCTGGGCTGAGATACTCATTTATTTCTTTGTGCTTAAAAATCAAATCTGGCTCCCCGGCCGACCCTGTGACCCCCCCACCCACTTTCACCAGTTTTATCCTCTGATCTCCGATGTGAGCTTAGATCTGGCTAATTTGTCTTTGACTGCATCTGTACCACGGGCGTAGAAAGACGCGAAAGTCATCCCTTTGTTAAAAAAACCCTCTTTGGATGCTGCCGAACCGGGTAATTATTGACCCATTTCCCAGCTGCCTTTCTTGGCTAAGGTGGTGGAAGCACATGTGAATTCCACATTGTCTAACTTTATTGAGTAATACAATGACAGGAGTAAACCCATGTACCACGTTGAGAAGTGGGTAGGTATGCTAAAGGAAACAACAGTATCTCAACTGGTGTGATTCAAGTAAGACAGTTTAGACAGGCATGTAAAATACATTGCAGTGAGGTAAAAGACTCTTGGAGACAAAATTTAGATTAGAAGGTGCACTAGGCATCATATATTTAAAGTAAAGTAGGGTACAGTTGTATCAGGACTGTAAGCATGGACTTGCAAATAGACAAACCTAAGTTGACCTTGGTGCTAATTGTGTAAGTGAGTGAACAAGTTGCGACGCAAGTGACAAAGTGCATTCAGCGGAAGAGGCGCAAGGTGAGATTGGTGACTCGATATATACAGTGAAACTTGGTGGTTCCGATGGTACTTCGATACATTTAGAATTCAAGATAATCAATAGAGGGAACCACAGCGGATAATGCGCTATTGTTTGCGCTGAGTGGTCGACGACGTTTCGATCCTCTAACTCAGGATCATCTTCAGGACCGGGTTGATAGTTTGGGCGGTGCTGATGGAACGCGCAGGGGCGCGTATTGTGGAGGGAACAATTAGAGAAGTCGGGGCATCGATCAATGTGGACCGTGGTTGGTGTCGAGCGAGGCTGCGGTTCCACGCCCGAAGTGCGTGAAAGGGAGCTGGGAGCAAGCCAGCGGTTCAGCCAGTAACTATGGCGGTGAACGAGAGGCTCAGTCAACGACAGACCGCGATTCGGTCTCAGTGAAAGGAGCTGAGGAAGAAAGGAGTTTACAAGTCTGGCTGTGCTGCAGGGGTGTGGAAGACTAGGAGACGGGAGGGGGAGCGGGGGACAGGACTTACTTGGTGTTGCTGAATGAATCAGAACGTGCGGGACGTTCTGATTGCGGGTTTGTTGATCTCCAATTAACTAAATCTGTCTAGGCTCACCCAGATCTGCCATAATGAGCTGAAGCCATAAACTGAAACCTTATTCTCATAGTTGCAGAATCCATACTTATCATTAGGATAGCGATGCATTTAGGGGTTTCGTATTATTGTAACACTTTACAACAGCAATTAACTATCAGTGACTCGGTCAACACGATAAGTCAGATTCAAGCAACTAATTTGTTGGTGAGGAAATACCACCAATGCTGGCAGGCATTAGGTTTTCTTCAACATACACCTAACGAAATTTCTCTAACTTCCCTTCTGAATAAACCAATATAATGGTCTTATAATGCAAAAGACAAGTAATTACATTACCCATACAAAGTCCAATCATTTTGTAGGGGAATAAGCAGGATGCAATAAAGGCTGCCCATAGAGCCACATACAGCTTCTGTGTTATTTCTGGCTGGACCCACATGAACAAGCTGCGAACAAGAAAAGGCCTCATTAAACAGGCGAGTTTGAATGTTAACAAATGGATAAAACGTTTTACTTCAAGAAAAAAAAAATAAGAATAAAATAAACATACTTCTTAATTTTTTCCAGTATGTCTGCCATCTTGCCAAACAGGTTCTGTGTTGAAAGCAAAAGTTGTTAAATTTCTGTTCATGTGTTCATGGTTGAAGACACTTGACACTGTCAAAAAGTAAGTGTGAGGTCTATTTACACTATACAGCAGTGTGTGCAATCAGTTAAAATGTTATGCAAAAGTAATGTCTATTTCCTGTGGTGATACTATGCTCAGGATGTTTTAAGGATTGTGTAGTAAGGATGAGATATATATATATATATATATCTATCTATACTACTCTTTGCCGTTAAATTACTTGTTAAAGCCAATTAGAACATTTGTACTCCGGTTCACATTGAGTGAATGGTAGTCAGGCATTAAAGGCCTGCACAGTTTTCTGTTAATCGAAATACAACTTACTAAGAATTCACAGTCTGTACAACTTTGTTAGCAGCATCAGTGCATCTTTTTGGATCCATCTCATATTTTACTTGGGAGGGGATTCTGCAACAATTGTAGGTGCTCTGTAGAGGAGCTAGATATTGATTACTGTGTAAGCATTAAACCTTAAATAAATAGATCATGACCATCTTTCACATTCTCTGTGGAAGTCGCATCGAAACTTTGGACTTGGACCTGCTACTTTGAAATCACAGATCAAGGATTTGAGGTTTTCCCTTGCAAGGAAGAGAAAGGAATCTTGCCTACCAGATGAAGTAGCCAGTCGCGTCTACTTTGAGTTACAAGTCAAACAAAATGATAGGGTGGGTTTTGTGATGTGTTGGGGAACCAAGATCAAAAGAGGCATAGCACAACTCATTTCATGCAGAACAAGCAGTGGCAGGCATTGAGTATTGCATGTGTCGACCTAGAGGTGGGAGGTTTACAACAATGTCGATTCATATTAAAATACATTGGCCCACAATTGGATTGTGAACTAAATCTGAGAAACAATTTAAGTTCTAAAAATTTTTTTTAACTAACTATTTAGCAGTAGTGGTTTTTACTGAGGCACAAAAGGAGTAGCAATACTGGTCACATGCGTCCTGCCCTTCACTGACTTGCTATCGGAGCTTTCAGAGGCGTTTTACCAAATTCTGCATGGTTCTTCTTTCATGGAAAACTGATGTTTACTGCCCTGCACTAGGAAACCCTGGTGTATTTAAAAATTCCAAATTTAAAAAAGCAGCAGCTGGCAGCAGAAATGTCTCAATCCAGGCTGCTCCTTTATGGGATGAGACTCTCCTAAACCTTTGCAAACAGGAATAACTAATGATCAGGATGCTCTGAAAGCATGGCCCTCGGCTCTATTGATTGGTCTAGCTAGGTTTTACTCATCTACAGAGCTAAGAAGCTCTTGTTGAACAATGTCCTAAGTAAATGCTACAAATTGTTTAGAAGAGCCACATTTTGTGAATGGGAATAATTATGTATTCCTTTCACATACAGATTTATATTTTTCAATTCAGTTTAGAGCTGGATCACTGAACCCTTCATAGAATTCCTTCTTTAATGGTGTGTATGTTTTCATACTTATGCACTTATCAAAGCTTTATTTTGAAAATGTAATGGTCAACAAAACATCATATGAAAACACTTGGTACCTTCTAGAGGTGTTAGAGATACAGCTCTTAAGTGCCAGTACTGTGAAATACGTCTACCAGTAAAATATAAGTTAGGTGAAATGGACAACAAACAAGTAGCCTCTTTACAAGGCTTTCTATCTGTGTAGATTTGTCGCATTGAACAAACAGATCTAGATAATGCTTGAAATGTGTCAACAGCGTTGACTTTGCAGTGCACAGGCAGCAGTTGTGTTCAGATGACTTTACAGATTATTGGACAATAAAATGAATACATCACTACTTCATCACAGTTCCTACAAGCAAAAGATGAACGCGTAGTCAAGCAGAACAGAACTGACAAAAGAAAACTATTGTATACCCCTGTTAACCTTAATATCAATGCACTGGCTTGGTCAACCTCCTCTTCCGACACTGAATGCGGTTGAAGATTCTGGCTCTGCAGAAGTGTGTAGTGTAAGTGAACATCGAGAACCCCAATCATTTCATGTGATTGTCTAATGCGGATTGCAACGACAAACTTTAACACAACATTCATTTGTCGACGACAGCCATCATTTGAGGATATAACCAGGAGCACTGCCTGCTTTTTGCAGACCAAAGAAACACTGGGTAAAATCAAACAACGAGTGACTGCCATGTTGTGTGAGCTCTTGAAGGATGCACCTTCCAAATCTCAAGAAAGGGAATTTCTCCAAGGACTGGAGCTTGGCATGTAGCAAGGGACATTGCCAACCAACTCTGTGAACACCCTCTGACACTTTGTTGAGATGCAGATTCAACAATTCATTCAATGTGGCCACATCATTTCCATTCCCATCCTAGCTGCATTGGACTAGATGGCTTTTGAACAGAGCTTCTGAACAAGGAATTGTACATGAGCGTTCCACGTTTTTAGGAAGAAAAGCTGCCATTTTGATCTTGGATGTGGGAGAAGTTCTTGTTGACTAAAAGCAGAGCTCTGTTATTAAGTGATTGATGGTAGTTTTATAATAAATCTGGCTAGGTGTCTTCCTGGATGAATGTGACCAGAGTCTTGATTGCGACTATTGCCTACTTTGGGATTCAGAAAAGCATACAAGAGAGAGGTATGTGACCTTGATGCTTGTAACTGAAAAACATCTTTGTATGAGCAACGATTTGGAAGCATGAGGGAGATAAAAAAAGATTTTTTTTTTGCTTTGAGTTTGAAAAAGGTGTATACCTATTTAGTTAAGGACAAGCTTAATGCCAATTTCCCAAAATTATGCAAATTACGCCATTGCAGTTTAAATCTTACCCTGATCTGGTCTAAAGTTCTAGGGTTTTGCTAAAGATTTACACGAAGTGTTGTGGGTTACTTATCTTTGTTAGGTTGTCATTTAAAGAGTAGCACTCTTTTGATCCGTGGCCTCTGGCTGCTGCATTGATCTCTCAGCTGTATAACTGTCAGCAGGCACTTTGGCCAGAGTGAATGGCAGAGCCTCTGAACTGCTGCAGTAGTGTTTTGCGCCCAGCAGCAAGCCAGCTTCATCAAGGGAAGGGAGGGTGACTGATGGACAGATGTGCCCCCTCCCCCACACACCTTAGGCGTATGACTTCCGCAAGAGGTAGGTGAGCTGAGAAGTATACCAATATGACACATGGAATACTTGAACGTATATATGAAGGTTACATCAGTGCACATATGATTTTGAAAATCTACCCTGCCTTAGTTGAGGTTTGTGCACGATCATGGAAAAATTATTGATAATTGCTGGTAAACCCAAAGTCAGACCAGACTGTCGGTCTCCTAAGGCACCTAGTCCAAGGGCCAGTATAGAAGGACACTATGAACCACTAAACAGAAATTCCTGTTGGTCACGGTGATACTTAAGCTTTGTTAAAAACGTAGCCCTTACTTCCTGTTAAACTCCGAGATGCCTTGGTTACCTGTAATCCTGTCATCCTACTTTCCTAGTAAACTTTTTTCTCCAGTGTGGAATAGAAAAGAAAATATCCAGGCAGCAGAACGGTAAAGGTTACAGTTAAGGTTGCCCGGTGCCAAAAAAAGGATTTGTTCCCTTCTCGTGACCCAATTGTACCTGCATGAGTGGGCGGGGACACAGCGCACCTTTTTAAAAGGCGATGCGTGATTGGGGTGCCTGTGAGAGAGCCTGGGGCCCATGCATAGTATTGAGGCACCTACCCTATATTCCAGGAGGAGGTGCCAAGGAAAAGACTGCATTGTGTTTAAGAGCCATGGCCTCGCAGTAGCGTGATGGAGACCCCTTAGGCCAAGAGGGGCCACCATGAAGAATATCACTGTGCTGAGTGGGCGCAAGCCCGTGAACTTTGAGTTGCAGTGACCCCATATGCTAGAGGGGTCACTGAGCGCACCAAGGACTGTGACATGTTCTGCCCCCGCTGGAAGAGTGAGAGTGCTGTGGGAGCAACAGAACACCATCACCCAGGGAAGGGATCCCATAAAGGATTCTTGTAGCCACCCCCCAGCGATAGATGACCCGAACACTTACCCAGCAGAAGGAACTGCAGAGAGCCTCAGGTTGCTTCAGGAGTGCGAGTGAGAGAGACTGCACCTGCTCCACTGCGGTTGAATATGCCTGACTCATCTGAACTCAGCTGCTGAGAGTGCCTGTGGATGAGGTACACTCAGGAACTTGTAACGCTTCATGCCGGCCGGTCCGGGTAAAACTTGTTTCAGGACTGTCGCCACTGGGGGAACTTTCTAAAATTAGCGCCATAGAGCTGGAACACTATTGACTTTAGGCTAGAATCTTAGTGGGCTCCTAAGATTCGGGCTACTAGCGGGTCATATCCTAGATGTTACCAAAAGTGAATGGGGATAATCGCTAATTTGAGTAGTGAGTGGAACAGGGAACCTCCAGAGCCCCAACCTCAGGGGAGGACTGTGTAATTGTTTGTGAATGTCATTTTCCTTTGTGTGGTTAGCAGTAGGAAAACAATTGTTGTCTATTTTCATAAAGTATTTGACTGGACAAGGATTTCTTGCTGCTGCTTCTGCTGTGCATATTTTGAGTTGTGAGCCTGTGTTCACTATCCTGTATCCACTTACACCCCTGCCCGCCCCTCTTCCCTGAGGGAGCCTTGGGCTACTCAGACCCCGCATCACTGAGAGTCAAGTGCAGGAGGGGGATTTGGCCCATTTGCTCAGGATCTATAGTAGGTCAGGCCCTGGTACATCAGCAGTAAAATGCTTCAACCCACACAATTGGGCCCAGTAGCCCCTGCATTCCCTGTGGCCCTCTGAAACAGGTTCGGACACATTTGCTCCGTATTATGTGTATTACTGAGCAAGTGACCATCTTTTTGAGACAGGAAAGCCTACATGATTTTCATTGCTGGTTTTAAAAAGTAGCAGTAAAATCCAGCTTTGTATTGTGTTTCAGTTCATTTTTTCTTTAGATTATGTGAACTATGGATTTTAAAGGGGAATGAACTATACTTATTGGATGTTCTTACACTTAACAGTGACAACCAATTATATTCTACTGAACCATCAAACCAAAGGGAAAATAGGTGGCATTAACAAAGTGAACATATAGAAACCTATTTCAATGTGCAAACGTAAACTGAAAGTGATCATTATAAGAAGATAGTAATTAATACAAATATTTTAATTTTCACTTATAACAGGAAATGTACTAAAAAAAGAAGTCTTTAGAGAAGACAGAATTATTATGAATGGTGACGGCACACTAACAATGACCAATCACACAGAAGGGGGCCCCTGGTCAGATAGGCAGGTGAAAGCAAAGTAGTACTACAAACAAAAACCCCACTGCCTAGTAACATTCTAATAGTGCTGATCGTCACTGAAATGAATGAATAAACAAAAATAATTATCCCTCCCACATTCAAAACACGCAGGTTCAGAGAGGTAGATTTGGATAACAGAACAAGATCAAGAAATATATTGAAAATCAATTAAATCAAATTTATTATGTTGAATCACATAAGGCATATTATTGAAAAATAAATAACGATAACCAGGCACAACCAAAATAATACCATACAACCATTCATTCAAACCAACACTTACTCATTCATTCCAACATATCCTAAAATGCACGCAAATCCAACGGGACAAGCTAAAACAATGGCATCTAGTAAATAGCCCACCGTCCAACAGAAAAGATGACAAAGTTAGAGAGCCACAAAATCTTGGACCTCAAGTAGTGGCGTCAACACAAAGTTTTTTCATCTGTTAAATCTACATTCCGGTATCTTTGGTTGACAACAATTAAATGTCTTGAATGGAGATTTTTTTGAGGGAGACAAAGAGACACAGGACCTTCAGCACCGATGCGCGTTTTGGTGTGTAACCCCACTATTGGGTCTCACCTTCTTCAGTGCGAGTATGAACGGAGACAAACAAGGAAGCGCCTGGGAAAAATGAAAACAAGAATGCATATGTGGATTCAAGGTGATGAATACATAACATGTTAAGTGCTCAGAAGGAACCGATACAAAGGGGGGGGGGGGGGGGGGAATACACTTGTGATCCCAACAGAGTCAAGAGAATACAATATTAAAATTGGGAGACGTGCCACAAAATGAAGTACGATAGAAAGGTTAAAAGGTCCAAACAGAAGTGCAAAAAAAAGCAGACACATAGGGAGTGTGAAAATACCGTGCATTCACATCCTTGAGTGCAATATACAGAAAGTGTTAGACACTGTCACTGTAGTGCCAGAATGAGGGCTGGTCCCAGAAAGACAAGGCGTTGCACTCTACCTGGACTACAATAAACAGGGATCGCATCTGCGTTGGAAGAAATGAAAATCTGGAAAGCAATTCGAAGAAACAGTATTCTGTAGATGAAGATAAAATGGGAGGGGTACACCAGTTATACATGCGTATATAAAATCTAGGAAATCGACAAGTGCCGCGACCCGTTCAGACACATAGGCGAACCTAACAGCACAGAAGGGTAATCGGAGAGGTTCCTACGCATTCATACTTGAAAGAGCAATAATTCATTAGGCGATTCCCATGATTTAAGGAAAGGTGGTCCGGGGTATGGGATCGCCCAGCAGAATTCCTTGATGATAAATAGGGGGACCAGAATCCGGTCGATTGCTCCGAGCAGGACTCGCTGAGGGGGAAGATGGTCCTGAGAGACATGTTTAAAAGCTTGAAAAAGAAGAAACAAAGGGGAGGTAAACTATTCTGTGCAAAAAAGGTCCAGGTTTGACAGGAACCGTCCTGGACGGATTACAAGAACTCAGCAAGAGAGAGAGGTGGGGAAGGTGGTGGCCCAAGGGATAAGACAAATGGGACGGACTGAGAGCGAGTGAAGAGAGCCAAAGACAGGGAGCTAGCTTGCCGCAGAAAAGGGCGGTGGATGAAAGTCAAATAGGGCTCTCTGTGAGAGGAACTAGGAGCGGAAAGAAAACGGTTATGTTGTCAATCTCGTAGGGCAAACTGCCAGGAGATAAAACAACCAGGGGCCGGGCTCGGGGAATGAGCCGATCGTGGTACTACAGATCGGAAAAAAGGCTGAAAGCAGATGCGAGCCTGCACTTACCGGAATGTGGCAGCAAAACTGGGATCTGCTCCTATACTGGCATACAGCGAGATAGCGTGGGGTCAAGCAATGGACCCCCCGTGAGGAAATAAACAAGGATGAGTCCACCGTGCACCCAATAGCGCTCAGGACGGGGGGGGGGGGAAGCAAAATACGTCGGTCCGTGGTGTTGTGCGTAAGTCATGCCCACAGATCCTGATGGCCAGAAAAAAGATGAAACAACAGCACCTCAACGAGGATGCCAATTTAGAGTGGAAAGTAAGAGACAAGTGTGTATGCCAGTAGGTTGGGAATAAACTGGGATAAACCCACCCGTGAGCAGAGGCCATCTAAAGAATGAAAACGGGCAGGTTAACGACTGAGATAGCCCAAGATAGAGGAAAACGAAATACTTTTAAAAATAACAGGATGGACTTAAAAAATAACAGAATGAGGCTGAAAGCATCCAGGGGGCTGGGGCTACCTGAAAACTACAGTGCCCGCTAGAAAAGGTAATTGGACAGTGAGAGGCTGAGAAACTAATACACACAAGATGTCAGAATAGGACAGAGCATCATGAGAGCAAAGATCATTGGACAGAAAGAGGCTGGGAAACAAATACACTATAAAAGAACAGGATGGGAATGAGGGCATCCTGAGATAGGGGGCTACCTTTAGAACCACAGTGCCCAGTCACGACTTCTATGGGACAGTGGGTGCTGCAAGGAAAACCAGCCCTCGGACCTAGACACATTCCACACAAGAGTTGGAAGGGTGAGACAGGTCAGACTGCTAGATTCCCACCCATGGAGGAAGGTGAAAGGAAACAAACGGGTAGCAAGATTATTCAAGGATCACATTCTCCCAAGGGATGAGTTCATTCAACCCTTTTTCCTGGGATTGCAGAGTAAAGATCCAGAACACCTCCCTTTTCCTGTGAATGCCAGTAGTGTCACGGCCTTTTTGAGGTATAATTTTTTCCAGGATGGACCACCTCAGATCACTCTCTATGTATTTCGCTTCCTTCCAATGGTTAACTAATGGAGCAGATTGCTTAGCTATCCGGATGTTGGATTTATGTTCGCCAATTCTCTTCCTACACTCGTGGCTGTTTCTCCAACATAGGCCAGATCACAAGTGCACAAAATGATGTCCACAATGTTGGTAGACCGGCAATTGGTCATCTCTTTCAGTAACACTGTTCTGTCGTTTATCCCAAGATTGTCAGCTACAATAGCTTGAGGGCAGGCGTGGCAAGTGCCACACTTGTGGTTGCCTTTGACCGGGTCGCCTCCTGTGATGGATTTTTGACAAAAATTCTCACTATCAGTTTTCTTTGCCCTGACGAAGATTTCGGAGAGCTGTCTTGGCAATTTGGGCTCATTTTCACTGATATTGAATAAATGCCATTGCGAGTTGATAATTTGGCGTACTTTGTTATCAATTTTAGAGTGTTTCGTCACACAGACTAGTTTATCTGGCTCTTCTTTGTTGTTAGCTCTTAACATGCTCTCGCTGTCATAGTATCTTGCTCGCTTGAGAGAGTTTTTGATTAATTTGATGTAGTATCCTCCCATGATGAGTTTAGCTTTGAGAATGTCTGATTCGGTCATGAAGTCCTTGATGGTTGTACAATTTCTTCTTAGGCATAGAAATTGAGTAAAAGGAATTCCATCCTTCTGGCACCTAGGGTGGAAGCTACTAAAATGTAGTAACATGTTCCTGGCTGTCGGTTTGGTATATAATGATACCAACAAGTTGGAGTTGTGGTGTTCTACCCAGACGTCTAGGAATTCCACTTTGAAGTTGCTGGTTTGTGCGGTGAATTTCAAATTGGAATCACACGCTTTAATCCATAGGATGAATTCAGCCAGGGTTTCCTGGTCACCCCTCAAGATGAAAAAAATATCAATGAAGCGTGACCAATGGCAAACGATCTCAAAGAACGGAGCCACTTCATTGTAGATATGATGAACTTCAAAATGGCCAATATACAGGCAGGCAACACTCGGGGAACAGGTGGCCCCTATGCTGACTCCCTGTATTTGATGGAAGAGGTCGCCGTTGAATTTAAAGAAATTTTCACTGAGGACCAGATCCAGACATTCCAGAATAAAAGGTAGAGTTGGTACACTCGGGTTCTGATCCTAACACTTCTCCTATTACACTCATGGCTTCCTTTTGGGGAATATTAGTGTAGAGGGTCTCCAGGTCCATGGTGACTAGGATTTCTCTTTGATCATTAAAGGGGAGGCCCTCTAGCTTCGAGATCAAGTGTCCGGTGTCGTTCACGTAGGATGGAAGTTTGTGGACAATGGCCTAAAGGAACCAATCGACATATTTGGATAGGGGTTCGGTAGCTGCCCCAATGGTGGAAACGATGTGTCTTAGAGGTTTTATTTCATCCCTATGGGTCTTTGGGACACCATATATGACAGGTATACAAGTATGTTCAGGGGTGAGGAATTCAGCCTCTTTTTTACAGATGTTACCACAACTGATAGCTCTTTCCACAATATGGGCTGTCCTACGTTTAAGACTAGGTTCCGGATTGTTGCTGATATTTCTATAGTGCCTCTGTGATCCAAGTAGTTCATACATTTGTTCAACATACTGTGTTGTATCAAAGATCACAATGCCTCCCCCTTGTCACACGGCTTGATGGTAAGCCGGTTATTGTCTTTAAGGGAATGAAGGGCTGTTTGCTCTTCTTTAGACACATTGAAGGGAGGTTTAGACTCAAATCTATTTTCTTCTTGCCCTCCTCTAAGCTGTTCTGTTTCAGTATTTCCTCTAGATCCTGGATTTCCTTGTTTAAAATCGAGACAACTTCTCTTGCTGTCTCTATAATGATCAGGTTAAAAAAGTTCTTTCAAATTAGACCCACCACGCTGGAAGTCAACTCCTCTGGATTGAAACATCCCAAGTTTAGATCTTCTCGGGCCAGAGGTGGAGATCTTTAAGAAGGCAGTGATGCACAAAATTCTTAATGCCACCAGATTTGTGTCTAAACCTCCCTTCAATGTGTCTAAAGAAGAGCATACAGCCCTTCATTCTCTTAAAGACAATAACCGGCTTACCATCAAGCCCGGTGACAAGGGGGGAGGCATTATGATCTTTGATATGATACAGTTTGTTGAAAAAAATTTATGAACTACTTGGATCACAGAAAAAGATCAGCAACAATCCGGAACCTAGTCTTAAACCTAGGATAGCCCATTTTGTGGAAAGAGCTATCAGTTGTGGTAGCATGTGTAAAAAAGAGGCTGAATTCCTCACACCTGAACATACCCATATACCTGTCATATATGGTGTCCCAAAGAGCCATAAGGATGAAAAAAAACACCTCTAAGACCCATCATTTCCACCATTGGGGCAGCTACCGAACCCCTATCCAAATATGTTGATCGGTTCCTCAAGCCCATTGTCCACAAGCTTCCATTTTAGGTGAAAGACACCGGACACTTCAACTCGAAGATAGAGGGCCTGCCCTTTAACGATCAAAGGGAAATTCTAGACACATGGACCTGGAGGGCCTCTACACTAATATTCCCCAAAAGGAAGCCATGAGGGTCATAGGAGAAGTTTTAGGATCAGAACCCGAGGGAACCAACTCTACCTTATTCTGGACTGTCTGGATCTGGTCCAGAGAGAATTTCTTTGAATTCAACGGCGACCTCTTAAAATAAATACAGGGAGTCAGCATGGGGGCCCCCTATGCCCCGAGTGTTGCCTGCCTGTATATGGGCTATTTTGAAGTTAATCATACCTACATTTAATTGGCTACATTCTTTGAGAATGTTGGCCATTGGTCACTCTTCACTGATATTTTTTTCATCTGGAGGTGTGACCAGGAAACCCTGGCTGAATTCATCCTATGGATTAATGCGTGTGATTCCAATTTGAAATTCACCGCACAGACCAGCAATGTCAACGTGGAATTCCTGGACGTCTGGGTAGAACACCACAACTCCAACTTGTTGGTATCATTATATACCAAACCGACAGACAGGAACACGTTACTACATTTTAGTAGCTTCCACCCTCAGTGCCAGAAGGATGGAATTCCTTTTAGTCAATTTCTACGCCTAAGAAGAAATTGTACAACCATCAAGGACTTCATGACCCAAGCCGAGATTCCCAAAGCCAAACTCATCATGCGAGGATACCCCATCAAATTAATCAAAAACTCTCTCAAGCGAGCAAGATACTATGACCACGGGAGCATTTTAAGAGCTAACAACAAAGAGGAGCCAGATAAACTTGTCTGTGTGACAAAACACTCCAATATTGATAAGAAAGTACGCCAAATTATCAATTCATAATGGCATTTACTCAATATCAGTGAAAATGAGCCCAAATTGCCAAGATCACTCTTTGCCTTTAAAAGAAACAAAAATCTCCGAAATCTTAGTTAGGGCAAAGAAAACGGATAGTGAGAATTTGTCAAAAGTCCATCACAGGAAGTGACCCGGTCAAAGGCAACCACAAGTGTGGCACTTGCCAAGCCTGCCCTCACACTATTCTAGCTGACAATCTTAGGATTAACAACCAAACAGTGTTCCTGAAAGAGATGACCAATTGTCGGTCTACCAACATTGTGTACATCCTTGTGTGCTTGTGATCTGGCCTATGTTGGGAAACAGGCCGCGAGTGTAGGAAGAGAATTGGCAAGCATAAATCCAACATCCGGATAGCTAAACAATCTGCTCCATTAGTTAACCATTGGAAGGAAGCGAAACACACAGAAAGATCTGAGGTGGTCCATCCTGGAATAAATTATACCTCAACGAGGCCGGGACACTACTGGCATTCACAGGAAAAGGGAGGTGTTCTGGATCTTTACTTTGCAAACCCAGGAAAAAGGGTTGAATGAACTCATCCCATGGGAGAATGTGATCCTTGAATAATCTTGCTACCCGTTGGTTTCCTTTCACCTTCCCCCATGGGTGGGAATCTAGCAGTCCGACCTGTCTCACCCTTCCAACTCTTGTGTGGAATGTGTCTAGGTCTGAGCGCTGGTTTTCCTTGCAGCATCTACTGTCCCATAGAAGTCGTGATCGGGCACTGTGGTTATACAGGTAGCCCCCTATCTCAGGATGCCCTCATTCCCATCCTGTTCTTTTATAGTGTATTCGTTTCCCAGCCTCTTTCTGTCCAATGATCTTTGCTCTCATGATGCTCCCAGTCCTATTCTGACATCTTGTGTGCATTAGTTTCTCAGCCTCTCACTGTCCAATTACCTTTTCTAGCGGGCACTGTAGTTTTAAGGTAGCCCCAACCCCCTGGATGCTTTCAGCCTCATTCTGTTATTTTTTAAGCCCATCCTGGTACTTTTAATCGTATTTCGTTTTCCTCTATCTTGGGCTATCTCAGTCGTTACTTTCCCGTTTTCATTCTTTAGATGGCCTCTGCTCACGGGTGGGCTTATCCCAGTTTATTCCCAACCTACTGGCATACACACTTGTCTCTTACTTTCCACTCTAAAATGGCATCCTCGTTTAGATGCCGTTGTTTCATCTTTTCTCTGGCCATCAGGATCTGTGGGGGCGTGACTTACGCACGACACCACGGGATGACGTTTTTTGCCCCCCCTCCCACCGGCCTGAGCCCTATTGGGTGCGTGGTGGACCCATCCTCGTCTATCTCCTCATGGGGGGGTCCCTTGCTCGACCCCACTCTATCTCACTGTATGCCAGTATAGGAACAGATCCCAGTTTTGCTGCCACATTCCGGTAAGTGCAGGCCCGCATCTGCTTTCAGCCTTTTTTCCGATCCGTATTACCACAATCGGCTCATTCCCCGAGCCCGGCCCCTGGTTGTTTTTATCTCCTAGCAGTTTACCCTATAAGATTTACACCACAACCGTTTTCTATCCGCTCCTAGTTTCTCTCACAGAGAACCCTATTTGACTTTTATCCACCGCCCTTTTCTGCGGCAAGCTAGCTCCCTGTCTTTGGCTCTCTTCACTCGCTCTCAGTCCGTCCCATTTGTCTTATCCCTTGGGCCACCACCTTACCCCACCACTCTCTCTTGCTGAGTTCTTGTCATCCGTCCAGGACGGTTTCTGTCAAACCTGGACCTTTTTTGCACAGAATTGTTTACCTCCCCTTTGTTTCTTCTTTTTCATCTTTTATACATGTTTATCAGGACCATCACCCCTCTCGGCGGGTCCCACTCGTAGCACTCAACCGGATTCTGGTCCCCCTATTTATCATCAAGGAATTCTACTGGGCGATCCCATACCCCGGACCATCTTTCCTTAAATCATGGGAATCGCCTAATGAATTATTGCTCTTTCAGGTATGAATGCGTAGGAAACTCTCCGATCACTCTTCTGTGCTGTTAGGTCCACCTATGTGTCTGAACGGGACATGGCACTTGTCTATTTCCTAGCTTTTATATACGCATGTTTAACTGGTGTAACCCTCCCATTTTATCTTCATCTACAGAATACCGGTTCTTTTCATTGCTTTCCGGATTTTCATTTCTTCCAACGCAGATGCGATCCCCGTTTATTGTAGTCCAGGTAGAGTGCAGCACTTTGTCTTTCTGGGACCAGCCCTCATTCTGACACTACGGTGACAGGGTCTAACACTTTCTGTATATTGCACTCAAGGATGTGAATGCACGGTATCTTCACGCTCCCTTCACGCTCCCTTGGTGTCTGCTTTTTCTTGCACTTCTGTTTGGACCTTTTAACCTTTATCGTACTTCATTTTGTGGCACGTCTCCCAATTTTAATACTGTATTCTCTTGACTCAGTTGGTATCACAAGTGTATTCCTCCCCTCTGCACCAGTTCCTTCTGAGCACTTAGCAGTTTATCTATTCATCACCTTTGAATCCACATATGCATTCTTGTTTTCATTTTTCCGAGGCACTTCCTTGTTTGTCTCCGTTCATACTGGCCCTGAAGAAGGTGAGACCAAATAGTAGGGTCACACACCGAAACGCGCGTCAGCGCTGGAGTTCGTATTTCTTTGTCTCCCTCCAAAAAATCTCCATTCCAGACATTTAATTGATGTGTCAACCAATGATACAAGAATGTGGATTTAACAGATGAAAACACTTTGTGTTGATGCCACTACCTAGGAATCCAAGATTTTATGGCGGTCTAACATTGTCAACTTTTCTGTTGGAGAGTGGACTTTACTAGATGTCATTGTTTTAGCTTGTCCTGTTGGATTTGTGTGTATTTTAGGATATGTGGGAATGAATGAGTATGTATTGGTTTGAATGAATGGTTGCGTGGTATTATTTCGGTTGTGCCTGGTTCATCTCTTATCGTTATTAATTTCTCATTATTATGCCTTATGTGATTCAAGATAATAAATTTGATGTATTTGATTTTCAATATATTTGTTGATCTTGTTCTGTTATCCAAATCTACCGCTCTGTCTAAATGTGGGAGGGATAAGTATTTTTGTTCATTCATTAATTTCAGTGACAATCATCACTATTAGAAAAAGTTGCTTGGCAGTGGGGTTTGTGTTCATGGCACACTAATAATGCCCAAACACCCTAAATGGCAATGTCCTCTGATGACTGCTTGTTAAAGCATGTTCAGTGTCCATTTAATGGCAGTGAAAATGAGGAAGGTGTCACTCATTCACTATGGGAGTAGATAGTTCATTTGTGCCCTCCATGCACGCTACTAAGGGGGTGAGGTGGGAGACAGTCATTGATACCATCTCACTCACAAAAACCCTGAGGGTGCCTGGAAGATGAGGGTTTAGAGGAACAGAAGGGGACCCTGGGATGGTAAGCAAGTAAATGTATGGTTTCAGTAGTAGATATGCTCAGTCATTTCTGAAAAAAGTTAGGAGGCATTTCACCACTTAGGCTCATAGAGATCAGTACACGCAGGGCAACACAGGGCTGGCACTTCCATGAAAAGCAGTAAGGTATGAGCCCCAAGGAAGTACTACGTTGTTGTACCAGGACCAGAAATTGCCTGCTTGATGATATATGGAGTGCTCCAGCTGTCAAAATGTTATTTTGCGTGCAGCACAGGTTGATTCTCGCAGTACCAGAAGGAAAGGAGACAGATGCAGCAAAGCCAAATGTTACTCAGGGTGTCCAAGATGCGAGAACAGGCATGAAAATGGGCAGACAAAACAGGCATTATGGTCATTGCTGTTGTTACCTTCAATGGCTATTGGATAATTAGCTAACATGGTCTCCTTTTGAACACCAGCTTTGTTTTCTTTTCGCCTGGCTAATATTTCTCATACTCCGATATAGTACCTGTGCTTTCTGTGCCACATCCAGAACCAGCTGAAATTTCTCTGACACAGTCAAATCTTCTTTGGGAGGTTCCTTTAGACACAGGAAATAAATATTTTAATGTCACTGGAACAAGTAAACATTTTCTGTTAACCTTAATATTGTTTAAGCGCTCAAAATGCGGATTTGTAAAGTACAAGAACTGTCAGTGCACAATTCATAAGTAGCTTAACTGTAACGTGGCAGATGTAAAGAGTTAAAAAATGCTGCAGACATGAAAACTTGAAAAACTCTGGATACGTAATTATTTAAATAGTATGGGAGCATTGGAATTCAAAGTGGCGTCTCAGTCTCTCCCTCACAGTCCCTCTCCCTGTCCCTCTCCCTCACAGTCCCTGATAAATATATATATAGATATATATATAGATATATATATATACACACATATATATATATTCACTTTAAAAAACCATAGGTTTCACACACATTATAGTTAGGAATTAGCATTTAAAAAAACCTTGCAAATTCACTTAAAAAACAATAGGTTTCACACATGTTATAGTTAGCTGGACATTTCACTCGTAAAAAACCATTGAAATTCCACCGTTATAGTTAGTTCAGATAACTATAACTCACGCGCCCGCAATCCACTGCTGATAACGTCACATATTACATCACTCATGACATGGTCAGTGGCATCACTTATGACATCACTGATGACATCACTGATGACATCATCCTTGAGTAGCGGTCGCGCGAGTTATAGCCTATAGTGTTTTAAGTGAATTTGTAAGGGTTTTTTAAATGCTAAGTTATGTACGTTTTATTATATTTTTTATATATTTATTTTACACTAGTTTAAAATGTTTTTTTAATTTTTTTAAGGTTTTTCACCGTGTGGTCCTAACTATAACTATCTACTGGCGACCGCCAGTAGATAATATATATTCCACTTTTAAAACAGAAGACTAAAGCTCAGGGAAAAAGTCAGTTACAACGCAACATATTAAGCAAAAATAAAAAATTGAAATTTAATAATTAACAGTTATAGTTAACATAAGTAACGTCCAATGCAATGCATTATCTATGACCTCACCTGTCAATTTGGGATTCCATCCTAATGATGGAATATGAAAAAGATTACAAACTAAAGTGATTTTTGAAATTAAATAATGTTTCTTGGTATTTGAAAAATGAATTTTCAAATATATTTGAAAAGGAAGAGAAGAATGCCAGGGATCAACCTCAGATCAATGTACATGTACAATTCATTTTGCCCTGTCCTACTTACCCTCATCAGCTCTCAAGCAATGTACATAGGTAAAGGATGCTAGAAAACAGCAAGCCAGATTTGTTCTGGTTTACAAAAAGTCAGGCAGCATCCGTGCTAGGGCAAAGAAGAGCTAAAGCAACATGGCCCCATTCTCTGATGCACAGTTTGTGTCATGCCAGTGTGTATGGCATATTTATATTTTGCAAAGAGAGCACATTTAGTGGTGCATGAGAAGACACCACCCAAAAAATTGGCCATGGTGACATCACTTCCTGTGATAATCTCAACGTGAATAGTCATAATATAAAATATTGATTTGGACTAAGAAATCATGTGATGTCACTGCTGGAGATGTAATAGAGATCAGATATATTTTATAGTATATACCTGATATGGGGCAGGAGCAGATGTGCTCAAGAAAATTCAGCGTTTAGGAGTCTGGTTTAGTTTAAATTTAATGAAATGTTATCTTATTATAGAACATATAGTGGGGTTGTGGATGTGAGCCAGGCTGTCGTCAGAAAGTTGCGGTTGTAAGGTTCCAGGTTCCTTCTGTGAATAGTAAGGAATGCGGTTGAGGGGGTTCGGTTTTCGGCAGTTACTGCTGGGGAATTGAGGTTGGCAGTAATAAAAGAAGATTGCACCCACCTGCCCTGTCTTGCACACATATAAACATATATATATAAATATATATATACACACACACCTATATATATATATATATATATATATATATATATATATATCTATATCTATATCTATATCTATATACAGTGAGAGAGAGAGAGAAAGAGAGGGAGATGGCACGGGTCTTGTAATTTGAAATAAAAAACATGATCATAGTGGTCATCTTTTACTTCCCAACAACTTCAAAGACAGGGAAGTACCACTGAATTTCATACCCGGTGATTTTGGAAAACCTTGCTTTTTTTGTCATCGGTGCAATGTCCAGTACACAAATATATCCAAAGCATATTGTGTCTGCTCACGTTTATTTTGAGGGGGATGTGTTATACTTGTAAATACCCACCCACAGTTGTCATTTACCATAAAGCTATACCATACATCTACTAGTTAATAACCATTTATTTAATTGCTAGTGTTAATTCAGCAACATACAACTAGGGTGACCAACTGGCATTGGTGCAAATTCAGGACGGTGAGTGTAAAAATTCAGGACAAAGGTTCAAAGTTCAGGACACAAATTCAGGACAAGAGGTCAAAATTCAGGACAAAACTTCAGGACAATAGGTACGTTTTACAGACACATCAGAGGAGGTCGCGCAATAGTATATAAGCAAGCCCAGCCATATCCAAACATATTCAACCATTTGCAAACATATCCGTCATGTATACTTCCATCTATCATTTCACTCATCCATCCCTTCATCCATCCTTTCACTCATCCATTCATTATCCATCCATCCACCCTTTCACCCTATTCATCTGTACACTCATCCATCCACTCTTCTACCCATCCACTCATCCATCCATCCATTTACCCTTTCACCCATCCTTTCACTTACTCATCCATCCACCCAGTCTCATCCTTCCACCCATCCACCCTTTTAGTCATCCATCCATCCTCCCTTTCTCTCTCCATCGACCCTTTCACTTAGCCATCCTTCCTTCCATCCACCCCACCCATCCATCTACTCATCCACTCATAAATCCATCCATTGACCCTATCACTCATCCATCCGTTCTCTCATCCATTTATCCTTTCACTCCTTCACTCATCTATTCATCCTTTTGTCCACCTACCCTCCCTTTCACTCACCCATCCTTACATCCACCCTTTCACTCACCCTTGCACTTATCAATTCATCAATCCATCCACCTTTTCACTCATCCATCCTTCCACTCACTCCTCAATCCATCCTCTCATTATCCATCTATTCAATCTTTCATTCATCCATTCACCCTTTCACTAATTCATTCACCCATCCCTTCACTTACTCACTCGCTCGCTCACCTTTTCATATTAATTTTGAGCTGAGCCTTTTTGAGAAGAGGTCCATCAAGAAATTCACCCTCGCTCCAGGAGCCATTCCAGGACTGGGACGGAAGCCACCCAGGGCGTAGACAGGATCCACCACGGTAGGGGGAGGGGGACAGGAGCCACCACAGGCAGGGGGGATAGGAGCCACCACATGGGGGTACAGGAGCCATCAGGGGGGGGGGGGGGGGGAGCTATCACAGGAGGGGGAACAGGATCCACCAGGGTGGGCATGCAGTATTCTAGTATTATCTTGGTCTCTTCCAAGGTGGGGTAGGGCTCCTCACCCCCTCCTGGACAAGACAACGAGACGACGGGCTCTTTCTAAAATGTTAGTTTTGCCATCCCCCACTGTGATGTACAGTACTTAAAGGAGATACTCCAAGAGAACTGATTTAACCGATTGTCCTCCATACTTTGTTAATCAGTGTGGGTGTGATTGTGCCATTTCTTTGTTTTATTACATTATAGACTGCATGTTTGAAGAACTGAGGTGTGCTTACAATTTAGTAACAGTAATTAAGCTCTGTGAAGAGAACCTCGTGCTGCCTCGGTGTAATCAGGGCTGGTTCTACGACTTTTGGGGCCCTGGGCAGAGAGGGAATTTGTGAGGCCCCTCTAAATTGCAGAGACATGATGCATTCAGGGCTGTTTGCATCTGAATAGATGCCCCTGCTCCTGAAGCTGCAGCCCCTCCCTCTCAGTCACCTTCAAACACCTCTTAACAGCTCATCAACGGCTGAAGGTGTGAGGGTTGCCATCTCGCTGTGCCTCTCCAATGCTGCTGGGTATCTGAGCTTTGGTACTGCATCGAAGTCTGTTACACCCGACCTCAACAGCATCGGAGTCAAGCAGGGAGGTGGGTGGAAGCTGTGCCGGCTTTAGGGTGGGGCGACCGGTGCCCGGTTAAAATTACGGACAAATGGAGTCCGTTAAAGAATCCTTGACGGACAACGGACAAAATTACGGACTGTCCGTGAAATTTACGGACGGTTGGTCACCCTACATACAACGGTGAAAACATACTATTGTCTGTGTGTTAAAAAGAATCAGCGATTTAAAGCTAGGCAACATAAAATGCCAGCATGTTTAAAATGAGGTCCCATTTGCACCGTCTTTCTGAAAAAAAGGACAAGAGAGTGGTGGAGCACAGCCTATACGTCAGACAAGCACCACTAGCAAAACTATGAGGGCAATTTATTGTCCACTGTTTGTCAGCAGCTCCTGGGATAAATAGCCACTCTTACAAACATGAAAAATGTCACGAAGGTAAGTGACACAGGAGAGATTATCGCTATTTTGTGATATTTGAAATGGGACTTCAAAATAAATTACATATATTATCCCTTGCATTTTTCATGTTAATGTCATTCCAAATACCAGTAGCAGCAAATTGCATACAAATGTGGTTTACAAAAAAAGGATGTTCACCTAGCTTTCACTTTGTAGGCTTTTGCAATAAAAAGACAGAAAGGAGAAGAGTAAAATGAAAAACTTAAAACTTACAATAGTTTCAGATACTTGAGGCACAATACTCCACTGTATTCTCCATCCCCTGAAAACAAGTACACAGCCGTAAAGCAAAATACTGCTGAATGTTCAGATTACACAAGCAATCTATCTATTTACTTACATGTACTTACTTGAATGTCCTGCAGTGACCAAATACCATATTAATATGCGGTTTACCTAGTCTGATTACCATTTATAACAGGCTGACGAATAAACACTTTGAGATATGTGTTGGGTCATGGTATCTAGTGACCCATACCTATAGCATCAGAAAATAGAAATGTTTACTAATACATTTTTAAACCTGTAAAGAAAGTTATCAATTACTTATGGGCAAGCTTCGTTAAGCCTAGTCTTACTAGCCCTCTTCACATTAATGAGGAAGATTTCAATGTCTACACAAAATTCTGACGTCTGGAGCATTATGGAAAAAACATCTCCCCTCCAGCCATTATATGTACTATGCAACTTGCTTTCATTCACAGAATGCTTGTGTCTTTACTGCGCAAGGTACAAACCATGGACCAGGTGGCAAGGAGAAGCATGAGCACAGAGATGAGGAAGAACAGGATTAGGACTAATGAAGATTACTGTTAAATACTAAAAGTGATGTGTACCAGAGCAGAGAGAAGATTTTGCGGGAGTGCAGTTTCAGAAAATGACCAAACTATAGCAATGCAAACCCAAATAACACTTGTTCCGAACACCCTTTTTTGCTGGAGACACCAAAGCCAAAACTGGTTGCACCATGGCCCTTAACCTGAACTCAATCATGTTGACCAATGAATAGGGAGATGCAGATCTGCCAGACTATTTTTTTTTAAGAGGGGACTAACTACACTTCTGTCCATATTGGACAAGGAAAGAATGCTGAAAACATAATCACTTGTGATTATGAAATACAGAGAGACATTGACCCACATAATGTGAAAACCACCCAAAGAACACAGCTTCTGAATGAGCCATAAAAATTATTCTTGCCCGTAAGGAACTCAATTGAAGGACAATTAACCAGAGAAAGGTCTACCAAAGATACCTCAATCATGCCCAAATAAAAACATGAAACCTGCACACTGCGAGATTCAGAAGGATAAAAGTGGAGTGGAGGTTTCATCAAAAGGCAATGCTCAAAAGGAATTGACTGCTGCACTCCACTATAACGAAGCATTGAACCTCTCGGGTTTCATGTTCTTGCAGGTCTATTTCGTATGAGCTGCCAACCCAAGTTCCTAGGAATGACCCTGTAGTTAATTCTTGTTCTCTCATGTTCATAAGCTAACCAGTTTAAACTCTCAGGAGCCTAACCCATAAACTTTGAGGAACAGGAGAACTGGGTATTGCATAAATTTCCAATTAGAACTGGGTCGGCTTCCGTATCAGACACTGTTACAACATGCTGAAACAGACTTTTACCTCTGACCCGCCACACTTGACTTTGAAATTGAGCAAAGAAATGCAGCCGTCAATCAAGCTGTGGTAGCAATGGCAGAACATTCACTAAAGTTCAAGTAACCGCAGGACCTTCCTTTGGGCAAAAGCTGCAGAATTAAGTAATCTCATACAAAAATAGAAACCTGCTGGTGAATTATTCTGTTTAGGAAATGACCATGGACCAATTGCTGAGTCATAAGGCACTCAAACTATGCAACTTTGTTTATTTTTCAGCAGATGTGCTCACTCTGAATGAAACGTTCAATTAAATTCTCCCTTCCAAATGACACAATCTTCTTCCAGTGTGTGTTGCTCATGGAAAGGAAAGCCACATATTTAATTTCTTCTGACTGGATATATCTGGAGGCTTAGTAAACTGCAGTCATTCGGTAGTCAGTACCTGCCTGGCTGTCAGTAGAATTTGCCTGTGACTCCCTCTTTTGTGCTCAGTCAGTTTTACTGCATCTTTCTGCATCCCAAAACTGCCAGAAAAAATGCTCCCAGAATGTCTACCATTTTAACACGTGCAGCAGGAGACCACAATCCGCATGCATTCAGTTGAGCTATGCTATGTCCAATTCAATGGACAACAATTGAGAATCCTGCTGAAATCCCATTAATGAACCAGAAACATAAGCTTTTATGCCTCAAAGGCGGCACTGAGTTCTAACCAAATGATATCCATCGTGGTCTACTTCTGCCTCAGTGTATCCTCCTTATCCATTAAGAGTGGCCATTTTCTGCTGTTTTATTTGTGGGATTATAGGATTTTCCTTGACTACCTTGTAGGCACTTTAGCTCGAGCTCGATTCTTTCTGTTCTCCATCAGGAGAGTGAGATACAAGCACTGTTGTGTGGGTTACTGGACTCTGGGGTTGGAATTGGAGCATGATTGTTGTGGATAGATTTATAATTAAGTTTAAGTCCCCTCTAGGCTCTATGACCGTTTCCACAATCATGTCTCTTTCAGCAACCTCCTTAGACTTCTAAAACCACTTAAAACATCCTGGCTGCGGCAGTCTTTAGAGGGTGGTGAAGAGTACCACAATGGGGAGCTCTCTTGACTCTGTTTTCTTGAGGCTGCAGTGGAGACATTTGGATTACAGGTGCTCGCAGTAGAGAGAGGAGAGCCCTTGGTGTCTGGATTAAAAGATAAAATGATGTGGTGTATTGATCTACTTCCATGCTTCTCTGTTTCCCATTGCCTACTAATGACAGCAGGAATATTGATAAGATTTGAGGAGAGCTGCATCTTGGACTGTTACAGGGACTGTCAATACTTTGACCCACTAGCACCTTCCGCAGGTGCCCTGCAACATTGTGACCCTGTGCCTGGGAGGTACTCCTGATAAGGGTACTGCAGTCCTCCTAAGCAGGAAGAACTGAGTTCAGTGGAAGGGAGATGGTCTCATATTGGATTGCCACTGGTCTGGAACAAATGCTCCTTATGTTCATCATCTCTTTACGGTTTTCCCATCTGGTAAGTGCTCTTCTCCAGAGTATAAAATTACCATCTGGATAAACAGAGTGGATATACAGTTTGAGTACAGCAACATGAGGAACTAAAACGAGGACTAAAAGTAGTATAAGAAAATGTATGATGAAGGCAAGTAACCCTTCTCACAAGGAACCAGGGTATTAATATTGTAACAAACAATGGTTCCTGCGGCCTATGTATTTAGATACTGGATAGGTAGGAAGCCCAATGGCAAATATTTGTGTGGACAGTGAATGTCAGAAGGAGAATCAGTCATACACTAGATGTGGTTATCAAACAGACAATTTTACTGAGTGATGATATTTTTCACAAAGAAAAAACGTACACATATAGGTGCGCGTTGTCCCAAGCAAAATAGAACCTTACAAAAAAGAAGGGGCGTTAGTGAGTGGTAAAAAGGTTTTTATGTAAAACAAACGTTTCCGTGTCCGTTCTGCTCGGATTCTGCTCTGGATGCGCCGCTCAGCCAAGATGATGTGTCAGTTCTGCTCAGAGATGTGCCGTTCAGCAGAGAAGATGCATCTGTTCCAGTAGCAAGCACCTTAGAGTCACTATGGGTTCAAGAGGTGCAGGTCCAGTCCTCCTCCAGTTCCTTCATAGCAGCAGTACAGCAGAGTGCCGGTGCTTTCAGCAGCATAGCAGTCCTTCTTCCAGGCAGAGTATCCACAGGTCCAGCAGTGTACTGAAGTGTTGGTGTCTGAGGCCACGTTTTTATATCCTGGTGCTTTGGTTCTGAAAGGTGGGAGAAGCTTCTAGACATTGGCGTGGAAGTGCATAGATGCCCTGCCCTCCCTGGATCCAATCTGGCTGATGTGACAATGCAGGGTAGTCAGACCTTTTGTGTGAAGACAGGACACAGTCTATTCAAGTGTAAGTGAGGCTTGTCCCAGCACCTCTCTCCCGTCCTGCCAATGATGGCCCTACCAGTCACACCTAAGCTTCCATTGTGTATGGGTGTCTAGGGGGCATGCACAAAGCTCAACTGGCAACTACGTCCAGTCATGTGGTCAGAGTCAGACTGCAGTCACAAAATGGCTAAGGCAAGAAAGTCACAGCATTCTTAAAGCGGCATTTTCAGAATTGCAATTTAAAATCTTACTTTTTGAGTTTAAATTGGGATTTCTTGACACCAAACATGAACTAGTTATCTCTTTCCATTCGGAAATTACATTTATAAAATTTAATAAAATGTTATCCGATGGGAGAGCTAGGCCTTGAAGTAGTGAAAAATTAATTCAAGAGTTTTTCACTACCAGGAAAAGTAAAACTTATAAGTACATGCTGTAGGAAGCTGGCTCTGTATATACTATATCAAAGTAAGGTATAGTGTGCACAGAGACTAGAGGAACCCCAAAGGTAGGCAGACGTAAAAGTAGATAGCACGTTACTCTCCATTTGTGGTAGTGTGGGCTAGCAGTAAGGCCTTATCAGGGGGTAGTGCTAAGAAAGTATTGTATAACTCAGGCAAGAAATGATTTCACACACTCAAGGACTGACCAATTGGATTGTATAAAAAGATTTTTAGTTATATTTATTTTCTAGAACCAAGCCAGGCCTGGCACAGGTAAGAATAAAAATACTTTGCAAGCATATGCAATTTAAATACGGTTTGAAATGCAATTCATTATTTACAATAGCATTACTTCGTATTTGCAGATAGCCAGAATTACTTTGCAATTATTTATCTTACACAGTCCGGTATCTCTAGATACTAGGCTGGGAAATTTCCTGAGGGAAAGAAAAATGGATAATACGTTCTGCAATAGCATTATTGTTTGCAGGATTACTCACAATACACATTTAGTCTTGAGTGAACAAAACGAGTATTACGGGTTTGTGAGTAGGTTTCGGCCAGATGTGCACTAGAGTCGTAAAACCAGCAGCGCAGAGGCGGCAGGGTACAGAGTGCAGGGACCACTTGTTAGCCAATGGGCTAAGCACAGTCATGGCCACCAGGTTAGGAAACAAAAAGCTACTGGGGTCGAGGTAAGCACTTTAGGGCCCAATGGCCATCAAGAACTACACCACCAGTGGCGCAGAGATGGCCGGGTGTAGGATGCGGTCTTGGCTAAAGCTGCAGAGTCCGTCGGGGATCCCTCTGAGTCGGTCAGTGGCTGATGAGGCGAATAGGGGCTTTTGGAGTCATCGTCCCGTCACCGCAAACATTTGGTGACAGAGTAGGTTGGACGATCGCGGTTGCTCTTTCTGAACCGCTTCAGTTACGAAGCCAGCCAGAGGGTCACCTTCGTTCGCGGTTGAGGGGATCTTCCAGTTGTTAGCTGCAGGTTTGGGAGCTTGCTGAGGTTCAGGGCCCACTGAGATCCAGGCTAGGATGGCTGGGGGGACCTCCTTAAGGTATTGGTTTACTCAAGCTCGAGGCACCGGGAGCAGAGTGTTGGCGACTCACTGACTCAGCCAGAATCCGAATCGGTGGGTTTTGAGCAAATTCGGTGCTCACGGAAGATAAAGCCCTTGTTAGTCATGAAGGCAGGGCAGGTTCTCTGGGTTTTTGAGGACTACTGACAGCAGATACACCGAGGTTCTGCTGGAGGAGTCTGAGGTTGGGAAGAGGACACCAACTGACTTGGCCCCGGTAGGACTGGGGCCAAGTCAGTTGGTGTCCTCTTCTCTCTGCACGGCTGTTCGGTCCTTCTCGGTTCTTCTTTTTGGCTCTGGTCTTTCTTCTGGTTTCTTCTTGTCTGAGGAGGCAAGGTTCACAATTGCCCCTAAATACAACATTTAGGGGCGTTACAGGTAGGTACAGGTTGGGACCAATGGGTCCCTTCTTGGGGCGGGTACACCCCTTATTATGCCACCCTCCGGTGGGAAGGGGTATAAGGCACAATTTGGTTGGGTCGCCCCATCTAACTTTGGTGGGGAATTGGAGTTGTGCTTCACCTCGCATCCACCACTTGAGGGGTAGGGCCAGCAAAGGTGGGCACACCTGCCTTCCTATCTAGGTTTTCCAACAGATTATCCCGCCTGTAGTGGGGGTAAGAACCAGTAAGGGCCAGTTGCGGTTAGCAGCAAATGGCTGGGGTAGCTTACAAAGGCGGCAGGCCTTTGAAGCTTCCCCTTCGTAGACCCTGCCCATCCTGGGGGAGCAGGCTTGGCACCTCGTCCCAGAATGTGCTTTGTTTCAGGACCCCGAGAGAGGTAGGCTCTCGTCACAGGGGTCCAAAAACATGTCTGGTGGCGGCAGCTGGCGAGCAGCTACTCAGCCAGGACACTAATGTTACGTCGTTTTTCAGGGGGCAACTCTAAGTGGCCCTCTGAGTGCATTTTTCATTAAATGGCATCATTGTGGGTTTAATGTGCTGTGAAGTTTGATACCAAACTTACCAGTTTTCAGTAAAGCCATTATGGTGCTGTGGAGTTCGTAATGATATACTCCCAGACGATAGACTCTTTATGGCGTTGCTGAACTTACAATGTCTAAGAACTAAACTGGGGTGGCATGGTGAGCAAAAGGGTGATGGATTTAACCCAGATCTCTTAACTGGGAGTGAATGTATAATTTATTCAGCATTTCGACCATCATTTGTTTGCGTAGCACTTTTCACCCTAAGTGGGATGGGTATGCCCAGACGTGGGTCCCTTGTTCACTGCGCCACTGGATTCAAGCTAGTCTGGCTGATGAGGAGTAATAGCCCGAAACTTGTCCCAAGATGCTTCTTTCCGGTCCAGGGAGGACCTGGCTTGGCATTTCGGGCTGCACTGTTACCATAAGGAACAGGGTCAAGACAGATTTGCATGTGGCTGGATCTAAACTGGGCTGGCATGGTGAGCAAACGAATGATGGATTTAACCCAGATCTCTTCACTGTGGGGTGAATGTATGATTTATTTAGCATTCCATCCATCATTTGTTTGCGTAGCACTAAGAATTGATACTGTAGGGGTACAGGGCTCGTGCACCTGTACCCTCACCACTGCTATAATGCACCCAGGTAGAGGGATGGCTTACCTATGCCAGGGCAGTGGGTTGTAGGCAGGGCACACAGGGATTTGTGCCTTGTCGACTCTTCATTTTGTTCAACACCAAAACACGCAGCTTGCAAATGCAGTTTGTGTGTGTAGAGGGACAGGTCCTCTAACAGTGACACAAAAAGTGTTGCCGCCCTTAAAGGCCTACCCTGGTCACAGTGCCCTTGGTGCCAAGGGTACCTTTTACAAGGGGCTTACATGTGGCCAGAGAGTTGCCAATTGGGTTTTGCATCAGTACAGATTAGGGAAAGAACATAGGCCCTGGGTACCTGTTTGGCAGGAGGCCAGGGCACACTCCAAGTACATCAATATTTAGCCAAAAAGTAGGGGTAACCATGCAAAAAGGGGCACTTTCCCACACATGTTTAAGTTTTTTTCAAATACATTGTATCCTGCCTTCTAGGCTGTCCAGGGCCTGTTCTAGCGGTGACTAACATGTATTAACAAATAAAAGGCATTTTCAATTATAATGCCAATAGCTGAAAAAGTCATGTAAATGTGAGACCTATTGCATTGCAAATGCTTATTTTATGTGGCACACTCGACCCGAAGGTGTCGGAGCGCTTTACATGAGCACCAGTTGCGTTACAGGCGGACACATTCATTTTAGGCACAGGGAAATTAAGTGACTTGCCCAGAATCACAGGATGCTTGAGCTTCCAGCCAGATTCGAACCTGGTGCCCCAGCTTCTAGGTCCGCCGCTCTAGACATTAAGCCACATCCTCTCCCTTCTTTTACCATTACCTGGTTTCTGTACAACTGCCTTTTTATCCTCTGCGTAGTGTGCTGATTGGCCCGTATAACTATAAGGCCACAGTCACGCGTCTGCACCATGACCATGGCCTTAGCCGAATACAGGATTAAATGGTGGGCCATGGCCCAGGGAGGGAGGAAAACTGAAATAGCTGCAGAAGAAAGTCTTTAAAACATACGCTCAGCAACAAAAGCAGTGGAGCACTGCCAACCGTGTCCTAAACAATTCTTGCCTGGAGCACCTAAACCAACCACGAACATGTTGGCGGATGTGGTGTAACGGGCAGAGCTGCCGACTTTGGAAGTGGGGAAGTAGGTACAAGATGTGGCGTGGGCTAAACAGCCTGTGATTCTGGGCAAATCACTTAATCTCCCCTCGCCTACCAAAAAATAATTTATCCTTGTGTAACGTAACTGGTGCTCATATTAAGCAATTCAATACCTAGGTAATGTAAAAATGAACTAAAACTGCAAAAAAGCACTTGCAAAAAACTGCAAAAAAGCACTTGCAAATGATACACTCCTTTCGACGAACTTACTATGTACACTTTACGGTGCCAATCCTAGCTTTACCAAAACGTTCTGCAACCCAGCAGATGTTCAGTTAGAGGGCTCATAACTTTGGCCAATTTTAATTCCAAATCGTAACTCCAGAGTCAGCTCCATGACCTAGACAGGCCAACTGTTCGATAATATTCCGCCGTAAATCTGGTGTAGAGTCAATGGATCACAACCAATAAATAAGACCGGAGCAGTTTTACGCTGCAATGCTGCTGTTATTATTAATTCCCATGACCATGACATTAATTTTGCTTATCAATGAAATACACAAGTGTGGTTACCTGTACAGTGAGCCGTTCGTTCCCTTTGCAGCATGATGCACGTGAGTCTGATTGATTGAGTCAGCGGCCTACCTTGGGCCGCCCGTGGTGGTCCCTGCCTTGGCTACCCCCCATCCGCAGATAAGAGAGGGGAAGGGCGCCATCGCCAAAACTCATGCCGCCCAAAGGGGACTGCCCCCTATCCCCCTTGATGCGCCGCTGGATTGATTAACTGATGTACATGATACCTTGTTTTGTTCAAACAAAAAACGGACAGTCATCACCACAGTTAATTGCATCCGTCCTCCGCATTCGCCTTGGGCCCAAAACAGTGGAGCGGTGCTACCTAGTGGCCCAATAAAGCCATGGCACCCTGCCCGGCGCTCGAACACAGATAGGAGGACAATCCTGCGAGCTGTAACCACCGGCCATACAGCACCCCCTCACAAACACTGTTCATCACGCCTGCAGCTCAGGGACCTTTTCCCACACCTTTTAAGCCTTATGAGATCTCGTGTAGCCCGACCGTAAAGGAGGCAAAGACCACCACAATCGGTCTGTAAAGAAAAGGACGTGGCGGCACATAAGAGAGCACATTGGACACCGTTGATTTAAATGCCCTCTTAGCGAAATGTACAATAATTAGAATAGTATATCAGGTTAGCAATTACCGCAGTGAGTCAACTGTACTGGATAATGAGAGATGTCTGCTGTGCAGTGCCCAGCACCAGGGCGAGATGGTCACGAGTGCACCGTACAGGCAGTTTTTGTTTATATATATATCTATAGTGCAAACTCAAAGCGCTTTACACGGGGACCCTGACGATTACAGTACACAAGGTTGGGTTGATTTCTTTTGGGGTGAGGGTGGGGGTTAAAGCAGATTAAGTGGGTGGCCAAGAATCACGGGATGTTCAGCAGCATTCATCTGTTATTTGAACCCTTTATCACGTCCTGCCCTGAGAACTCCCTCCCCCTCCTCCACCGATGCAGGCAAGACAAAAGAGGAGAAAAAAAACAAGAAAGCTGAGCTTCCTGGCCATGTACTAAGACTGCACCCCCAAAAGTAACAATGTTGGCATTTTCTTCAATTAGGGAAACTAAACAAAAACAAGCATGGTCCCGAAAGTGAAAGAGGACCGTGCTGCAGCCGGAGCATGGGGATCTCTTGTCTTTATGGGGCCATGTGTTTCTAATCAGAAACACATGGCCCCATAAAGATAACAAAGTGCTTTGTGACAGACACAAAGCAGGCAAGCCAGTCCAGGTGGGTCGGCACAAAAAGCGAAAGGGAGGCAACCCAAACACCTAATTTCCAATGTCAGGCCACCGTTTAGCATAAACGGTGACGCCAGCCAATGGAAATAAGGGGCGGGGCTTCAAGCCCTTGTCTCAAACTCCTCATTTACAATAAATCTCGCCGAGCGAGCTACGCATGTGCGCAGCAACGCTAGGCGAGACCTAAAAAGGAAGGTTTGGGACTGGAAAATGGTTTAATTTACCAGGTCAAAATTTCAGTAAAAACTGCACACACAGGCTCTGTAATGGCAGGCATGGGACATATTTAAAGGGCTACTTAAGTGGGTGGCACATTCAGTGCTGCAGGCCCGCTAGTAGCATTTAATTTACAGTTACCTAGGTACATGTAGTACCACTTTATTAGGGACTTATACGGAAATTAAATATGCCAATTGGGTAGAAGCTACTATTACCATGTTTAGAAGAGAGAGCAGATGCACTTTAGCAATGGTTAGCAGTAGTAGTCCTGAGGCCAACAAAAACAAATTCAGCAAAAAGTAGGAGGAGGAAGGCAAAAAGTTGATAAGAAGATCATCCAGAAAGGGCCAGGTCCAACACTCTCCTTGTTTAATGTCCTTTAAATGATGTGTGAAAGTCATAATGCATACCATGTACAGGTATCCATTATAGTAGATGTCTCTTTTTAGTTATAAAGAACTTAATACCATAAGAGCGACTGCCATACATCTCAGAAGAGGAGGAAGAGATGGCCAACTGAACATTCTCTTACATCTTAGATGTAGGAAGGTTCATTACCTTCTCCTGGGATAAGGGCAACCCTTGATGCTAAGTTAGGTGCTTAGGATTGTGCTCTGTGTTTTTCTTGATAAAATCGGACATCTTTTTGTATGCACAAATGTATAGACTGCTAAGGGCTAGCAAACCCTCTGAAGCAAAGGGGAGTGCTCCCAAAAAAACAATACGTATTTAAATGCCTATTTTAGCATATATAGATACTCAACATAGCTCTGTTTGGTACGCCCTAAATGTGTCAGTCATTGTTCATAAGCAATTGGCACATTAAAAGATTCAGGTTAGTATATGTGTTTAACACCCATAAACTCTTAAAAATACTTACACTCACTTGATGTCATCATTGATGTCACCAACCATGTCATGAGTGATGTAATATGAGAGTTCATGAGTGGTGCATTGCAGGGACGCAAGTTATAGCACAGGTAACTATAACTGCTAAATTTCACTGGTTTTATAAGAGTGAAATCTGTGCCCAACGATAACGTCCCTGTAACCTTTGTTTTTTTAAGTGAATTTCTGTTGAGTTTTTTTTAACTAGTTGATGCGTTTGCAGAGTGGTCCAGAAAGGGGAGGGGCCTCCAGACAGCTCTCAGGAATCCAGCTGTGTGGGACTTACTGGAGGTAACAGGAGGACTTATGGGTCCCCAAGGCCCCTCTGCAGCCAAGGGGACTTCATCTGCCAACCAGAAGTATCACAGGAGGCGTGTTTGCAGAATGGTGGAGAAAGGGCCCGTGGCCTCTGACCACCTCTCAGCAATCCCACTGAGTGGGACATACCCTCAGTAGCCAAGGGGACTCCCCCCCCCCCCCCTCTTTGCAGCAGCACCTCTGTGCATCGGGGGGACGGCACCACACGACCCCGCCCTGACGTCGTCCACGTACGCGACGTCAGCGAGGTCATATTAGTCCCTCCCGGGGCACTGATGACAGTTTTCTTCGGAGAAATTTTTCCGCGGCGTAGGTCCTTCCCAAAATGTGAGCAAGAAGGGAAGAATATCTCAACAGACCAAAAAATAGACTGTCATTACCTTGTAGAACTGTGACTGGTATTACCATGTAGAACTGTACCTTCCAACAAGGATAGAGAACAGAAATAACTGCAATGTACTGTAGTAAGGTATCTTCCTTACAGAAAGTACAGCAATGTACTTGAAGAAGGTATCTTCCCTTATAACAATGTGAAACAGAGCTGAAGAGATCGTCAAAGAAGAGGACTATATAGGAGACAAGAGCCTCTAGTTAACGGAGAAGGTGGGCGTGAGGGAAGACAGCATTAGAAAAAGAAGAGGAAGAATCTCCTGATGACAGTGAATGAAAAGGCACCACCTACAGGAAAAAGCCCCTTGAAGGGAGTCAGCCGCATATGGTAATTCAGAGACATGTGCAACAATGTGAGCACCCTTGAAGGAAAACCAATGGCAACTGAAAGGCAAGTGGAGAAGCCCACCTGGCAAAGTTCTCGCAGAGCCGAGAGGATGGGTGGGCATTAAGGAATCTGCGGCTAGACAACATCTCTACCAGATACATCGTTATCGAAGGTAAATAACTCGTCTATCTGATAGAGACATCTGGCCGCAGATTCCTTAACTTAGAATAGATACCATAGCCATACCCCCAGGGGGGTGGTGGGTCTGCGACAGAACAGAAAGTGCTCAAGCACGGAGCCGACAACAGAGTGACGGACAATGGGTAAGGCTGTGGCAGAACAACCAGACAGAAACCCAATTAGCTCGGAAGAGCAAAAGAGAACGAGAGGCAAGGCGTCCCAAAACAAATGCCATAATGCTGCTAAACCACACCTGTATAAGTATGAGATGTAGAAATGGCACCAGCTATATAGCAAACAAAGAGAGAGAGTCCCGAACTAAGGAGGAAGAAGTACCACCCTCAGCGTAATGGTGCACTATGTGGACACCAACGAAAGGTTGGGGGAAAACCTGAAGTGATGCAACCATACCAAAGCCTACTAGGCTAGCCCATGGAAGGATGCTCGGCGAAGTTATCGCCAGGAACCTAAGGGCAAGAGGTAGAAACTGAACAATGTCCAAGGAGGACAGGTGGGAACAAGAAACCCACCCAGGCACCAAAAAGGGGAGAGGGGGCAGGGGCAAAAGAAAGACGCAAAGTGCCCACCCAGTCTCCAAAAAGGGGAGGGGGGCAGGGGAGAGCAGGGCACGCTGATGCGGGCCATCAGTGAAACATGCACAGAGCCGACAGCCACAGAGACAACAAGGTGGCGGAGCTAAAAAAGGGCATAGGACTGCCCAACCAGGCAGTTTGGAGAGTAAGGTGAGAACCAACTCATGAAACACAGTTGTAGGCTGCAGGCCCTAGAATAACTGACATTAGAAGAGCTGTTTCCCAGGTACAGCGGACATAGGATAGGGTGATACCCAATGAGAGGGGCACATTCGAAGGAAGTGGCAGCATAGGCACCCGAGTACCAATAGGCGTATAAATGTAGGAAAGTATCTGAGCTTTGTAGATCACATCCTCCGACTGGGTGTAAAAATGAACCTTTGGCCAGAAAGAGAGATATCGTTCAGTTTCTGCACACCTAGAAGGGAGCAGTGTAAAGCAGTGGAACCACCCAAGGAAGTGGAACGCAAAAGGGACCCTATTGCGGAAGATGCAGGAAAAGCAACTAAGTGCTCCCAAGTGTACTGAAAGACACCCTGTAGCGTAGACAAAGGGAAATCCCAAGTGCAACCTGAAAAAGCTCCCTGATTCATGGAGATATAGGACCAGACTTGGTAGCAGCGAAGAGAGGAAGAGATGTCGGAAGAAGAGTACCCAAGGTTGTCTGTCTGTCTGTGTGTATATACACATATATCAAAGAAGGGTTAACGAGCCGCGACCATGCAACATGGGTGTTATAGGAGCACACCTAGTGCATTAATGGCAAGTGGTATCCGCATTCTAAGTGTGAAAAACACCATGAAAATCTCCCAAGGAGGGGAACGACGCATATAAGCAAGACGACCCATGACGTGTAGACGATTGCACCAAGTCACAATATCGAACACCTTACAATGGCAAGATAAGAGCACAAGGGGACGCATAGAGCCCAAAGGATCTCTAGGCCCACATAACAAAGTAAAGCTATATAATAGCATACAAGTACCCCACTTGGAGTATGGACACCCCAAACAATGGGGAACATCTCTTAGGGCAAAGCACAGTCAGAGGCCAGACAACAACCAGTGGAACACTGCCACAGTAAGCCTACTGCCAGCTCAAAATGCATAAGGCATCGAAAGAATGCTAAATGAAATATAGGCTTAAGGCGGAGGGCGAAAGCCCGCAAGGAATGCCGAACAGCCAATTTGGCATGGGCATCAAACAATAAAACCCCATCAAAGGGTAGATCAACAAGTCGTTCCTGGATATTCCCTGGGAAGACGCTATCCCGCAACCAACCATGGCGCCTCAAGGCAAGTGAACCAGCCATAGCTCGGCCTAAGGAATCGGCAGTATCCAAGGCCGAGCGGATCGTGAATTCAGCAAGGTCACGGCCATCACGAAGAAGATGGAGGTCAACACGAGCACCTTCAGAGGTGTCGGAATAAAAGAGACTCTACAGAGTCCCACAATGCAGAGGTAGCCTGAGCCAAGACACACACTGTATTTAGTGAGCGAAGGGCAGCACTAGCGGAGGTGAAGATGTTACGACCCCAAGACTCAAGCCATCTGGACACCCTGGAGGGAGGAAGCATTAACTGGGGCAAGGAACGGAAGGCAGTTTGCAAAACAAATGTCTGCACATCTGGGTGAACAAATAAGCAAACTGGATCATGTGGAGCAGGCTGGTGGGGGTGCAAGACAGAACGAGTCACCGGATCACCGGAAGCCGGCCGAGCCCAGGTGCCCAAAAGGGCGTCAAAGAGAAGCTTCAAAGGGCAGAAGCGGCTCCACATTCCCCGACTCATGGTGAAGGACACCAAGCAGAGGGTCCACAGGCAAGGGGACCGAAGGGGGTTGCATGTTCAGAACACGAGTGGCTAAGGAGACTACTCCAAGAAATGCCGCACCGTCCTCGGTAGCCCTCCGAGGAGGGGACAGCAACTCAACTGTAGGTGAGGGCTGTAAACTGAGTCTGCCAAAAC
This sequence comes from Triturus cristatus, assembly GCF_964204655.1. NCBI lineage: Eukaryota > Metazoa > Chordata > Amphibia > Caudata > Salamandridae > Triturus > Triturus cristatus. The sequence goes on from NC_140585.1 coordinate 1,091,597,402, forward strand.
ACTGAGGGTGCGACCAATGCCCAAAGGAAGGAAGCCCCATTGATGAAGGGGGGTCCTGATGGGGCTCCTGAGGAGGCGAGGATCCTGCCGGGTCCACAAATTCTAAGGGGGGCACAGGCAAGGATAGATCCGGCATCACCAAATGTGAAGGCGACACCAAACTTTCCCCATAAGCTTCTGGAGAAGAGTCTACGACGCGGCACCAAAATGACTTCGATCGGCGCGGACCCTGCCTCATCTGGCGCTGACTCGACTCCATCAGGCGCCGATTCCACGTCCACCACGACAAGCCACGCTTCCAAAGAAGGGGATGGCGTCAAAGCCGGGGAGGCAAGCCTCTGGCGCCGACTCAGTCTCAACCACAACAGGCTCCGACTCCAAAGTAGGAAGTGGAGTCGGAGCCTGGGAGGTGAGTTTTCAGCGCCGGAACGGCAAGGCTTTGAGCACCAGCAGCCACCTGCGATGCCACAGGGAGCCCCGCAGGACTATGCGGCGTGGCAGGGGTGCTATGGGTCGTAGAGGGGGACCCCGCAGGGCCGCACAATGATGACAAGAGTGTTCTGCGCCGGATCGGTGCCGACCTCTGCTCCGGGCAGGCGGCTGCCTGTCCGGTGGGCCGAGGTGTGCCCTAAGCAAGGCTTTGAGCACCAGTAACAACCTGCCAGGGAGCCCAACGGGACTATGCGGCACAGCATGGGTGCTATGGGTCATAGAGGGGGACTCTGCCGGGCCGCACCCTGACTACACCACATCTCCTTCGTCCCTGGGGGGCAAAGGCTTAATTGGCGCCGGCGGCAAACCCACTGGCGAGTCGGTCAGGGAGCCGGCAAGTAGCAGAGGCCCCGAAGACGCCCCAGGGACAGGAGTGGATCCAAGGGAGGTCTGCAGAACCGCTGCATAGGCCTCCATTTGGGTCCTTGTCACCCCCGCGTCCGGATAGGGGATGGGTGACTTCCGGGGGCGCACGTCCGGAGAGCTCCGGGAACTAGCGACCCCGACAACAGGCGGAAGTGAGGCCGTGGACATGCGCCTGTGACATACCCAGAAGGGGTGAACAACGTAACCAGTGCTTAACATGTACAATAATAAGTGCCAGGGCTCTGGCCAGAAGACCACTGCTTCTTGCCTCAGTCATCGCTGCCAAAACAACTACAAACCATTTCTCTCACCTGCAATTGTGGCAGTTCCGATGATTACAGGTCCCCAAAGCTAAAGGGGATGGCTGGGGAGGCACGTATTAGCAATTTTTTATGTATATTATATTCCTAAACAAACGTTCTGCTCATCTCTAAATTAGATGAACACCACCATCATATGGTAAACCGTCCCAAGTGCAGTGTTGACAATTAAGTGCCGGTGCTGAGCACTGGAAAACACTGGCTAAAATGAAGCGCTGTATTTAACAGACTCCAGCAAGCTTGTACAGTAAATCATATGTTGATGTGCAACTGGTATTATTAGTTCACAAGAATGACATGCCAAAATTAGTCAAGGGGTTCTCTTTGAGGAGCCGTCAGCTCGCTGAAAAATATTAACCACAGTCTACATATAGGGTCTGATCTTCTCACACAATAACCGTTAGTTGGTAGTGGACAGTATGTAGTGATATAAAAAGTCAGGCGCAAGATAATCACATTAATCCAGAGAGTTGCTGGAAAATGTTACAAGGGTATGCCGGAAGTTCACTTGTTTCACCGAGTACTCACATTTATTTTTCCAGCGACTTACCTGTGCGCCTCAAACATTAACGGATGTTCCAAGTGAAAAGATATCAACGACTGTAAGAACATAACACTCAGAATTTTTCAACAAAGCCAAGCATTAAAAATAATCAATACATTACCTGGCTATGAGGTAATTAAGAGATAACCTCACAATTGCTAAAAATATGAACATAGGTATGGCCCAGCCATGCCAAACAGCATTCATGTAAATCTGCAATTAAAAGAGAAAAAATGGTTAAAATGTCTCCTTCCAAACGGGATTATATAAATGTGCCCAGGTTATTTACTTTCAAGAATTACTGCTGGTACGCAAGTCCTACACTTAAACCCACTTGTTTTTTTATATGAAAATATAACCAAGCTCAAGCTTGGTCTTATTTTTCTCTTGTATTCATACATTCGATTGAGAAAAGCAGAGAGCTGAAATGAATATTCTTGGAAAAAAATCTTACTCTTCGACACTAATGCAGGTCCTCTGAATGGCCGCAAAGAGGGTAACATTACATGTGCCATCACTTGCAGAATGCAAAGTTGGTGGGATTCAAAAGGAAATACTAGCTCGACCTTCGGAGACACTCACATAGAAACAGTTGAGCAGTAAATAGCTAGAGGCTGACCAGAGTATAATTAATCTATAAATGTTTTGCTTTTGCTGCACTTCACTTTAATCCTCTACAAGGGGTAGACTCCTATATTTTTGCCTGGTTCACCTTGTCTTTCTGTAAAGCGATACTATGTCAACCTTTGTAGAAGTTATATTTTTAAGTGCTGTGTGCCTTGATATGCATTAAACCTTTGGCTCTACATGCGAAGGGGGTGGGGGGGGGGGAAATCTATTCGGATATATCAGAAATATTACATTTGAATGGGTTCCTGGAATATATGTCCACACCTCTGTTGATGCAGTGTTACTCTCAACAGCAAATGGGGGATAATCTAATTTTCTTTTGTGCTTTGTGTGCATTTGTACTAGGCAAAGTTTAGGCACTGGATCCTAGCAAAAGTCCACTCCTGAAGTAAAAGTGGTTATATCTTGCTTAAATCACATTGTAAGACAGGATAAAATACATTTATTTTCCTTTAGTTCAGGTATGGGATTGCAATTCTAGGTCTGAATTAAATATAATGTTCTGCAGGTTACAAAATTCCACTGGAAAAGTTCTTATTGGAATTTCTCATTTGCCTATACCGATGAGTCTTCGCTGAATTACCAAGTATTAGCTAATCTCTGGACTCTAATTTTTCTTCCCTATGGGCTGGTTCCCAAAGTGCTGAGAGCCTTACAGAATCCCCAGACACTACAGAAACCTTGACCTACAGCATTGACTTTGTCCATACAGAGACCAAAGCAAAAAGGTTTGGACTGGCTCCATCTTTCGAGACCCAGCGTTACCTGAAGTCAAAGTGCCGCTGAAAGCCTTAGCTATTAGAGTGGTTATATTTTCTGTTTAGTGTTGGACTCATTAACAGCAAGAGTCTGTTTGTCCACTTTCATTTCATTGGGAATGCTTGAATATTTTCAATGTATTTACTTAATATACCTTTCCTTTGTTAAAAACAAAACCTGCATGGGAGGTTTAATTTCTTAATCTGTTAATCTCTTAATGAGGTGGGAAAACTGCTCTCATAGGTGAGACAATGGCTTATTCCTGGCAACAGGATAGTTTAGTGTGAAGAGTTTGATACACACCAGCTCAGGAAGGGCCGCTGGGGAGGTTCTGGGAACTTCATTAACTTGAAAGGGACAGAGGTGAAGCCTGCTCATTCATACTTTAGTGTAAGGGGAGACCTGAGGAAGGGGGTGCCTTTGTTCTTTAGGACCATGGTAGCCAGTTTGGCACCTGCCCAGTGGAGAGGGAACTGGTCCCAGAACCATTTTGATTTAGCAGAGAGGAATATTCATTACCATAGACATGCCCCTGTTGACTTATAGGCTCCCTACAAAGGCAGAAGGCCTCTGCTGTCTTGGATTTCACTTAGAATGTTGGATTGTTTTCAGTAAGGCAAATCGAATTTGCTGCAGAAGTGGGAAGGCTTACTCTCTGGAACTTTTTTCACACTGGCTAGGGTGCTTCCAGGGGTCACCCCAACCCACTGGCTAATGAAACCTACACAACTGGTACCTCACCCCCAGTTCCTCAGAACACTTTCTGAACATGTGGAATAACAGAAGATGTACTGCACCTACTGCTTGAGACCTGTGAGGAGACTTGAAGGGCTGGACCTGCTCCAACTTGTGTCCAAGACAAAGAACTAACCAAGCAGGGCCGGACTGGCATTAGCGGGCACCGGGCATTCCCCCTGTGGGCCGCAAGGGTGGGGGCCGGTTTTGGGCCCCCGAGGGGCCGTTTCTGTTATAGTGCGGTTTTTTCAGCATAGCTGCAAAATCGGCCCCTATAACAAAATAGGTCGAAACTGGCCCTGGCAAAGTACTCGGCCATGCCCCCCAACCCCCAGGGGGCCGGCCGAGCACTTTGCCAGGGCTGGTTTTGGTTCCCAGTCTGGCCCCGACTCAAAGGGTAGGTTGCCTGGCTTCCTATGGGCCTAGAGGAACACAACAAGCTGCGAGAGGCTTTTATTCTGAAGTTCCCATCTGATAAATTGCAATTGGCAAGCTTGTGGCCTCACATTTAATGGCGGCTAGAGGGCCTCTGCTGGAGTAAAGTCTTACCCCCTAAGTACAAGCCTCTGAGGTGTTCGGACCCTTGGCAATGTCCAGCTGGGCTTCTTCAAGCTCTGAAATGTTGGGAATTGGAAAAAACAAAAACTTTATTTGGACTTCCATACATCGGGAGGACCAGGACCAATCATCCAAGTCAATCCAACCAAGGTTTTACCTCGGCGATTTAAGATTTCAAGTAGATCCTGCACTGACATTTTTGCAGCTCAAAAGGGTGCCTTGTCGTTGGAGGATTCTAAACTCCCCCCAAAAAACTATGTTTGAACAAAGAAATCTTGGCCAGGCGAAGGTGTGAAAAAAAAATCTAGCTAAAGAGAATTCTCCAAGAACAAAATGTGAACAATTACCTCTCTGAGCCAAACTAATGTGCCTCACACAACGGCTAACCAGCTTTGAGAGACTAAGTCATAAGGTAAAAGCTTTGACCGGGACAAGCCTGCTTGGCATATTTGATCTATACTCAACTGTGGTTGACATGAAATTGGGCCTAGACCCTGGTCACACACTAACAGTATCTTCAATTGCTGCCTACATTTTTCTTGCCACTTTTTCAAGATTTAAGATCTGTGGTTCCCATAATTGGATTTTTGCAATTTTAGTGCCATTTTGTTTAATAAACATTCCTCGATTTTTATAAACTGGAGTCGGATTTTATTGTGTTGTGTTTGACATTAACTGTTTTGGTACTTCTGAATGCTTACACATTTTCACTAAATTAAGATTAAATGCTCGGTGCCATAGCTATTTGGGGTTATGCTTGGGTTTACATTATTGAAATTTTTGCCTAGACCTAACAGCTTATTAACTGTATTACTGGTGGTGGACTAATATCCACCAAATTAATAATTCACTTTCTTAAAAACGTTATTTATCATCAGCCTTATGTGCAAATGAGCCCATGCAAATATAAAAGCACAGGCCCCATGCTGCTTTGGACCCTCAATCATATGCTCACTTCTAAATTGTATTTTTGCAATGGCCTGCTCAACATCTTTAGCAAAGAAGGGGTCCCCTGCATACAAATGGCTTGCCAAGAGCAAAAAAGAACATATGCAGTTTTGCAAAATTCGTAGACAAGAAATTATACAATACGCGTGGCTCGATCTTCAAGTCCTCCCTAACACATATTTGTTGTTTAATTTCCTTGGTTATTATTGAATTTTCATCCTGAGTTATACACGAAATATATCAATGTACACAGTGAGAGGATTTTACCTTCCATATATTTACATCAAATTGTCTTACTGTATGTATTGGAGACATTAACTCCTGTATGAACAAGTGTAAAGGACATCTCTGTACTGCTGCCGATGTAGGACATGTTTAACCCTTTTAACATGGTTTAATAAAATATTTTTGGGTTATCTTGAGTTCACCACATTTTTGGTATATGGTCAATTTTTGTTTAATTTTCACTGTCAGTCAGTCAAAGATCTTTATTCGGTTAAATTAGCCATAAAAGAGCAGTAAAAAACATTTGAATTACATTAATACATAGCAAAATTCATCTTTGACAAAATCAAAACACAGGAATAATTTTTTTCCAATGTAACGAAGCCGAACTGCAGAGGAAATAAACCTACAAATCATTAAACAAATGAAATCCTTTAGGAGAAGTAAATGGCGTAGCGCAGGTTGGCACTTTCTAATATTTAAAATCTTAATAATGGTTTTAAAAAGGTACGTCTCGTGCCAGAATAAAATTTACAAAAAAACATGAAATGTAAAGTGCTCTGTGCAGAAAGTGAATCACATGGACACATTTCTAGCTTAGTATCACAGTATACATCACATGGATACGACACCAGGAGATGAGCAATACCCATCCTAAATCTAATCAGGTAAAACATCTTGGCCCGATTAAAATAGGAGAGATAAGGTTCGATTTTTGGGGAGCTAACTAATAGTGAGTGCTCTACAACCCTTTTTTTTTTGCTTTCTCTTTACTATCTCTTACTTGCTTCCAGTAAAATAGAAAATCATTTTTCAGATTATTTTTTGAGATTGCAGAAGTATCACCCGGTGTGCTGAAACAGTCCTCCAAACCCAGCTTCCCTAGTTGTTCATGTATATAAGATAACCAGGGGATTTTTTTTTTTTACAGAGTCTAGTTTCAAACAATCTAAAATTATATCACGGTTCAGGACTGGTTTCTCCTTAGTCCATATGTTTTGCCAGAGCTTCAGAGGAGCTAATTGAGCATAAAAAGTCAACGGTGTTTCACCTAGTTCGTTGTGACACATAGTGGCTGGAGTGCTTTTCGGTAATGTCAATATGCGTTTTAACATCATATTTTCCGCTCTCTGAAGCCCCAAAGTTTTTGTAAAGCCCCATACTCCAGCACCATACAAAGCAACAGAACATGTCCATGCTTTGTAAATGTCTATTATGGCTTTGATTGGGTGAGAGCCTAATTTGTTTGTGAATCTGAAGATGGCCGCAGCGTTTCTATTAAAGCTTCCAATTCTTGCATCTACTAGATGTGTCCATGCATTTTTTTCATTAAAAAGTATGCCTAAATAAGAAAAATATGATACCCGGAACAGCGTTTCATTATTTATATAAAAAGTTTTTGTTGGAGATTTACCTATTACCATTGCATGTTATTTTGCAACATTGGTTTTTAGGCCGAGGTCACTCAAAATCGTTAAAACCAGTTAAAAGCCTTTGTAATCCCACCCCAGTTCTCGACATTAAAACACAATCATCAGCGTATAGTAGGGCCGGTAAAGACCTGGTACCTACTATTGGTGCATCTTTGTTACCAGTTCTGATGTTACTTTCTAGGTCGTTTATATACAAGCAGAATAAAAATGGAGCAAGTACGCATCCCTGGCGAACCCCACAATCCATCTTTATTGGAAGGGTAAGCTCGCCAGCTGCTCCATAACGTACTCTCCCTGTGACTCTGTGGTGCATTGCTGCCAAGTAATGGATGATAGATGGGTCAATGCCCATGAGCAGCATTTTCTCCCACAGTCTCCCCCTCTGCACCCAGTTAAAGGCAGAAGTTAGGTCCATAAACCCAAGGTATAAGGTCTCTGGCTTCGCCATGGTATATTTGCCGATGACTAGGTGCAGATTGAGACACTGTTCCACTGTGCCCAGACCTTTTCTAAATCCATACTGAATATTGGAAAATTTCCCATTTTCTGCCATCCAGACCTCCAATCTCTCCAATATTATTCGACCCATAATTTTACAAGAACAATCAATTAGGGAGATTGGTCGATAGCATTTGGGGTCTGACCTGTCACCCTTTTTATATATGGGCACTATTATTACCGATCTCCAGGAATCTGGTGGGCCCAGGGCCGCGTAGCAGCCTAGTATATTTGTTAACACGGGTAGCCACAAGGTTGTATCTGCTAAAAATAAATCCGCAGGTACCCCATCAGGCCCAGGAGCCTTATTCTTTACAGTCTGGCTAAGCGCCCTATCTACCTCATCTAGGGTCGGGGGTTGCAGGGGAGATACCTCATATTGAGTATCAATGCCCCTAGATGATTCGGTACTATTACCATGGAGATCAGTAAAATGTTTCACCCAAGTTTGCGACATAATAGCTACATCAATGTTACTATTTTGTGTATCACGGAAATATTCCTCATTCACTGTCTGCCAGAAAAGTCTGGAATCTTTGCACTGACGCCTGATGTAATTTACCCCAAGCATCTTTCCTGATCTCCATCTTACAGTGCTCCAGAGCACGCCTATAATATATACGGGCCTGCCTAACTGCCTCCTTATCGCGATGTATGATTTTTAAGATTTTGATAAATTTGTTATGCTGATATGAACATTCTCTATTAAACCACCTTTTGTTTTTTTGTTTCCCATCACGCTGGCTCTAGGTTAAAAGTTCCTTGATTGTCTCACTTATTACCTTGTATGATTTAATCATAACTGGGATATTTAATTTAACTTCCAGACACTCCAGAACTTGCTCAAGGTTACGCTTTATTATCTCCTCCAGAACGAGGTCTGGGTTAATAGTGGACCATTTCCTTATTAGCCCCTTATTTTTTGTATGAGACAAAGGTGGTGCTCTTTCTGGAGTGGTTAGCTCATAGGTTGGGACCATCAGGTCCAATATTAATGGGTAGTGATCACTAAAATATACTTTAGGTATCTTAAATATAATTATTTGAGAATTAAAATGATCAGACAAAATAATAAAATCAGAGTGCCTTGGCCTTTACCCACATATGTTACCACATTGTTTTTTGTCAATTCTATACAATCTAAAGTTAAAAATAGTGAAAATTTCACCAACAAAGAGTGAAAAATGTTCCCACATGGACTAAGTTCAAAATGATAGCGCGCCCCCCCCCCCCCCCTCAATTTCCCTGGGCAAATGATGACAAGCCCCAAATTTGGACAGAGAGCATAGTTTACAATTAAACTCACCCCCCCCCCCCCACATAGTACTACAAAATCAATTTTTATCTCCTCTATATGCTTTGTCAATGCAGTTTCCAGTTCCTGTGCAATAGTAATATTTGTATTTATAAAGTTAGGATTAAAATTAACGACCACAAACATCAAGTGTTTCTCAAACAAAATGTTAACAATCTGAAAATGTGGAGACTAATTTAATTTCCCTTATGCTACCATTTAATGTTGTTCAAATTAAAGTTAATAGACCTCCTTTATTGTGTCCACCTATAGAAACTCTGGCTGGTGTATGTATGGAGTAAAAACCATTTATGTGAGCTACATCATAACACCAGGTTTCCTGTAAGCAGACAATATTATATTTCATAACAAAATCTAACCATTCTTTAATTTCCAGTTTGCTTTGCAGGCCTGCTATATTCCAATACAAACTGCCATTTGCGATAGTACTAGTCTGGACGTGGTGGTCATTCTCTAAACAACAAATGGCTGGATTACCCAAGACATCACTCACTTCCGTCAACTTTTCTAGTGACGTAATGAGATTCTGCGCTTCGGCCAGAAATATGTCAGAGCGTGTTGACAATAACTCCATGTCATCCTCAGGGGTAGTATGAACAAGATCAGTTTCTATCCGATCCACCGTGCCATCCGAGATCTGATAATGGGTTTCACCTATAAATTTTGTTCCAATATTAGTACTGATATTGTAAGTACTGGAGTACATATTGGCCCTTGATAGCCAGCTCCATCTATTAGTGCTGGAAAAATATCAGTTCCAGTCTTCATCCGGGGTTGGTAATTTAGTCATTCCACCTGGTCTAAAGGTGAAAAATAATTGAATGTTGGAATAGAGAACAGGGGAGGCCTTTTAATCTGTGAGCACACACGGCCAGTGCCAGTATTAGACAGTGGTTTATAAAACTATCCTAATGGTACAGCTTCAATAGGGCCGCCCGCACTTTCGCTCCAAACAAGCCTATCCATAAGCAAATGTACCAAACTCCGATCCCTTAAATTCACCACAATACAATCTCCTACTTCAGTTTTTGTGTGTGAACCTAACCAGGACACACGTTCAACATTATTGATGTTATCATGTAATGTATCACAACCGGACCAGTCCAAGGACTTTACCAACCAGTGCACTGTTTTGTTTTTGAGTTGTTTCCGGTCTTCTTCTTTACCGAGGGGCAAGCATGGAAAATTTTTTAGAACAATAACATAGGGAGTTGCTTCTGGAGGTAAATGGAGTGTTCTCAAATGGCTTTTCCTTGTATCAGCTGAGAATGAATCAATATTCCTACCATTACGACGAGACTCTCCATTTCCCGAAGTGGCTTTGGAAGGACCTGGCATACTCTATCTGATTGGATTAACTGTGGGTTTGAGGGTTGCATTGGTGTCTCAATATTATGGGTGTCACCACACACAGGAATCGATATCAAGGGGGGGTAGAAAGGATGAGGAAGCCCGGTTTGTGTCCAAGTTTATATTTGGCGAGGGTTTAGTCGTATTAGTTAAACCCCTGGGGCAGAGGTTGCCTTTGAAATACTGGACCCAATTAATATTTTTAAAGAAACATCAATACTATTTAAAACCACTGCCAGAGGGTCAATTAATGACTTAATTATAGCTTCCACTTAACGTATTAGATTTGTAGTTAATACACTCTCTCCCAGAGGCTCAGTGTTCATAGTATCCGTGGCAACAGCCGGTACAAGGGCTTTTATTTTGTTTTCTTGCGTGTCGCCATAAGTAAGGTCTCTTTTTTGGTTTTCCACAGGCCTTGGGTTTTTTACATGGTGGAGGGCAAAGAGTGTCAATGATTCCCCCTTCCTGAATAATGACAGAACTGCCTTCATCTCTGCTTACACCCAAGCTAACCGGAACAATGTCCTCCATGTTGTCTTTATGCTCGTGGGTAGTCACGGACAAGTTACTATTTTGAAGGGCTCTGTGTTTCCCCCAATCTTTCCTCCACCGACTATCTCGCTCGTTATTCCCCCATTGCTGTTGTTAGAAAGTTAGTAATTGATTATGGTAATGGTCTAGCTTTAGCAGTAGGCATGGGTGTTTTTTGTTTTCCCATCCTCTTACCTTTGTGTGTTGCCTTCCTCCTTGCTCTAAGAATGGCAAAGATCTTGTTGTAGTAAACCTGGCAAAGATCTTTTTCTAAGCACTCCTCTGTCCGTTGCTAAAACCAAAAGACCTGGCCTCGCCTCAGCCCCTCCTCTCCTCCAGGCAGGGGTTGTGGTAAAGCACTGGTGCTTCCAGGTGCTTCCAGGGCCAGGAACCGGCAAAAGTGTTGAGTGCTGTCTCCCGCGCTGCGGGACTGGCGTTGGCCTATTCAGGTGTCCTCAGCCCCTCCTCTCCTCCAGGCATGGATCGTGTTAAAGTGCTGGTGCTTCCAGGGCCAGGGACCAGCAAAAGTGGCGAGTGCTGCAAATCTGTAGGTGTTCAGTAACTTTTATACGTGGATCACATATAAAGGCTCTCAAAGTGTCTCTGGCAACAGGTTTGCTCGCTCATTGGTGCTTAAAAATCTGCCAAACAGCCACTCAAGAAGTATAGAGCCAAACAAATATCAGCATATTCCAAGCAGTTTCCAGTCCTTTTTATCCGTTATGGGCATTTAAAAGTTGATCCAAACAGTGCTGCTGCTCAGGGCTGCTTAGGGCTGCTCAGAAGACCAAACGGGCGTGCCATTGCTAGTGCTGCCCGGGTTCCATGCAACTCCAGTACCCAGTCTCCAGTTTAAATCTCCCGGTCTCACTCTGGCATGCTTCGGTTATTCGCGGAGCTCAGCATCTGTTGTGCGGCAGATTATAGGTCTCCCCTCAGGCTCCAGACTGTGCTGCCTGTTTGGCCGCGGTGCAAGAGTCTCCCTTCCTTTCCGCACGTACTTCAAGTCCGGGCGTCACGCCGGCCTGGTAGGGATCTGTGAGCCGCTCCGGCCCAGGCCTGCGACTCCGCACTGATAGTGCCGCGATCACCTTCCTTCAGCCCGCACACACTGGAGGCTGGCACTCTGCTACCAGAGATACCGGGGTCCGCCACAATCTTCCACAACGCTGCCGCGCTTTTGCCAGGACACTCCGGTCGAGCCATTGACTCAATTTCGCAGGGCTACAGGGACATCGCCATCTATAGTTTTCACTGTATTTTTGTCATGCAAATTATATGCCCGCATTTTTTATTGTATAGTTTCTTTTCTAAGAATTTCTCAAAACTGCTCAACCTCTTCTTTAGCAAGTAAACCTGTGCGTGCAGTGTACCAAATCATGGTCCCTTGATAATCACAAATGCAAAAACAACAGTTGATGGACAGAATGTAGAACAATGTCATACATTCACCCCAGTACAGAGATCTGGGCCTAAATCCATCGTTTTTTTGCTCACCATGCCATTCCAGTTTCAACCCAGCCATATGCAAATCAGTCTTGAATTGTGTGTCTTTTGCTTTCTCGCCCTAAGTGCGCCGGGTATGCCCAGACCCAGGCTCACTGTGCCACTGTAATCAAGCTATCCTGGCTGAACTGGTCCTAAGATGCTTGTTTCCGGTCCAGGGAGGACCTGGCTTGGCAGTTCGGGCTGGACTGTTCCTATGAGGCACAGGGTCAAGACTGATTTGCATATGGCCAGGTCTAAACTGGGATGGCATGGTGAGCAAAAGAATGATTAATTTAACCCAGATCACTTGACTGGGGGGTGAATGTTTTGATTTGTTCAGCATTCCGTCCATTAATTGTGTTTCTTTTGCCCTTGATAATCACACACTGTGACAGTTTCATTCTGCTTGGGGTAAGATCAAGAACCCAAGTCTGTGAAATGTCCTGTAAACAAGCTGAGCCTCTCTGTGTGATATGCAGCCAAAACTTGGTTGAGGCAAAACCCTATGTATTAACAGAGCAAAATAACCTCTCGTCATAATTCCAGCGCCTATATAGAAACGCTTTAAACACATTTACACAGCTGAAACTGAAGGATAAAGAACTGATAGTAGTCCACTTCGATTGGTACCCAGAGAAATTTATGACAAACATCTAAAACATAAACATGGCAATAAGTGCCCATCAGACATAATGACAAATAAATGTCCCATTTTGAGATCAGTGATATTATTCTTGATAAGGTCCCATTTTATATTTTGATTTGCACATCTCGTATATACTTTAGGAGATTCACTTGTCCTTTCCATGGTTTGCCTGCTATTTAGAACAGGTTATTGCCAGAGATTATTCAGAATTCCATATTGCTTTCCGGTCTAGCAGGTAGGGCATATGTCAGAATAGGTTTCCATGCTAGGAGGTCAAGTTGACAACGCGGCATTAATAAAACTTCAAGATTTCTCCCTTCTTCACAGAGGTGTTAACCTTGATGTCAGCCAGGATTCCAGGACCTTGGGAGGCGCCTCTTGGGGATCAAGGACTCACTCTAGCTAAAGCCAGCAGGGCTCAGACAGGTCCAGTTGGAGCAGGTCACCTGGGCAGTTGCAGAGAGGCCTCTGGGACTTGTTGTATCATTGTAGCCTGGGTGAAGTGAGCAGGTCCAATCCTCCCTCACAGAGCGCAGGGAAGCCATCAAGCAGCAGGGCAGCCTTCCGGGGGAACAAGGAAGGCCTTGTGCAGCAAGACAGTCCCTTGGTGAACAAGGCAAGCCTCAAGCAGCAGCACACTCCTCTGGGAAACATGGCAAGCCTCAAGCAACAGGGCAGTTCTCAGGGGAATGAGACAGTCCTTCCATTATAATGTCCGCAGGAACAAGAGTGTACTGAATAAGTGAGCTTAGGGTCCAATATTTATACCTGGTGCCAGCCTTTTAAGTGGGGTAATCTTCAAGGCTACTTCACATCTGGTTATGGAAAGTTCCTCCCTTCCTCACCATGGCTCCAAGAAGTTTGGACTAACAAAAGGCTAATGTTCGGATCATTTGTGTGTATGCTGGAGGCAGCCCTTTGAAGCCTAAGTGGGACAGAGAACAGTTTTGCACCCAGCCATACTGATAGAATGGCCCATTCTGCCACTACCTAGTTCCCCTTTGTCTGAGTGGAATAGACAAAGCCTCACAGCGAAGCCATTCACAGTCATGTGTCCCAGGACACTAGCAGCAGGCACCAAATGTTTAGGATAAAAAAATGACAACTTTCAAATAGTGGCATTTTCAGGAATTGTGATTTTAAATCAGACTACTTAAGAGGATTTTAAATTGCAATTCATGAGTCTAAACATGATATCCTTATTGGCTCTACATTCAACATTTATACTTCTTAAATGCAATGGGGTAACCCAGTGTTATCCAATGGGTGGGCCAGAGCATGAAACAGTGAAATACAAATTTAGGAGTTTTTCACTACAGGACATGAAAACTTAAGAACCTAAACACAATGCACTCTGCTCTAAGGGACTTTAGGCCGACTTGTGTATTAAAAAAAAAAAAAGGTTTCGGAATTTTTTAATTGGAAACCTGGCTCACCACACGTAAAAGTCAATAGGTGGTAGATGAGGCCAAAAGTGCGTAGGGCCCACTGTGCCCCAATTATGGCTTTCTTACTATCCAGCCACGGTGCTAGGTACCCTTGTTCCTTGCTTGCACAAAAAGTAGGCATATGGCAACCTGGTTAAAGTACTGGGTGTAGAAGAACAATATGGAAGTAAAATATGAATGCTCTACAAAGAATACAGTTATGTAATCTATATGCGTATGCATAATAGTTTAAGCTACTTTAAATACTTTTTTTTTTTTTTTAAATCAAAGATTCTGCTCCAAAACTAGAACGGACAAATATAAAATGTACATTAAGGAACGATCATTAAATGTAAACTGAATTCAAGAACTGAACACTCACTTACAATAAAGGCAATCACCGAAGTGTAGACAGAATGCCAGTCTGATAAGGCAGAAAGATTCTTCACGAAACTTGTAACCGGTTTGGCACCTCTCTCTAAACAAAACAACGAAAAGCATCAATTCAGTCACGTTTTAAGTATTCTGACACAATTTTCATTGGCATTTTCTACTTGCACATTTCCCAGTATCTGACTCACGTTGCTTGCTCATCTGACTATTGCACGGGCATCGCTGAGTGCAGGAACTGAAAACATTAACTTAATGCACTCTGAGTGGCTGATTTGTGACGAGATGAAACGGGCCGCCACTGCTTCATGCTCCATAAACAGAGGCTATTACGGAAGGGTTTATGATGGCTCTAAATTGATTTATTATCTTTTCCTAAGCGTCCTCGCTTATCTAAACGGTTTCTTGGTCCCAGGCCTAGATCCGCAGACTCCCCGGCGCAGAGAAGCAGACGGGGAACTGAAAAGTATATACTTAGGTTAGTGTACGCTACCCAGTTTGACGATTTCCCTTTTTGTAAACGTTTTTTGTTATTCTTAGAGAAAAGATGATACACAAAACACATAAGAATGCAAAATAGGAGTAATCACAAAAGGGACGTCCAAAAGGAAGTCGACTAAATACATGGCCAGAAAATTGATAATTGCACCAAATACAGCAACAGTCTTATTACCCCGAGCCCCCAGAACCATTTCATTACACACCGTAAAAAATGAATTGGCTAAATGCAAAGAAATGAGCCGAGCACACTCAAAGCGTCCAAATTGAAAACTATTTCACAACAATCAGGATCACAAAAGGCACCATGGAGAATGGAGGTAACATCATGGACGAGCCTGGGGCTGCGCGCAGAACCATGTAGCAGAGAACAGAACAATTGTCATGCCACACTACACGAAGTGTTGGTCAGTAATCAGTGCACATCAAGCACACAGTCGACAGGAGGATGCTTTTCTTTTAAGGATACCAAAAGGTGTAGTCTATATCTGGGTTGTATGGTTTACACGGTTTGGTGCAATTTCACACCTATTTAATGATTAACCTTTATATATACTGGGTGAAGTGGGTCAATACTGCTAGATTACTTGTTTTAAGACTACTAGATCTGACATTTCAAAGATGAATGTCTTATGGCTAGGCTTTCCTGTTTTCAGTTTCTATTTTTGGTAAATTCTGGTGGTGTTTTTTCAGTGTTTTCCAGTGATTTCAATACCTCAAAAAAACAGTGCTTTTCAGTGGTTACTAATTTTCGCGCTATAAAAAACAACTGAAACGGTGTTTTACCGGTGTTTATGGGACGCTTTGCTTTTATTATTGTTTGCTTTCTTAATTAGTGCATGGAATATAGACAGTCTATGTACAGTGTATATGACGTTAAAATACATTTTTACAAGTCAAATTTGGCACTAAATGCTGGTTTTGTATGTACGTAAGCATAATTTTTCTGAAATTTTGCAAGTAAATTATACAAATGTCACACACATTCCTATTTAAGTTAGGCATGATTCAGTCTTGGATGTCTCACTATCACTGCAAAGTGAACCACTTGAAGAGAGAATGTTTTCTGATCCCTCTTCCAAGCAGCACTACACGTATACTATCTTGGCTAAATGCCACTTAAATGTCTCTACTGCCAGCCCACATGGCCATGATATCAGGACTCACAAATTTCAGCCAAAGAGACTTCCTTTAGTTGTATTATTTTCTAAATATTTAAGAATGCTTAAAATAAAGATAGTGGGTCCAGTTTCCTATACTTTTATCATCAATTTGAATGAGGGTAAAATAATTAGAATGGTTTTTCATCTTTGTTTATCACCATTTCTCACAGAAAATTGAGAATATTTGCAATTATTCATATATTTATGCACCGACTTCCTTCAGCCATAGAAGTCTGATGACCATGTTTTCCCTGTTCTGCTTCTAAATGTTTGATTCCCTTACAGTCAACTTCAAATGTGATCTTGGTACTTAGAAACTGCTTGACAGAGCAGTGCACTAAACATCAGTAATCACTCCTAGACTCTAATGCCCAAGAACGACTGTCCCAAAACGAGAGAATCATTTTGTAGTTTTCTCAGAATGGTTCATGCCCCTTTTGTGCTTTGTATACCATTACTTAAGCATCTTCCATACCTTCCACTATTACGAAGTTGGCATGAGGTTCTTATTGTATCATTCACATTAACTCATTCTGATACAGTTGGCAATTCTTCCCCATCTGCCATTGTCTCTTCATCCTCGGCGCTTCGTTTTCTGTAGTTGACTCATGAGTAGTTCTACCAACTGGGGTTGGTAGCCTGGAAATTGAGAGGTCCAGGTTGCAACAGTGTTCAAAGAAAGTGGCATGTGATATCCATTTGGCTAAGAAACCCTCGTCTCTTAAATGCTATGCAAAACATAGGGCCAATTTTTCTTCCTGGTATGAGAAATCATATGTAGATCCTATCTCTGGTGATCCCTTTAAAATTCTGGATTTTTTAAGAGACGGTTTATCCATGAGGTTATCCCTTTCTCCTTTGGCAGCTTAGTGGGCAGCAATTCGTTTGTGCAGGGTTCCATCAAATTACTTAACCCCTTCCATGCTCATGACGGAACGGTTCCGTCATGAGCCACGGTTGAGCTGTGCTCATGACGGAACCGTTCCGTCATGAGCCCGCCCGCGCTCGAACCCTTCAGCACCGCGGCGGAATTCGCCCAGCGCTGAAGGGGTTAATGGGCATTCGTCCTTAGTCAGTAAGTTCCTAAAATATTTTAGCAGATGCGTTAAGCAAGCAATAACTCAGGTTTCAATAATTTTTTTTAGCCAAATCAACTCGTGCCATGGCTGACTCTTGGGCAAAGACAGGGGGTCTGTCCTGAGAGGAAATATGTAGAGCTGCATCTTGGGCTACTCCTAACACTTTTTTTCACATTTTCGATTGCTATTGTTTTCTCATGATACAGTTAACTCCGGAGCTTCAGTGTTGAAGACAGCAATAAAGTAATTGCTGAATACATAGTTTGTTGAACAGCATATAATGGCTAGGTCATAACCCCATCGTTTGTATGTACTTATCAACCCCCTCCCAACCCACGGAATGGTTTGGTCGTGCATAGTCACGTAGAACCGTGAATAAAAGGGCTAACCCCGGATGTCACGAGGTTAGCAAGTGAATGCCAGCAACGCATCAGGGCCGTTCTTAATGGCACCATTACGTGGCCTATCGGCGCCACCACACAGCAACCTAATGGTAACTGATGTACTCTCTGGGCCGTCTTCTGGGATGAGTATTGCACATGTCAACCCTCCCGATTCAGGCGGGAGACTACCGATTTCAAGGCGTCTCCCGCCCCACCCCACCCCATTCCTGCAAACAAAAACCCGATTCCTAGGGGGGTCTCAGCTGACAGGACTTGGTATTGTGTGACGTGCTAATTCTTCCAGCAATAGTCTGAGTGGCGATGCAGGGGCTCTAGAAGGGGTGAAAAAACAACAGAGCCCCATTAACAAGCGAATGGTCTTTAAAAGACCTGCGAAGTACTGGGGGCAGCTGGGTGTGTATCCGGGAAGCTGTTTCAGCCAGGGCTGCCACACACAAGGGGGGGGGGGGGGGGTGTATGCACTGGCAGCAACCTGCCAGGTCAGTGCACAACACTTGCACCACCCTCTCTCTTCCTGCCATTGCGCTCCATGCTTCTGAAATGTACGAAAAAAACGTGCATTTGCGCTTCAAATGTCCGATCTTGCAGCAGCACACTTCCAAAGCCCACACATGACAGTAACCCATTCTCCCGATTTTTTTTGTTTTTTCCAATCTCCCACGTTGCTCTTCCGAAATGTTGGCATGAGAGTGCAGGTGTGTTCCAGTTACCTCCCACATGTGCATTTCTCAGCGCTATATTCTTTCTTGCCCGTGGGCCTCCTTCCCATTCCGCCGTATTGCACTCTCCTCTCTGTGTGCTTTTCCCTGCACACTTGCCACATGCCCAACAGGACCCATTCTTTTAAATACATACCTAATGCATGTTTGTAGATGACCATTAAGCTCTAGAAAATAAGTCATTGACCAATCAAAATTAGCCCCGGTCCACTGTTCTCATTTTTTAAATGTATTATCCTGTTTTGCGCTGGCTTTATTATTGTAGCTCTTCCAAGTGTGTTCTGTAAACAAGTGCCAGCGCTCCTTGACTGTCGCCAATACTTAGTGGCCGATTTTAGCTCATTCGAGGCAAGAGCGGGTTGCCTTTCTTCTTCATTCCTCTTAACTATCCCTCAGGTTTAACATGCAACAATGGAAACTGAAATCGCTGAGCCCAAAATAAAAGCCCGTATCCAGAGGCGCAACTAGAGCCAAATTTCGGGGGGGGGGCTGAGCAAAAATTTCGGGGGGGTATTATTAGGCTACTCAGAAGTGATCCACCTCTGGACGTATCCTCTGCGTGGCTTGACTGTGACATGTGGGAGGGGTTAAATAAAAGCTAGATATGGGATTTATAGTTAATAAAAGAAACTAACACTCGTACACCAGATGTGGTCGGTATTTAATCTCCTAGTCGGCCACTCTATTGGCAATAAACACAACAGGCATAGCTATACATTATTCTGTGTTAGTTCCAACTGTGCTCAGATTTCCATAAAGAATTTATAAACAGTGTCAGCTGCCCTTTCGGTTTCACAAATTTGGTTGTAAAACAGTTTCACACTATTTTTCAGTCATTAATCTGAGAGCTGGAAAGTGAAAACAGACTAACCGAGAGAGATGTGCATATGTTTCATACTATTTAGGCAGCTGCAGCAATCATAAAATGTTAATCAACGGGTGGTTTGATTGTTTGCTGCAGTGACAGGTGGTTCACCGTTATTAAACAAATGGTGCAGGATGAAGACATTAGTTTAGCCGGGAGAGTTCAGATCCGAATTAGCAGGACGCACATCAGCGCCGTTTTACGAGTTGCTAAATATAGCGCCTTAAACAACACTACGACTGACACGCCACCGAAGAGACACGTGTGTCAGATTAAACTACTCGATGAACCACGTGATATACAAGATATCAGAGGCGCAACTAGAGCCAAATTTCGGGGGGGGGGGGGCTGAGCAAAAATTTCGGGGGGGGGCTGAACTTTAAGCAATAGGCAGAGTGGAGCTGCAGGGGCTCTTAGAAGGGGTGAAACAACAGCGAGGCCTCATTAACATGCAAATGGTCTTTTAAAGACCTGTGAAGTGCTCGGGTGCGGCTGCTTTTTTGCCCGGGAAGGTGTCTCATCCCGGGCTGCCACACACGACGGGGGGGGGGGGGCTGAAGCCCTGTGAGTCCAATGGGTGTTGCGCGCCTGCCCGTATCCATGGCAACATTGGAAGAAAAGGCCGATCTGTGTAACACGAAGAATTCTTTAGCACACATGCAATAGATGCGTCTGCTGTGCATCGTTCCCTTCTCCCCGTGTTCATTGCGCTCTGTCGCTGCTATCTTTCATTCCCGAGGAATTCCCTTCATAAGGCTCTGAAGACACATCTTTTTAGGCTTTGAGGACTCTGGGACACCTTTGGGGACTCTGCCCCTCTTCACCTGTACTTTCAAGCCGAGCGCCGCGACACTCGCAGTATCTGCGCGCTATATAAAAGACACTCATTCATTCATTGCCTTGGTTGTTGGGGCAGCATTGCAACCTCCACTTCAGCAAATACATCTTTCCAGGTCATGGTTCTGGGTGCAATGTGGTCATTTAATACTCTTCCAGCCACCCACACTGAAAGCACAATGCAATGCTCTTAAATATGTTTCTAGAGTGGCAAGACCCAGTTTCTAAAACAATTTTAAATTACACTTAAGACTCCAGGGCAGAATAATACACCTCGCATATTCACTCTTCCTGGCAACAGGTTGAGCAGCTCGTGAACAAAGGGCTTGTAATATCCTCAAAATCACTATAATAACTGCAGGGGAGAATCAAGCACAAGTATATGCTCCTATACAGATGCTGTGAACAGATGAAAGAAGAGAGGTGGTCAGAGGAGGGAGGATAGTGACAAAGAGGAAAGTGACTGAGTGTAATGAGGAAGGCATGGACCTGTATGTGTACATACATAGGTGCATGAATGTATAAACCACGCTGACTTACAAAGTGGCTGCGGTAGTTAGCCGTGTGATAGAGGGCAGAGGAGCTACTCTTATTCACACTACCTATAGAAGAAGGGTTTATGTGGTCTTCAATAGGGTGCTATATGGCCCTGTGATGTCTTTATCAAAATAAAACTAAAGGGTGACAAGACCAAGCACGCGAGTACAAGCGGGTGCCTTTCTTTCTAAGAGGTTTATAGATCTGTGCTACTTTTCAAACTCAATGTTTCTGTGCATAGCTGTCTATAAAGTGTCCGTTCACATCTACTGAAGTCTAGAAATGCAGCTCAACCAACCTCGTTTCCGCTGACACTTTTAGCCTCTCCCAGGTCTCTAAGTCTGCCTTGGTTATCGAGGCGGTGACAAAGCTCGGAGGCTCCCGAGGCTGCGAAGCGCTGCCTTGAGTTTTGCGCATGGCCAAGTCATCTCTCTGAATGTCTGGAATCTTCTCAGGCTCCTCCTCCTCTTCAGACTCATTCTCACAGAGGCTCAGAAATGGATTTTCCTTGCGTGTCAAAATGTGTTTCCCCTCTTCCAATGGCCCCTGTTTTTGACTAGATCAGCAAACGTTTCCACAGGAACAGAAAACATTGCATGGGTGGAGGAACACAACAGCAGCGTGTTAATAGGAATTGGCGCAGTCGATAAAAAGGACAAAATAACAGACATGTTCGAGACCGTGTCGCCCGTAGCCTGACCTCTGTTCTGCGACCAACCATAGCCCGTCTCAATATGTTTTGTACTGCTTTGGCGCCCTCAAGTGGCCAAGCAGTGCAACAAATGAAGCAGTGCAACGAATGCGAAAAATCTGTGAAACTCGGTTTAAACCGAGTCAGATGATTTTCACCCGGTAGGGTAGTGTCGGGGAGAGTCGGTTTTAACCGAATTCCGGACAGCCTACTTATGGCCAAGGTCATCAAGAACACCATCAACTCCCAACTTTCCGAGGTCATCAAAGAGAACCACATCTTGGACCTCTCCCAAATTCAGCTTCCGAAGCAACCACAGCACCAAAACCATCCTCTTTCCCGCCACAGATGACTTACTCACCCTCCTTGCATGTGGCAAAACTGCAGCCCTTATCCTCCTGGACCTCTTCGCCACCTTCAATACCGTACCCAACCGAACCCTATGCAACAAGACTCCACGACGCCAGCATCTGTGACATAGCCATGGAATGGATCAGCTCCTTCCTCACAGCCCAAACACAGTCAGAGTACCACCGTTCCACTCTGAAACCACAGAGATCAGCTGCGGAGTGCCTCAGGGCTCCTCCCTGAGCCCCACTCTCTTCAATATCTACATGGCCCTGCTCGCAGCCATCATCAGGAACTACAAACTCAACATTCTCCTATGCCGATGACACCCAGTTGAATCTCTGCCTAACCAATGAACCCAAAGTCGCCTAGAACAACTTCCATGACAGCATGAAGGCTGTGGCCACCTGGATAAAGGACAGCTGCCTCAAGCTCAACTCAGAGAATACCGAAGTCCTCATCCTGGTCTCCACCCCCTCCTGGGATGACTCCTAGTGACCCGAAGCCCTTGGCACCACCCCACTCACAGACCACCGACATCATCCTGGACTCCTAGCTCACTATGAATCACCAGATCAATGCCGTCTCATCAGCCTGCTTCCACACGCTACACCCGCTCCAAAAGACCTTCAAGTGGATCCCCAATGAGTCCAGAAAGACTATCACCTACGCACTCAGCAGCAGCAGACTAGACTAAGGCAACGCACTCTACGCCGGCATCACTCAGAAACTCCTCAAGAAACTGCACAACATTCAGGACTCCTCCGCCAGACTCATCCTCAACATCCCCCACCAAAGCCACGTCACCAGCCACCTGAGACACCTCAACGGGCTTCTAGTCAAGAACAGAATCACCTTCAAGATCCTCACACACACACACACCTACAAACACCTACACGATGAGGGACCAGCATACCCCAACCACCGCCTCGCATTCTACGCACCCACCAGTGAACTCCGCTCCACCCAGCTGGCCCTGGCCACTGTCCCACGCATCCGCAAGGGCGGAGGAAGATCCTTCTCCTATCACGCAGCAAAGACCTGGAACACACTGCCTCTCCACCGCAGGCAGTCACCATCATTGCCTCAATTCAGGAAAGACCTGGCTCTTTGACGGAACCACAGTGCCTTAGACGGATCAGCAGTCCCCCAGCGCCTTGAGACCCTTAAAGGTGAGCAGTCGCACTCTACAAGACACTTGGTTGATGGCTTTTATGCGAGTCAAACAGTCATGTGACGCTACTGACATTATTCATCAACTTTTTTTAATGAAAAAAATCAGCATCACAGATATATCAACTGTAAGTTATCACTTCATTTCTATATTCCTCACAGAATTGTAAATCAAGTGCAAACAAAGCGCACAGCACAAGAAAAGTACAGGAATAAAGTCCAAATCAAACCATTTTTGTAAACCAGCTAAGTATCTAAGTACTTAGTCGTTACCAAATAGCAATTCTTTTATTTCTACAAGGGATTTTTTTTTACGGAACTGTGGCTTTGCAGTCAAGCATTTGTTTTTACTCGAACACGGGCGTTTTAGGCCTACAAAGTCATCCAACATCCACATCTATGCTCACACTTAAAGCCGCCTTAAAACACCAAGACACAGCACGCATATTCCTTCAAGGATTTGGTTTATATTGGTTGCACAAGCAAGCATAAAGCGATATAAAACACAAGCACCAACACTGATGGAAACACACCACTGTCCACTAGCCATAATTGATTTAAAAGGGGCTATTTGGTTTATATTAGTTTACCAAAAATAATTTTGAGACCATCTTCAACTTTATTTTGAACAACCAGCTTGGTATACTAATATATAATACATTTCGATAGTAATATTTAACACACAAAAGGTGATGGGGGGGGGGGGGGGTAATCTTACGACTGGCAATCACTTGGGTAGCATTGCAACCCATCATTCTTTTTACCACCATGATTGCTTGGTTGTGAACCAAAGCATATATGCTTTGTCTTATTTCACATGATGTAATTCTTCTGTCATTTCATTCTAATCATGTGGTAAATAAATGTTATGCTTATTTGTAGAACAACCACCCTGAAGGACCAGATAGGTCAGATTCATTGGAGTTCTTCATATATGTGAATTGTGCTATTGTTTTTGGAATAACGTAAACATTGGTAAAGGGGCGACTCCATATTTTGTGTTTGGAAAAACAAAAACAAATGAAGATGCTTTACTTTTTACAGAGATAAACGCAATAGAAACCATACCATAAAAAATATACAATAAAAATTACAAATATTTCTGTGTAAGAGAATTATTTTTGTATAGATATTGTGAACACCAAAAAGGGCAGAAAAAGTGGCTAGTGCACCAGGGAACTATTTTTATGATTTGGAATAGCGGTCTTTCAATATTTTTGATGTGTCCAGGGACAGAGAACACTCCATGGCTGAAGGCACAGAAGAGCTCCAACATTTGATCAGCTGATCCATATGGGAGTACAAGTAGGAACTGCCAATATCTGTTATCACTGCAAGGAGGCCACATGCGACAAACCGCTCCCTTCCCACCATTCAAAACTGGTTGCAGTATTGCTGCAGAGGTCTTACCCATCTCTATGCCTTTACCCATAAATCATCACCATGTGACCGGCTGTATAAGATTTCGGAAATAGCTGTATGAGAGAGAGGCGGGAGAGTGAAGGAAATATCAAACCAGTGGGTAAACGGCAAGGTGAGCGGGAAATGGACACACAGGAAAATCACAAAGGAGCCACAGAGATTTTTCTGTACATGGAAAATGCTGAAGGCCGGATTAAGAGTTGCTCGTTAAATTCCATCCCATGTGTAAAACCCCTGTTTACCCGCGAGTCGGAATTACAAGTTCAGTGTTATTTAACGCATCCGATGATTTTGGGATGCGTTAAGTACCTCAACCTTACAATTCGGCAGGTCAAACCAGCCGACATTTAACAAGGAAAAGCCATATGGTAATAACTGTATCATGCGGATTCTGGGGCGTTAAACACCAAAATAAACATGCTATTCCCTAGAAACGTGAAATAGGTGCGATTTATGGCACCCTATAAAAAACAAACTCTACGGTATCGTTATTTACCAGGTGCAATAAATAGCACCTACGCTTATAATCAGGCCCTATGCAGAGCATGCAGTGTTTCTCTCTTAGCCTAGGGCCAGGAGATATCTTTTTGAGAACATTACACTAATGTGGTAGGAGACCTGCAGATAAAAAGGAATGAACACACACAACATAAACTGCACTTAAATGTAAAATCGGTGCCTAACAGATACATTGATATCCTGGGGTGAGACTGAAAACACTGCTACCTTGATTTCTCTAATGTTTGTGTGTGGAATAAGATTGTATAAAGCAATGTAATTAATGCCTTATTCAGTAACAGCACTATAGCCATACATAATAGATATGTTTTCTTTAAAAACTATTTTGGAGATAAGGGTTTGGAAAATAACTAATCTTTAGCAAGTCTTGACACCTATGTAAATAGCGCTTCAGTAAGAACATGAGGTTTTTTTTGTCTTTTTTATTTTTTGAAACAAAGTATATAGTGGTTAAATTACTTGGAAGCAGCCCTTAGGAAACTTTTGTCTTTCAATTACCTATTGAGGTGTAATTGATTAATGAATCATGAGATACAAAAAACAATCTGGAAAAACATGAAGATTATTTACCAGCTGCATTACAGTTTTTCGGCAAATCGCAGATAAACTATGCATTTGAACTGTATGTTGCCACGCTTCCCATTTAGTCTGCACTGCAGAAACGGTTAACTTTCGAAATGAATTAATGGGAAAAGTCTTGGTGGACGAGCTGTGGTTTTGTTTGCTCTCGGCTGATCTAGCACTGGTGTTCTCATCTGGTGTACTAATTTATTTACCACCAACCACAAGTAATGGTCCTGCTAAGTACACGACATAAGTGTTTGTGGGGCTAAAATCTGTAAACGCATAGCATCTGGTAGCATCAACTCGTATTACCCCGATTACATGCCTAGTCCTCAATAAAGACAGCATTCTTACTTTTTCAATGTCTAGATTAGTGTTGCAGAGCCCTGGAAAGGAGCAGGGACTGGGGAATATTGACACTACTGCCCTCCTTCTGAGGAGTTTACGGGTGAGGGACATAGTGAAGGTCTCTGCTCCTTCCTATCTTGCTCTGGGACACAAAACGGCTGCATACCTCTGCATTCATCCAGATACACAAGTACACACATACAAAGTCGCTCCACCACCATCCCTTTTTCACTGCGCACAATAAGTACTGCCTGACTTAATGTCCTGCTCCATTCCTCAGACAAGGGCGCTAAGCAAGACGTACAAGCAGCTGAACTGCTTTTACACAGTCAGCAAACAAAAGGGGTCCTATTACACCTTACCGTGGTTATGACCGGATCAGAACTAGCTCTCACTTCACGCGCTCACCAACGAGAATGCTGGCTCTCCTTCAAACCTTGTTCTTTTCATAAATGCATATAGGTTGCTGTGAGGGTACAATAGACAGTGGGCCTTCAGGTTTCCGACTTACGCTTCTCATCCAAGGGGAGAATGGATCTACATTTCACAACTTCCTTGTGAGAAATGGCACGGGAGCGGGTGTGAATTATTAAGATGGTTGAGGGTTCCTCGATGCCTTGCCACGCCGACCCACACCGGTGCAAATCAGTAACTCACCGGTTCTTCGCGGCTACCAAATGAAAACTGTGGCAAGTACCTTCGGCACAGAACTTTAGGAGTTCAAAAACAGAGGGTCTCTGCAAGGCAGAAAATAGATTTCTGCGCAGCCTTCTCTGCCTGGGAGCAGGGGCCCACTCACGCTGAACTGGGTATGAGGCCTATCAAACTACTTTTAGCTCTTAAACCTGTATTTTTATTGGGCGCAAATAAGGACAAACCCAGATCAGGCTGTCTACCGGAAAGACACATGTGAAATCTGGTTAAGAAAATGAAGGTTTTCTACACGTGGCAAGTGTGGCACTCGTTTCACAGCGCGTTCACAACCTGCGCCAATTGGCAGAGTGCGTTAGTGGTGTGAGAGAGAAGGGTGAAGGCAGCTGATATTGTATCAGTATATCCGAGCACTTTGGGTGAAATGTGAGCTGGCGATCCGCCACAGCTTCGTGTCCTTGGCTCAGAAACGTGTTCAAGCAAACAAATGATGGACGGAATGCTGACAACGCAAACATTCTCCCCCAATCAAAAGATCTGGATTAAATCTATCTACGCCACCCCAGTTTGGACTCGGTCATATGCAAATCAGTCTTGACCCTGTGCCCCATGGGAACAGTCCAGACTGCCAGGCCAGGTCCTCCGTGGACCGGAAACAAGCATCCTAGGACCGGTTTCAGGGTGTCACCCTTCTTCATCCAGGCTAGCTTGAATCCAGTGGCACAGTGAGCAAGGGACCTACGTCTGGGACTGATTTGCATATGGATGGGTTCAAACTGGTGTGCAAGGGTGGTGCTTATTTGCAGCCCCACTTTAAAAAAAAAATTTTTTTTATTAAATTTATTAATACAACAATACAGATCTGCATGCGTTATTTGTACAATCACAATGCTATTTCTATTCAGTCACTCGTTAAACCTTTCTGTCTTGGTACATATTTAATTCCACAACTTTACATGTCTTCACACGAGTCACTATCATCTTCTGGGGGGCAGCAGATGTTCCCTCTGTGCACGTTCCACTTTCCCCACACTCTAGCACATTTGCGGGGGCATTTCCTATTTATAAATGTGGCTTTCTTTGCTACCAAGGCCATATCCATGTCTCTGCTCCATTGCGTTATTGTTGGTACTGTCCCCACTCCCCATTTTTGCGCAATGTTCCGTCTAGCTATTGTCATGCCAGTTGTAGCCCATAGGCATTCTGCGTGGGTAAGATCTGTCGGACTCCATACATTAAGGATACAGCACTGAGGTTCAAGTGGGACCTGTTTCTCGGTGACGTCTGCTATTTCTCTTACCACTGCCTCCTAGTATGGCGCAAGTTTGGGGCATTCTCATAAGACAGGATAATAGGTACCTATGTCCTCGCAGAGATGCAGACAGCTTGGGTCTGGGGCCCTTCCCATCTTGTGTAATACCGTCCGTGTGTAATAGGTCCTGAGTAGTATTTTAAACTGCACCAGTCGCAGTCTGGAGGAGTTGCCACTTCTTTTGGTGAGGCAA
The DNA here is from genome assembly GCF_964204655.1 of Triturus cristatus. Lineage (NCBI taxonomy): Eukaryota > Metazoa > Chordata > Amphibia > Caudata > Salamandridae > Triturus > Triturus cristatus. The sequence continues at coordinate 1,091,625,383 of NC_140585.1, forward strand.
GCGCCTTGCGCCAGTCAGGGTTGTCCATGTCTGCCACGTCAGACTGCCAAAGTTCCCTGAGTCGGGCGAATGGGTCCGGTCGGTTGTTAATAGGCTGGGTTCAAACTGGAACGGCATGGTGAGCAAAAAAACAATGGATTTATGCCCAGATCTCTGTACTGGGGTGAATGTATGACATTGTTCTGCATTCTGTTTATCAACTGTTGTTTTTACATTTGGCACCCCGAGTGGGAAGGGTATGCCCAGACGTGGGTCACGTGCTCTCCATGCCACTGGAATCAAGCTATCCTGGCTGAAGAGGGGTGAAACCCCGAAACCGGTCCTAGGATGCTTGTTTCCAGTCCAGGGAGGACCTGGCTTGGCAGTTCGGGCTGGACTGTTCCCATGTGGCACAGGGTCAATACTGATTTGCATATGGCTGGGTTCAAGCTGGAACGGCATGGTGAGCAAAAAAACGATGGATTTAGGCCCAGATCTCTGTACTGGGGTGAATGTATGACATTGTTCTGCATTCTGTCCATCAACTGTTTTTGCACTTGGCTCAGGAACGTCAGAAGGAACAGAGCTCACAATAAGGAGCTGCTGCTCTGCGAACAGCTGCTGTCAGGAAACTGGAAACATTGTGCTCCAGCAGATGAAGTGTGAGGATCCGAAATTAAGAAGACATGTCCATTGCGCACAAAGACTGTGTTTAGAGGTAAAGGCCGCTGTATGTACATGTTTAACTTTTCTTTCAACATAAGAAATATTGAGCCCAGTGGTGTAACACAAAATGATGGGGCCACCCTGCAAATTGTAATGAGGGGCACGTCATCTCCCAGACCGCAGAGATATTCATTGGCGCTGGGCTCAATGGGATCCCCCTAAAGGGTTGCCCACCCCCCCATGCTGCAGGTGTCCTCCTCGGGAAAGCAGAGTGACTTTCCCAAGCATTCTCATTTTTCTTAGTCCATGCCGTTGCACGCATTATGCAAGGTACTCTCGGCATGGCAATGGGAGGTGGATTTAAAACAAGGAACCGGGGGGGGGGGGGGGGGAATTACATTGTGGGGTGCTCAGTTATGCCCGTGATTGAGCCCATTAGGAACGACACACCAGAGAGGGACTAGGCAGAGAGATATGTTGGCTGGTGGCAGTAGAAAGAGGGGGTAGGAGGAGTAGAATCGCTCAACCTTCTCATAGGAGATTAATCGGAAAAGCGAATTCAAAAGGGATAGTGCACTAATAGGGTTGCAAACAAAAATCAGACATTTCACTACAGGAAACATTTTAAAATATTAACTGCTGGTGAGGTCATAAGCTATCAGATCTAGATGCAGCATTCTTGGCAACTTAAAAAGTTGTCTGCTTGGGGATAGGGGTGGACAATTTACACATATTGCATCGGGTAATCTGAGTGAAGAAAGGGTCAACCTTCTGAATGGCTAAGACATCTTCCGAGCCCTGATTGACGAATTCTTGAATGACTACAGATTACTACAGGGAGCCCCTACAGGACTCACTTATTCATTGTCAGATGTTATCACAGCAATGGACATGGAGGCACGTAGAGTTAAGCGCATCACAATTCCAAATGATGTAGGTATGGATAGTCTACATCTCGGGAACCCATGCATTATTTTTAAAACCAGAGTACCTTTCTGTTTTTGTTTTTTCATAACAGACCAACATGTAGCACATAGAAGACATTTTTCACAGCTTAGTATTTATGTGCACTCTTTATTCCCATCAAGGCAAAAGGTCACAGGGAGTACCACACAGTGGTGTAACGAAAGCTGAGGGGGCCCCCCTGCAAGGTACACGGAGGGGCACCGCTCCGGATTTAATCTAGAGCTCTCAGGCCTGAGTACTGTGCTGAGGGGGCTCCCTGCAGCTCAGGGACGCCCGCACCTCAGGGGCCTGTGTTACGCCCCTGAGCCCGGCCCTCCATTATGGCTGATCCCTCGCCCTAAGAGTCACAGTCGGATAGGTTGAGGAAAGTATGAGGGCACCTAGGAGGGTGACAGCCTCCCCTGCCCTCACTCGCCTGCCATCCGATAAATAGAGCCACGTGACCATTCCTTGACAAGAGGTTGCCTCACAGCGTAAATTAGAAGATGCCTTAGAATGGAAAGCCACTGAAATATATGCCAGAACCTACAATAAATACTTTGTTCTACAAGTTCATAAGTGTGAGACGATCCACTGTCCTTGAAGAAGCACGGAAGGGCCAGAAGCTACACGTGGCTCAGACAAGTCGTGATGAGGAAGAGTCACAGGCCAGTAAGGGAGGAAAAGGCACTATGTGGCCTCGCCGAGCAGGAAGCTGCCCTTTGGGCGGCTGACCACCCGCTACCTAGAATCGCTCTTCCTCAGATAAAACTGTAGAACCAAATCTGGGCGCAGTCCTGCTTTTAGCCCGCGGGTGCAGCTATGAAGCATCTCCAAACCAAGGTCAAACAGTGGCTAATGAAGCCTGGAGCCCAGAGAAAGGCTCTATTTAGGCGCTAGAGCAGGAAGATCAGCATGTTACTGATTCTCCAAACAGCTAGTGCTGCGTGAGAGTCGTGGATTGCCGCTGGTGGGCTCTGGGACTCATTTTAGAGTAATGGAAATCACGGTTTGCGGCCTGGCTGACCAGTGAGGTGCACAGACAAGACAGTCATAGCAACAAGCGCATTTCCTCTAAATTAGCAAAAATAATGGAATTGTTGATCTGACTGGTTGCATGCATATTTGTTTTACAAGAAAAACAAATACAACTATTTCACCAATAAAGTTCCCCACAAAACGCCAGGGTGCCCTTATATGTAACATGCTGCCAAGAGGAAGGCTGCAGAGCCTAACAGCGCCCAGTTTGGTTGTTGAATGCGGACCGGGCTGTCCCGGGAGTCGGCAACTGCTCTTCTGCAGTCCTGCCCCACATCCCCAGAGCAGGGCACAGGGCCGCTCTACATACATGGCATAGTGCAATGATTGTCAAGGCAACTGAGTGCAGGACCAACCGATGGTAGCCCGGGCAGGCTGTGTGTGCATCGCGCATCCAGACTAGTCCCTCCTGGCACACTCTTGCCCGCAGTGGTACCGCAGGGGCCTTTCCTCGTGGACTCTGCAGACGCCACGCAACAGCCGCCCCTGCACAGCACATGGCGGCGACGGGAGGCAAACCAGGGACAGGGCCCGCCTTCCCAGGCACTGCGGGAGCTGCATATGCCCTTCCCCGCAAAGCAGCAGCAGCTCGAGCTTGGGGGACCCGCCCTCTAGTCTTTTGCCCAGTTGTGGATGTCCTGCACTGGGCAAAAACTGCCACGTCCTGAAAGTGGGGAGCGCCAACTGCCTCAGGTCCCCTCAAGGCATTCATGGAACTCTATCAGGAGCTCTCCGGATGAAGTGCTGTGCCGAGGGGGGTCCCCTGGAGCTTGGGGGCCCTCGCACTGCGGGGGCCTGTGTTACGCCCCTGGTACCACAAGTAATCAGGAGTCGTCAGCAACGTTGCCTCCGATTGTTTTCCTGTGTGTGTGGCAGTGCAAGATCTCGGTGCGCTGCAGCCAAGGCTTAGTGCACCAAGGAACTGAATATGCTTGCGAGCGCTGCAATATACACCTGTGGCAATTACCACTCCAAATGTTTGTGTATAACGAGCAAAAAGCAGTGCATTTCACACATAGAGCTCTGTTTAATAGGGTCTTGACCCGGTCTTTCAATGTAGATTAAAAAACATCACAACATGAGTTGTTTACTGTTATGGCGCCTAAAACCCAGATTAAAAAAAAAAGAACAGGACTCTGAAGGTTGTAAAATTATAAACTTTTATTGGGCAGAAACGTTAAAATAAGCAGTCAGAAGAATGAGACAGCTATTCTTCTGCCAGAACTGGGCTCCTGGCTGGGCCCAGTGAAACATGCTGAAATGTTTCCCTTTGTCATTTGCAGACAGTGAGGGTAATCTACCATTACTTCGCGGGCATTTCTATGTATTACTATTACTGCGCATTTTTTAGTTCGCAGAAACTTTTAGTATGCATGCTTTTACTTAGCATGCTCTTACTACGCAATTACAGTTACTTCGCAAAGTGAAATACTTTGCAGACTATCCACATCGTTGTTTGGAAAAGGAGGCGCTTTCGTTTCCAGACAACGACGTGCTGCTCTAAAGATGCTTAAAGAAGGAGAAGAGTGGATCCAAGAGTGAAGGTGAAGAGAGGGACCACGAGGGGAGAGAGGTAAGTGGGGCAGTGTATTTTTTAGGGTTGTTTTTAAGGTTTAAGGGTAGTGTTTGTGTAGTGTAATTTGGGTTTAGGGTAGTGACCTGGGTCGAGAAGGGTAGTGTTTGGGAGTAGGGACAGGACTGTGGGTCGGGGGAGGGATGTGCAGGGGGTAGTGAATTGGGGGTTTAGGGTAGTGGTGTGATGTTTTTGTAGTGTAGGGTAGTGTCGGGGGGTGGTGAAGTGTAGTGTTCGAGTGTAGGGTCCAGGCAGGGGGAAGGGGAAAGATCGTGTAGGGGGTAGTGTATTAGGGTGTAGGGTAGTGTAGTGGTGTTTGAGTAGTGTAGGGTAGGGTAGTGTAGTGTGTGAGGGTTTGGGTAGTGTTGAGATTTTATTGTGAATTAGGATTTAGGGTAGTGGTGTGGTGTTTGGTTAGGGTAGTGTTTCAGGGTTTAGAGTAGTGTCAGGGGGTCGTGAAGTGTAGTGTTCGAGTGTAGGGTCCAGGCAGGGGGAAGGGTGGAAGGTTGTGTGGGGGTAGTGTATTAGGGTTTAGGGTAGTGTAGTGGTGTTTGAGTAGTGTAGGGTAGTGCAGTGTATGAAGGTGAGCTTTTAGTGCGATTTTTTTAATTAGCATAAACCATTACAGGAAAAAAATGTAGTGGCGCTATGCGTAGTATTAGAATGCGGAATAAAAGCAAAGTAAATTTCTAACGATTTGCGTTATAAATGCATGCACAGTTAAAACTTGCGAAGTAATGGTTTATGCTATGAAAAACTTTGCGCTAAAATCGTGCGACGTAATGGTATGCAAAGTATTGACATACATTCGACACTGGGACACAATGAGCAGTACCCTCAGGTTGTCTGCTTTCTTTTCTGAGCAGGAGTCAGGGGATGGTGAAGGGGCTCTCATTTATAATTCAAGTTAGGCCCAAAACAAAAGCCTCATTTAAAGGGCCATCAGCCCTCCTTTTGTTCAAGAATGATCCTGTCTGGGAGCCACCTGCTGCCTAATACCTAGATGCTGTTTCAATGGAGGGGAAACTAAGGCACACAGCTCATCACTTCACAAGCCAAGTACTTAAGAAAAACATTTGAGGCAGGTTTTTGACTTTGTTTACCCTGTGTATATAAGCTATATGCATGTACTGTAAGAAGGTAGACGTGTATAAGAATGCTTAGCTGAGAGAAACAGAAAGTCAGGATTTAAAATGTAACTCAGCGCTTCAAGTTGCCTGTAGTTATAAGACTATTACTATGCAAAGAAACTATTTTTAGCACTCATATGAAAAATTGAGAAAGAAAACAACGAGGTTCTAAACTCTCGACTTGCAGTTTGCAAGTCACTTTTTGATGCTGGTTCATAGCTCAATGTGCTATATTAGAAAGACTGCAATATGTGAACTGCAAATAATAAAATCATCTTCATCTAAACAAAACAAAACAAAAATACAGATCGACATAAAATAAAACTCTGAAATGTTGCACAATGTGTTTTGCAGGCAACACACTAATTATCTATGCAGCACTATGAGCCAAATATTTAGACACTGCATTAACCCAGAGAGTCATCTTACTGTTATTATGCATGGGATTTGCTGTGCACGGAAATATCTCTGCAGAAGTACCTGAACCCATAAGATATTTTATAATGCAGCCTTTGTGACCAATTAAGCTCAACAAATGTACTGTCAGGTTTGTTCTTGTTGCCAATTTCTTTACAGCGGAGTTAAAAAAGTAAATGTATACGTTGACAACAAGAATCTGGTTTTCAATCCTTTTGATTGCACCCCCTTTCTGTTGACATGCCTTGGCTACCGATGTATGTGTTTTCTGCATACATGTTTTCTAATTCCGGCACTGAATGTCACACGTCAATTAGGTTTTCCTAGTGGTTTCAAGGTGAAAACGTAAAAAAGTGCATGATGTATTAAGATGAGCATCTACGGGATAACAGCCTAACAGAGCCATTCCTTCCCGTAACATCCCCTACTTCCAACAGCACCATATGTAAACTGTATGACTTGGAAAGGGTTGCGCTTTTATTGTGAGGCAGCCATCCTAGTCTCATCTGACCTGGAAACCCTTTGTAACCAACATTCCACAAAGAGATAAGACTACAACATATTACCTTTATTTCTTTACAAGCAATAAAGACAGAGGAGGAAAAAAACATAAAACGACATATTACTTACTGAAACAATAAAGAACAGATTAGGTTACCCACTCACCATTTTTGTTCCCTCTGAAGACGAAACACTACCACAACGACTGAGTCTGGTGGGAGCTCTATTGACTCTTGATTGATTTGACCTAAAACAGGGCTACTCGAAACTCTTTCACTGGGACCAGAACCGTGATAATTCAGAATCCCATCACCGGCACCCGATGCACATTCTGAAAAACTACCACATTCCTTAAACACAGCATCAAACATCAGTAAGGCACCCCTACAAATCCTTCAATCATATTGGTCACAGGTTGCTATGCCATTTAACACTCCTTTATGTTAGAGTTATGTAACCATTCTGGATTGGGACATAATTTATTCTCAATACAACATTATAAGGGCCTTTAGACTTAGACATGCCCAAAATCAATGTCCACTCTTCACATTTACACAATCTCCCTCATTTAATGATTTGATACTTCTACACCCCTTGACCATGCCAACATTGCACAAGCCATCACACTCGATGGCCTCCTTCAATTTCGGGATCAATTTGGTTTGACCAATATGTCCTCTAATTATAAAGAAAGACGTTTCACCTGTGGGTTTATTCAAAAGCGCGCACACAGCTTCTGACAGTTTTACCACATCCACTCCACTGCCATTTCAATAACTCCTTTAAACATAAGGCTTGCCTTTCTCTTTCGTTCCACTGGAATATAGACAATGGTTTATACAAGGTTTCACAACAAATTGTATTAAAAATCCTTTGATTTCTTTGAAACTCAATTGTGTACCATTATCTGTGACAATAAATGACAGCGCACCCTCTGTGGCAAAAATATCACTGAGTACCTTGGTAGGATTGTTATGTCACTCAGAAATTTAACTAATAAGTATCAACTTCAAAAAACACTAAAGCAAACCTCACGTTATGAGGTAAGGTGTATTTTGGACAAATGAAGACCAAAAACACTCTTCAAGGGATGCCCAGAATTCTGTATTTGGGAGCAAATCTGCACCTTCTTCAACCTCAAACCTTCTCACCTTCTTTACATCTGACACACTCAAATCATCAAATGGTGTCCTCATACCTCAATGGCCACTGTAGGAAATGACCATGTTCTGTGTGATGTACCTGCAAAGGTCTGCCTCATCTGTTTTTGTTTGCTATAGAACTCTGGGCTCTTTACGCCTGCTAACCAATAGCAAAATGCCTGTGTGCTCCCCCTTTTTTAATATGGTTGAAATGTTATACTTGGCATATGTAACCTACCTATAAGTACCTAGTATATGGAACAAGGTATAACCAGGGCCTTTAAGTGAAATGTCACTAGTAGACTAGAATCTATTGTGCCACCCACTACAGTAGCAGGGCAAAGGTGGTGTAATTTCTACCATTTTAGCCTGACCGTAGCGGTGTCAAAACTGCAATTCATCCTGTCAAAATAATCCCTTTTGGCAAGTCAAAACCTCCTTTTTATATATTAATATGTCACTGCTATGTAGGCCATATCACCTATAAAGCAGGGGGCATGGTATTGAAAATTAGAACTTGTAGACATTAACTGTTGACATGTCCCTACAGTGACTACTCCACCCAAAAGCTATTTTCTCTGTAGGAAGGTTCGCATCAAAGTGGGAGAGGAGCTGCCCAGAATGGGTTTACAGTGACCACAGGGAAAGTCTTCTTAGTACCCTGGTCACATCTCTGGGTAGGTATACAGGCTCTGCACGAGGGGCACAGGGTTTCAGCATTTAGGATATAGGCAGAAAGGGGCACTGCTGAATGGTCTGAAGTACTCAGTCAGAAACTGCTGCAAAAGTGGGTAGGGTTACCACTGGGAACGTTTACCCCATTTGTTAGGGAGGAGCTGGGAGTCTCCCCCACCCACAAGCTAGTGTCAGGTATAAATGTGGCATTTTATAGCACCCTCTTTGTAACACTTTCTGTTAAAAGACTGGATCTGCTGCCTTTGACGAGAGGAGCCCTGAAGGACTGGACCTGCTCACTCTTGTAGCTTCTTAAGTACACAACAAGTAATGGATGGAATGCTTAAATTAGTTTCAGCCACTGCTAACTACTCGGGCCGCATCCGAGTCCATTGTTATGTTGCATACCCATGCCACCTCAGTTTGGACCCAGGCACATGCAAATCAGTCTTAACCCTGCCCTGATGGGAACAGTTCAGACAAACTGGAAGCCCCAAAACCGGGATACAAGCAACACAGGACCAGTTTTGCTCTTATTAAAGCTCATCAGCGAGGTATTCTTTGGTTCCAGTGGCAGTGGGCACGGAAAGATGTCTGGGCATTCCCGTCTCACTTAGGGCAACACAGCGAAACATACAAAAAATGATAGATGGAATGTTTGAATTCATTTCAGCTACCGGTAAGTATGTAGGCCGCATCCCAGTTGTTCATTATTTTGCACACTTCCTTCTTATTAGATGTTTTTGATGTCATTTTTTGAAATTAACTAATTTGACTTGAGATTTTTATTGTTTTATGTATTGATTTTTTTTATTGGTTGGGTACTCCGTAAATGCTTTCATGTTACCCTAATTTAAGCCGGTCTGCCCTGTGCCATAGCTACCTGGAGCCTGAGGTCAGGGTAATGTAGTGACTTTGAGGGTTCACCCTGACGAGGACTGGATTATTACTTGAAGTGGGTAGTCACCCTACTGACCTAATAATCTAATTTCTAAAAGCAGCCAAATCTGATCCAAGATGCGCTCGATAGTTGTGGTCTGCCCAAAGAGGCCTTTAGCGGAGCTTATACCCTCGTCATTAAACTACAAGGCAGCATGAACTTCTCTCCACATATCAATACAAAATACCTTTCAAAGGGCTGTTCATTAAAAACCTGAAAGAAGGGCATCACTCCCACCATATTTCCTTGCACAAACTTTCCTTAATAAGATCCGCACACCTCCAAAATGTCATTTTCCTCTGCACAAAGGGTCATTCCTCCTGAGTGATCCAGCCAACAAATCATCCACACTAGCTACATACAACAACTCAAACTTGCAAAGTTGAAGCTGAGCGCAGCTGATTAGTCAGTCACGGGGACACACTGCACATACCACCAGGTTGCAATACTAGCAGTAAAGGCTTATGATCTACGACCCAGAGCTGCCGAAATTGGAGCTGGGGAACCAAGTTTGTGTGTTTCGTTATCGGCTCAATATAGTGTGATTCTGGGCAAATCACTAAATCTCCCTGTGTCTACAAAAAATGAATGTGTCCTTGTGTGATGTAACTGGTGCTCCAATACCTCTGGGTCGAGTTTGCGCTATATAAAATTGCAACAACAAAAAAAACAGGTCCAGAAGTAATCCATAGCCCTCGGAGCAGCCAAAAGCTCCCTCTCTATAAATGAATAAGTATGCTCCCCTGTATCAGAGTGTGATTGAAAGCAACAGACTTTTTAGATCCACCTTGGACTCGATAGAATGGCCCCAATATGCACCGCACTTGCACCCACTCAATTATTCGATTCCTCAAACCAAAAAATCTGCAATTACCTTTATTCGTCTACAAAGATGTTGGCCTGCTCATGCTGCTACTCAAACTCCCTTGGTTTTCTCAACAAACGTTTTAGGGGCTCTGTTTTGTTAGAGAAGATCTTGACAAAATGTGCTTAATACCTACAAGACCTACAAAGGCTCTTATCTTGCCAATATCCTCTGCTTCAGGAGGATCCTTCATAACCTACATGAGATCAGCGTTTGGCTTCACACACTGCGTGCATATGGTGCACACTAAATATTTGACTCCTTCATTAAGGAACTGGCACTTCTCTTTATGCAATGTCACACCGGCTCTACCCAGCACGTCCAAAATGTTTTTCAAAATCAAGCTGTGTTCGTCCACAGTATACTCAAGAATTATAATGTTGACTTGCTCTTGCACCTTGAAGGTGTCGGTCATCATGCTCTGAAAAATACTTGCCATTGCTGAGAGACAAGACCAAAGGAGGCAGCTGAAATGATAAAATCCTTTGGTCACTATCACTTTTGACCCCGAGTGCAGCTTAATATGATGGTAGGTGTGCCGAAGATTCAACTTTAAAAACATCTATCTTGCTTTAACATTAGAACCATCTTGCTAACGTCAATATAGGGCAACGGTAAACTGTTGATAATTTGCCCCTAGCCCTACAAATGCTTGTCAAATTGGCTCGCCTTCCACACCTTACATCTTTAATAAAACCAAATTTTACTACAAAACCGGTTACAAAATTTGACTGAATCAAATCCTTTACTTGCTCAATCACTCCAGTTGCTCAACCTTCTACTTCCCCTTGAATTTGGTTTGTACTCAACGGCTACCTCATCATCCAACTTGTATCTCTGAGCAGCTTCAGCAATTTCACTCCGTTTCTTGTACCCTGTAAGCTCTATTTCCCTCACACAAGCACTCAACTCCTCAACTCCCTCTCTGATATTAATTTCATCCTTTAGCGTCGGGTTTTTTTAAGCCTACAGTCTCGCCTGCATCTTCGCACTTGAGCACTGGATTTATCAGTTCAGTCGACATTTCTCTAAATTAACATTTAATTGCCAATTCTCCGAGAAAGGCAAAGAGCTTTTCAAATTATTAAATTGGTCTTTGAGGCTGTATAAAACTAGCAGCGCATCACTGCAATATTCACGGTTTTGTCAAACCATATTTTCAATTTGTGTTTAGCTTCCTTGTAGACATTCTGTATGGGACAACCTTGGTGGTTTATGACCTACTGGGAACTATTTAAATATGTGCCGTCTTTCTTTGCCCAAGGCACTTATTAACAAGGTTCTCCTTACTACTCTCCTGACCTAAGCCACCAAATGTCTTGAAGTGTCAGTCCACTCCTCCCATCAAGTTAACCCCTTGCATGCCCGCCCCTTTCCCCGCCCAGTGCCGCGCTTTGTATTAGCGGGCGGAGTTCATGACGAGCTGGACTCGTCATGGGCACAGCGCCACCGCAGCCCATGACGAGTCCAGCTCGTCATGGGCACTGAAGGGGTTAAAGGTGCACCTGGAATACCTAAAAAAACTTGGCGGTTAAATGTCTTGGTTGTATTCCATATTGGCCCAAACTCTTGGAATGCACAGAAAAATGTTTGGTGATAATGTATACGCTATTAATAATCAGTATGCTGTAATAATGTTATTGGTCATGAGATGGCAGCGCAGGCTACAACACCAAATTGAAATTGACCCTTCCTTTGTTTCAATGACGAACAGAAGGTGGGGTTACAGCAAGAAGGGCATGATTGTTTGCAGAAAGGTTGCCAAAGGCATCTTTAAAGCAGATGATCAGGTCTCTATGCGAAGCACTGGTGAGACAACAGAATGCGTTTCAAAGGTAACAGACGCTGATCCTTGGAAGGTTTATAGTGCATATCAAGTACCTCATGCTTGTTGTCAGCCGGACGCTCGGACACTTTTTGGACCTTCAAAAGTATATAGAGCCTATAAGGTCCCTTCAGAGGCGTAGCTAGAGCTTGTGGGGCAACGGGCTATCCCCCAGATTGCCGCCCCTGGGGAGGGGGGGGTGGGGGGATTGCTGGGGAAAAAGGACGGTGAGCACTTGAAAGAGGTCCGAGAGACACGTAGTATCGCAGCTAATAGTTACCTCGATCATGCGAGTTACATGCACATACATGACACGGTCCAAGGCTACACAGTTAACTACACCGGTGACTGGCAGTGACTGGCAGCACAAAAGATAACACACACACTGCATGATCTATCTGGGGACTCAGAAAAACTGCATGTGACATCCATCAGAGAACTGCGTGAATAATTGCCTGGTAATCTCCTCAGCCCAATGCAAACATGCACATACATCACACTGTTCAGGGATCCATCATCTACAGCTGACATTAAATGACCATGTATCATGGTCCCCCCATTAATGCAGTGCACTTTGTGATCTGCATGGTACATGTTCTTTGCAGCAGGCACATTAACCCTCTGTGCTACCTTTCCAGGTGTCAACCCTTCCACTAGACAAAACTCCCTCTCTCTCTAGGAAGAACATTAATCACCAAAGTTATCATTACATTTTTATTGTCTCTGAAAATTGCTGGAGGCCAGGAAGGAGGCAGCAATTTATTTTTAAACCATAATATACTTGCAAACACTACGCACCCACCGAAATAGGTACGCAGTGCGGTCACACCATTCGCATCACCCTAACCTGCTGTTGTAATCTGGTCAAGAATGCTGCTGAACAGAACTATATGTCATGAAATGTTGGGGTGGGAAGTTGGGATTACTCCAGGAGCTGAGCTGCAGGCTTGACCGTTGATACTGGATCTGTACAACTGATAATAAATCTCCATTGTCATTCATCTTGAAGGAGTCTTATTATTACACCTGCTTGCTGATTTCTAAATAGTGAGTGCGATCGTTAAGGTAACCATGTTGTTTCTGCTTACATTTCACATGCTTTACTTAATCTTGCATTCCCTATGAGTGGTTGCGTTTACTTTTTTTTAGGCAGCATATTACTCTAATCAAGTGCATAATTTGAATTGAGCCACATCCAAGTGTTTATAGCGGGCACAATTAGGCTATAGCTGAAGGCAGTGCGAGTTTCTTTCAGTGGGCAAGTATGGTGTTCAGTGGGGGAGAGGATGTGGCACTATGGCCAGAGCTGTCGAATTTGGAACTGGGGAACCGGGTTCAGCCTTCATGACCAGTCCACCAGACCACTCTACTGAGGGAGCACATTCCCATGCTAGACCTTAGAAGGCCCCACTAGAGCTTAGAAGGCTTGATGTCTTAGCACAAGCAGGTGTACCCTAGTGGTGTCAATTGTGGGTTAACCTTGAAGGCCTGTCCACCACAATCCATACTGAAGTTAATCTCCAGTCTTGCGGGCAGGTCTACGAAGCAGCACACCCTAGAGCAACAGTGATCCAGTCTCTGACTGTCACTGAGATCACATGAACCTTGAGCAGGTTAGGGTGATGCGAATCGTGTGACTGCACTGGGTACCTATTTCGGGTGGGTGCGTAGTGTTTGCAAGTATATTATGGTTTAAAAATAACTTGCTGCCTCCTTCCTGGCCTCCAGCAATTTTCAGAAACAATAAAAATGTAATGATAACTTCGGTGATTAATGTTCTTCCTAGAGAGAGATCGTAGTTTTGTCTAGTGGAAGGGTTGACTGCTGGAAAGGTAGCACAGAGGGTTAATGTGCCTGCTGCAAAGAACATGTACTATGCAGATCACAAAGTGCACTGCTTTAAAGGGGGGGGATCATGATACATGGTCATTTAATGTCAGCTTTAGATGATGGATCCCTGAACAGTGTCATGTATGAGCATGTTTGCATTGGGCTGAGGAGATTACCAGTTAATTATTCACGCAGTTCTCTGATGGATGTCACATGCAGTTTTTTTTAGTCCCCAGGTAGATCATGCAGTCTGTGTGTTCTCTTTTGTACTGCCAGTCACCGGTGTAGTCAACTGTGTAGCCTTGGACCGTGTCATGTATGTGCATGTAACTCGCATGATCGAGGTAACTATTAGCGGCGATACTACATGTCTCTCGGACCTCTTTCAAGTGCTCACCGTCCTTTTTACCCAGCAACCCCCCCCCTCCCCAGGGGCGGCAATCTGGGGGATAGCCCCGGGCGCCACAAGCTCTAGCTATGCCTCTGGACATGACTAGAGGGCCCTGAAGGGAACCGTTTCAATGTCCATTGCTTATGTCCTTACAAAACGTAAGCAGTATGGTTTAATAAAGACCACATCCATAAACACAGAGCCATGGTACACATTTTGTTTTCCAATCCACCCATCAACCAGGTATTGTAGTACCTCCAGGAATGGTACACTTTCCCACCTGGGAACAACAATGCTGTTCAAAGAAAGACGAGAAAACAAAAGTAGCACTTCACTGGCAAACTCTGTAAAGTGATGCTGATTTATTTGGATGTAAATAAAACCAATCTGGCCACTTTGCAACCACTCTGTCTTGCTTCATTTAGTTATGTATTTATTTTTCATATTTAAAACCTATTTCTCTCCATCCCGCTGCACTTTGGAATAGAAAAATGTAAGAAAAAGGGCATTTCTCGCAAGAGTGTTTTTCTTTTTTGGATCCATTTCACAGGGAAGCAACTAAATGAAAGAAGGAAAGAGAGGTTGTGAACCGTTTCTTCAAGTCACGGTTTTCAGTAAGTGAGGAGCAAGACAGAAAGAGAGGGAATAATAGGAAGAGAGGGGGGACAGCTGCCAGCACAAAAAAAAGAAGAGGACATTGCCCAGTCCTATTCCTTCCCTGCCCGTCCACGAAAGCAAGCCGAGCCTGATCTGAATGCCTTTGTCCTTCCCCAAAATAGTGCCGCCTGGGGCGCACCCCCCCCCCCCCCCCCCACCACCACCCCACCCTAGCTACGCCACTGGGTCCCTTGTGCTTACTGGTAGCTGTTGCACAGTAGGTGTAAAAAAAGAGGAAAAAAAAATAGAAAATAGTATTGGTAGCTTTCATAATCAAATATTCTCTCCCATCTTGGAAATCCTGAAGAGCAGTTCTAATTCACAAGACAACAATCAGGTGAAGATGTTTTTGCACACAGGTTCTCTCCATTGTTGACAGGGTCTGGTGACACTTGTCGCTAACATTGTTGTAGTAATCAGACAGACTCAGTAGGTTCCATAGTTTAATCCTCACAGACCACAACAATGGCCGTCTTCCCTGCCAGCCTGCAGAGACTCAACTGATCTGACGACCCATGGTAACCAAAGATTCATTGATATACAAGTTGAGAGGGTTTGGATTTTGGGGGATCTACATTAAAGCAGTCCCACAATCTGTGTGGCCTGGGACAGGTATGGAACTCTGTATATACTATATTGTCAGGACCTCTAGCGGTACAGAGAAGAGCCAACCATTAAAAGACAGCCACAATGTTGATTTCCATTCTGAGAGTATAACCTTAATTCCCAAGTGTAGTAACAGAGTTAGTAGGAACGCATCCTTTTGTGATATGGTAACGGAAAGGGGGTGAGCATGGATACCCAACAGTCAAGAAGTCGAGCACAAAAGCTACGTCTGTTAGAGTGTGGAAGAGGTATTGAATTCTATCCCATAAATTGAACTTTATTAAACCGGTAAACAAACCCTCTATGGTGCCTTCATCTGTGCCGCATTCCCAACAGGTGTTTGAATTAGTCCGTCCCAGTTTGTGTAGCTGTTGGACCTGGCCCTTTTTCCAGGGTTATCCCCACAAACATTTTGCCTTCCTCCTGTATTTTTTCAGACCTGTCCTTGTTGGTTTTATGACTCTGGGCACTTTACCACTGCTAATCATTGCTAAAGTGCATGTGCTCTCTTGTAAACTTGATATAATAGCCTTACACCTATTTGACATATTTAATTTACATGCAAGTCCCTTGTACAGTGGTGTCCTATATACAGTGAGCCTGTAAATTAAATATTACTACTGGGTCTGCAGGGCTGCTTGCACCACCCTCAGAAGTAGCCTTTCAAACCGGTCTCAGGCCTCTGCCACTGCAGTGCCTGCCAGCACAGTTTACTGTCACAGTGACGTGGCATTTAAAATGGTTGCCACGTCTGAAACTCCCCTTTTACTACATATAGGTCACCCCCAAGGTAGGCACCAGCTAGCCTTACGGGCAGGGTGCTGTGTAGGTAAAAGGTAGGACATGAGCCTTTGTTGTCTGGCATGTCCTGGTAGTGCCAAAAAGCCTATTTGGTTTCTCACTGCTGTGAGGCCTGCTCCTCATCGTTTGCATTGGGAAATCCCCGATATATCTTTCAGTGGTAATTCCTGATCTGAAAGGAGTGACACTACCATGTTTGGTATGTTTGGAATAGTGGTGAAAAATCATGCTTACTGGTGTTGGTTTCATATTGCTATTTTGGAAATGCCACATTTAGAAAGTAACTACTAACAAAGGTGGGGTTTGGCCCTAAATCATTAAGGCTGAGCCAAATATTCATAAGTAACAACAAACATACCAATACTGATATTTCTATAGTCAAATTTTAAATCGGACACACGTAAACGACGCAATGTGACCTAGAAGTGTTCATTTCAATTTTCAACTTAGTTTTATTTTTAGAAAAATTTTTACTTCATTATCAAAAAAATCATCCATTTATACAAACATCACAGATTAACTGTTATATATCCACACGCACAATTTTCAAAAAACAGTTTTTCAACATAAATTTTTACAACATAAAATGACCTAAACAATACATATAACATACAACACTTAATGACAAATGTTAGACAAAGACAAAACAATGTGCACACATCAATAGAACAACATGACAGTAATGCTCATATAGGTTTTGGATCTATAACTTCAATTCTACAACCTTTCTTCTGGGCAAATAACCAAACAGTGCACTATTCACAATATCCCCAGTGTGTTTAAAAAACACGGAAGAAATGAATTCACAATTATATTCCTATACTTGAAAACAACAAGGGGTAATATCTTTTTATTCAACTTGTTTGGAAAAAGAGAGGTCGACGCGTTTCGAACCCAATTACAAATTTATAGGGTTCTCTTCAGGACCAAATGCTGGAAAAAAAAGAAATACATTCTTATTACCAACTATGTTGTATCATTTAACCCCTTCGGTGCCACGCCCTTTCCCCCTCCTGTGCCAGGCGTTTCCTTAGTGGGCGGGTTTCATGACTAGATAGTCTCGTCATGGTCACAGTGCGACCGTGCTCCATGACGAGACTATCTCGTCATGGGCACAGAAGAGGTTAAAAAATAATTCACAAATGCACCTTCCATGCAGAAAATGTTTCATAAATTACCTTTTTGAGATCGGCTGATATCATCTGTTCAAAACAAATCTGAAACCATCAATGTTTTTCACTCTAATCACTACCAGAAAAATTGAAGAGGACAAAAGAATAAGTAAAGAAAAGTTCAGTCTTATGTCCGTACTTGTGCATGTTGCTCTCTTTGTTTTTGAGGCAACCGAAAGGTGAAAGCAACTTACTTTTATCCAATGGAGTATTGTATCCTGCGGTCATTTTTAACTCTTTTTTGGTCGTGTATCAATAAAAGACAGAAAATCAAAAATGAGAATCCTTTTGATTCAAAAAGTGAATGGACATGATCTGACTACCGTTAAGTCGCAAACCTTTGACTTCGTCCTTTTTCTAAATGGGCGCCGTAGTTCTTCGTATGAATCTATACAAGAAATATATAAATAAATGAATGGTCTAATGCATGTCATGCCCCTTAATTCAAAACCGCTTTCTCATGGTCTTGCGCATTTCTAAATAGACCTACATAATATTCTCTCCAATGTAGGTCAGTATCATACATCGATGTTACACTGCTGCCTAGATTTTTGTTGCAAGACGTGGCGCTCACAAAACTTGTTTAATAACAGCACCTCTGCGTCTACGCATATATTTGCTGTGTATACGCGAGCCTCTCGCTAATGGTGGAAAGCGGGGGGGGGGGGAAGGAAGAGGGGGAGAACCGAACTATGTGGTGCGTTTACCATCACGGTTTGTATTGCAGTCAAACAATGGAATCTACTCCTAAACTGAAGTAACCTTTCTGCAGTGTACCTTCCCCTTCACAAAACCTGTTTCAGGGGAACTGTACCTTTAAATTAGCTTTATCGAGCGTGGTGGCGTCCTTCCTCTATTTCCGGCAGCAGTGGCAGCGTCCCAGTAATGTATTCTTGCACTCTACCTTTTCCGGTTAGGTATTTAAACTTCCGGGTGGCGGCCGAAATAGTCTCAAAGGCCTGCCTGTAGGAATTCTGGGTGATGTAGTTCCGCTATTGAAGTTCGGTTGAATCGGAAGGCTAACTCAGATTGTTCGAGGACTCCTTGAATTGGGTATACACGCGTTTCTGAAGGCTCCCACTTAATTTGAAAAAATGCATAACGATTGAATGAACTACCATCTTATGGGTGCCTCCACAGCCTATAATGACTTGGAATCTTATTTGGATTATACAAGAGATTCTTTCCAAAAAATAAGTGTGTGTACATAAAATAATCATGGAGGCTCATGGAAAACATTCCACTTACTATGAAAAACTCTGTGATAGATGAGTGTATCACCTATCATCAGATAGTCCTGCAAATCTTTTTTGTCAATTATACTAGTTGATCACGGTCAGGGAGTATGTCTCTGGTGACCTCAGTCAAAACATTTATTATAGTTTATATATCTCAGATAGCTCATTTAGTCCATCTACTTCTGTTTTGAATTTTACTATTAGCAAGGCTTCTCTTTTAATTAGGTTTCTTTCCAGATCTCCTCCTCTGGGATCTTGTTCAATCTTGGAAATTATAGTCCACGATGGGTCCTTCTCTACATGATTTTTTTTATCCAATTGTTGACCAACAGGGCCTTCTGCACGTTCTTCCGGATTCATGATTTATGTTGTATTATGCGTTGTCGTACCTCCTGATTGGTTTTCCAAATATAAAGTTTGGGGCAAGGGCACAAAATTCCAAAGAACACATTTTTTGTTTTACAGTTAGTAAATGTGTCATATTGCCAGTTAACATCTTTGTACACAAAGAGAGAGCCTTCGATAGTTTGATTGTAGCGCACACAGCTGCCACACTTGTGGTGGTCCGTGATTGGTGGTAAGCAAAATTGATCATGCAGTGTATTTTTAGGTGCTCTTCTTGGTAATAGTGCACGAATCACTTGATTACCAATGCTGCTTTCCTTTTTGAGAGCAAACAAAGGAGGTCTGGATAACAACGTGTCCAAATTCTGGATCAAGTGCCAATTTTGATGGATGACTTTTTAAAAAGAAAATTGTGTTGGGGCAAAATGCGTTTCCACAAACTAAGCGATCTGTAGATGGTTTCTCTTTTCTGTAAGAGGGTCTGCTTAGGTGTCCACCAGGTTCTCTTCATGGCATTTTTCAATAGTTTTTTTGGGTACCCGTGGTCTTTTAACCGGTCAATCAGATTGTTCGCATTAAAGGTGTATTCAGCTTCATAAGAGCAGTTCCGCTTAATCCTTAATAACTTCCCAAAGGTAAGTGTTTACATAACCAGTGGGGATAGCAGCTTGAATAGTGAAGTGCTTTATTTCTGTCTGTTGGTTTTTTTATGAAGTGTTGTGACCAAAATTCCACCAGAAACATAGGCTTAAACATCCCGAAATGTCATCCATTGATGGGCATGATTGAGGCTGAACTTAAAATCAGCTGTTCTTGCATTTAACCATCCATGAAACTGAAGCAAGTTGTCTTCATTGCCGGTCCATACCATGAATATATCCTCTATATAACAGACCTAATTCGAAATGTACTGAGAAAATGGATTATTGTTTTAAATGCATTTCTCCTCCAATTTGGCCATACATAGCACTGCCAACTCTGGGGCAAAGGGACAACCCATAGCAGTCCCTTTTGTCTGAAAATAGAAGTCCACACCAAAGTTAAAATAGTTCTTTCGAAGTGCAAAGTTGGCTAACTACATAATAAATTCCGTGGGGACTATCTGGTTTTGGTCGTTTATCCAAAAAGGTTTCAATCGCAGATAACCCGTCATCCTGGGGTATCTGGGAGTACAAAGACACGACATCCAATGTGGCTAGCATTTGTCCTCCAATCTAAATCTTCATTGATTCTATCTTACTAATGAATTCAGTTGTATTGTGGACGTATGAAGGGTCATCCTGCATAAATGGTTTAAGAAAAAAAGTCTACATATTTTGATATAGGCTCTACCACTGATTCACACCCGTAATCGATTGGCCTCCCTGGTGGATGCGTTTCAATTTTGTGAACCTTGGGAAGGATATACAACAATGGGATTCTTGGATTTTTATTATTTAAGAAATCAAATTCTTTTGGTCCCACAAAGCCTTGATCATATCCATCCTTAATTATTACCGACAAGTCTCTTTGTATTTCAACCGTAGGGTCTTTGTCAATTTTACGATAACATTCTTTGTTGTCCAGTTGTTTTAAAACTTCTGGCGTATAGTCCAGGGTGTCCCATACAACAATTGAACTGCCCTTATCGGCTTGTTTAATGACTATTGATAAATCATTTTTTAATTTTGTAATCGCTTTTTGTGGTTTAGAAATGTTATGTTTCATGAACTTTCTTTTCCTTATTTGTAATGGCAAAAAGGACTATTCTCTCGAACATGAGAATTTCTTTAGGTATTTTATCTGAAGGTCGGCAGAATGTAAACTTATTTCTCAGCCCTGTGACCTCTGTGTTTGTAGGAATTTAATTATCTGAGAAGAATGTTTTTAGTCTGATTCTTCTACAAAATTCATTAACTTCCGACTTCATTTTCACAAAGTCAGTGTTTTTGGTGGGTACAAAAGTTAGACCTTTCCTTAAAATACTTTCCGCCTCAGTAAAGTGATGGTTAGATAAATTAAAAATGGGGGACAGAGTTAGATTTTGTAGTACTGCCGCCTGGTTGTCATCTCCCACGGCTGATTTGTATACCTGTTTCTGCCTCGTGGTCTCGTATGGCCTCTGCCTAAAAAAGGCATTGTCTTTTGTTGATTATTTCCACGACTATTGGTGTTGAAACGACCTTCACATCCTTCACTGTTGTCTGTTTCACCTTCTGAAGAGGAGGATGTGTCAGAAAAAGAAATTAATTTATTTCTAGACCTTCCCTGATACTCTGGGAGAAATCTCCTTGATTTTGGACGGGAAAAAAATCCGTTTGTAAAGAAGGGTAAGTGGTTTCTAAAGAGAAGTTCTTCTTATCCGTTTCAACTTTAATTCTTTTTTGGTTTATTGTAAAATCTTTAAATTCAGATATTTCCTTTTCTACTTTCAAAAGCGGGGTTTTAGCATCCGTTATTGACTGATTGTCTTTTATTTCTTGTTCTAATTTAAAAATTTCTACTAGTTGTTGCTGTGAAATCCGTTGTGCAGTCTCCACTGTCAGGACCATCCGGTCTCTACTACATTTTGTTTCAATATAGCTGTATCCTTTCTTGTAAAGAGAGTCCTCCATAAAAATTACTGGGATATTCCGTATTTCAAGCCCACCTGGGATTGTTCCTGCTTTTAAGAGTTCCAGCAAGAAACGACCATGTAAATCTGTCCTGATCTGTTTTTTCTTTAGTCGAATTAACTTGTCCGATTCATTTTGTGTTGTGGCTGTAGCACTCAATAAAACTGATGAAAACAAGGAAGGCGCGTTAAGCAATTTTTGGATGTGCTCTTCACTATAAGCAAACATGGCTTGTTCTGTCAGTCAAAAAAGAGATAAACAACAAGAAACAGTGCGGTTCAAAAGAATGCCGCCAGACAAACAAATTAAACCTACAATCCAGGACCTATTTTTCTATCAGCAAAACATCGCGAGTCACCACTCGCTATCGACCTACTGACAAAAGAGGATTTTGGCCCTAAATCAGTAACGCTGAGCCAAATATTCGTAAGCAACAACAAACATGCCAATACTTATATTTTAGTCAATTTTCAAATCAGACTCGCAAGGTTTTTCTGATACAAAAATAGGTTTTGGATTGTAGTTTTAATTTGTTTGTCTGGCGGCATTCTTTTGAACCGCACTGTTTATTGTTGTTTCTCTCTCTTTTTTGACAATGACAGAACAAGACGCGTTCACTTACAGTGAAGACCACATCCAAAAATTGCTAAACGCACCTTCCTTCTTTCATCAGTTTCATTGAGTGCTACAGACAACACAAAATGAATCAGACAAGTTAATTTGACCAAAGAAAAAACAGATCAGGACAGATTTACATGGTCATTTCTTGCTGGAACACTTAAAAGCAGGAACAATCCCAAGTGGACTTCAAATATGGAATATCCCAGTAATTTCTTTTACAGAGGACCCTCTTTACAAGAAAGGATACAGCTATATTGAAACAAAATGTAGTAGATACCTGATGGTCCTGACGGTGGAGACTGCACAACGGATTTCACAGCAACAACTAGTAGAAATTTCTAAATCAGAACAAGAAATAATTTCTAAATTAGAAGAAATAAAAGACAATCAGTCAATAACGGTGCTAAAAACCCTGCTTTTGAAAGTAGGAAAGGAAATATTTTTATTTAAAGATTTTACAATAAACCAAAAAAGAATTACATTTGAAAAGGATAATAAGAACTTGTCTTTAGAAACCACTTACCCTTATTTACAAACAGATTTTTATTCCCGTCCAGAATCACAGAGATTTCTCCCAGACTATCAGGGAAGGTATAGAAATAAATTCATTTTTTTCTGACACATCCTCCTCTTCAGGAGGTGAAACAGACAACAGTGAAGGACGTTTTAACACCAATCGTCGCAGAAATAATCAACAACAAAAGACAGTGCATTTTTTTAGGCAGAGGCCAAACGAAACCGTGGGGCAGAAACAGGTACACAAATCAGCCATGGGAGATGACAACCAGGTGTCCGTACTACAAAACCTAACTCTGTCCCCCATTTTTTATTTATCTAACCATCTCTTTATTGAGGCTGAAGAAAGTATTTTAAGGAAAGGTCTAACTTTTGTACCCGCCAAAAACACTGATTTTGTGAAAATTAAGTCAGAAGTTATTGAATTTTGTAGAAGAATCTGACTAAAAACATTCTTTTCAGATAATGTCATTCCTACAAACACAGAAGTCACAGGACTGAGAAATAAGTCTACATTCTGCCCACCTTCAAATAAAATACCAAAATAAATTCTCATGTTCGAGAGAATAGTCCTTTTTGCCATTACAAATAAGGAAAAGAAAGTTAATGAAACATAACATTTCTAAACCACAAAAAGCGATTACAAAATTAAAAAATGATTTATCAATAGTCATTAAACAAGGCGATAAGGGCAGTTCAATTGTTGTATGGGACACCCTGGACTATACGCCAGAAGTTTTAAAACAACTGGACAACAAAGAATGTTATCGTAAAATTGACAAAGACCCTACGGTTGAAATACAAAGAGACTTGTCGGTAATAATTAAGGATGGATATGATCAAGGCTTTGTGGGACCAAAAGAATTTGATTTCTTAAATAATAAAAATCCAAGAATCACATTGTTGTCCATCCTTCCCACAGGTCACAAAAATGAAACCCATCCACCAGGGAGGCCAATCGTTTCCGGGTGTGAATCAGTGTTCAAGCCTATATCAAAATATGTAGAATTTTTTCTTATGCCTTTTATGGAGGATGTACCTTTATACCTCCGTGATACAACTGATTTCATTAATAAGATAGAATCAATTAAGTTTTAGATTGGAGAACAAATACTGGTCACATTGGATGTGGTGTCTTTGTACACCCAGATACTCCAGGATGACGGGTTATCTGCGATTAAAACCTTTATGGACAAATGACCAAAACCAGATAGAGTCCCCACGGAATTTATTATGCAGTCAGCGAACTTTCCACTTCGAACAAACTATTTTAAATTTGGTGTGGACTTCTATTTTCATACAAAAGGGACTGCTATGGGTTGTCCTTTTGCCCCAGAGCTAGCAGTGCTATATATGGCCAAATTCGAGGAGAAATATATTTATAACAATAATCCATTTTCTCAGTACATTTTGATTTGGGTCCGTTATATAGATGATATATTCATGGTATGGACCGGCAACGAAGACAACTTGCTTCAGTTTCATGGATGGTTAAATGCAATAACAGCTGATATTAAGTTCAGCCTCAATCATGCCCGTCAAAGGATGACATTTCTGGACGTTGAGGTATACGTTTCTGATGGAATTTTGGTCACAACACTTCATAAAAACCAACAGACAGAAATAAAGCACTTCACTATTCAAGCCACAATCCACGCATTTTACGGGATAACTTACCCTTTGGGCAGTTTTAAGGATTAAGCATAACTGCTCTTATAAAGATGAACACACCTTTCATGCGAATAATCAGCTAGACAGGTTAAAAGACTGCGGGTACCCAAAATAACTATTGAAAAAATCCATGAAGAGAGCCTTGTGGACACCTAGGGAGACCCTCTTACAGAAAAGAGAGAAACCATCTAGAGATCGCTTGGTTTGTGTAACCACATTTTGCCATAACACTCATTTTTTTTTAGAAAGAAGTCATACATCAAAATTGGCACTTGATGCAGAATTTGGACATGTTCTCCAGACTTCCTTTGTTTGCTCTCAAAAAGGAAATAAGCATTGGTAATCAAGTGATTCATGCACTATTACCAAGAACAGCACCTAAAAATACACTGCGTGATCAATTATGCTTACCACTAATCACAGGCCACCACAAGTGTGGCACCAACGTGTGCTGCGATCAAACTATCGAAGGCTCTCTCTTTTCGTACAAAGATGTTAACTGGCGACATGACACTTACGAACTGTAAAACAAAAAATGTGGTCTACCGAATTTTGTGCCCGTGACCCAAATTTATATTGGGAAAACCAATAAGGAGGTACGACAACAGATAATGCAACATAAATCACAAATTCGTAAGAAAGTGCAGATGGCCCCCGTTGGTCAACCGTTGGATAAACAACAATCATGTAGAGAAGGACATATGATGGACTATAATATCAAAGATTGAACAAGATCTCCGAGGAGGAGATCTGGAAAGAAAACTAATTCAAAGAGAAGCCTTACTAATTGTAAAATTCAATACAGCATTAGATCCACTAAATGAGCTAGCTGAGATGTATAAACTATAGTAAATATTTTGACTTGGGTCACCAGAGACGTACTCCCTGACGGCGATCAAATAGTATTATTGACAAAAAATTATTGCAGGACTATTGGGTGATAGGTGATACCCTCATCTACCACGGAGTTTTTCATAGTAAGTGGATGTTTTCCATGAGCCTCCACGATTATTTTATGTACACGCACTTATTTTTTGGAAAGAATCTCCCAGATAATCCAAATAAGCTTCCTCATCATTATAGGCTGTGGAGCCACCCATTAGATTTCAAATTAAGGGGGAGCCTTCAGACACGCGTATATACCTGGTTCAAAGAGCCCACGAACAATCCAAGTTTGCCTTTACATTCAATCGAACTTCAATAGTGGAACTACATCACCCAGAATTTCTACAGGCAGGCCTTTGACGGGACAACTACGGCCGACACCCGAAAGTTTAAATACCTAACCGGAAAAGGTAGAGTGCAAGAACATATTACTGGGACGCTGCCACGAATGTAGGAAGGACGCCGCCACGCTCGATAAAGCTAATTTAAAAGGTACAGTTCCCGTGAAACAGGTTCTGTGAAGGGAAGGTACACCACAGAAAGGTTTCTTCCGTTTAGGAGTAGATTCCATTGTTTGACCGCGATACATCCTGTGATGACAAACGCACCGCATAGTTAGGTTCTACCCCTCTTTTTCTTTCCCCCCCCACTTTCCACCAGTTGCGAGAGGCAAGCGTACATGCAGCAAATACACGCATACATGCAGAGGTGCTGTGATTAAACAAGTTTTACGAGCATCACGTCTTGCAACAAAAATCTAGGTAGCAGTGTAACATCAATGTATGACACTGACCTACATTGGAGAGATAATTATGTAGGTCTATTCAGAAATGTGCAAGACAATGAGAAAGCTTTTTTGAATTAAGGGGCATGTCCTGCATTAGACCATTCATTTATTTATATATTTCTTGTATAGATTCATACGAAGAACAACAACTATGGCACCCATTTAAAAAAAGGATGAAGACAAAGGTATGCGACTTAACAGTAGTCAGATCATGTCCATTCACTTTTTGAAACAAAAGGATTCCCATTTTTCATTTTCTGTCTTAAAGATACACGACCAAAAAAGAGTTTAGAATGACCGCAAGATACAACACTCCGTTGGATAAAAGTAAGTGGCTTTCACCTTTCGGTTGCCTCAATAGCTAAGAGCAACATACACAGGTTCGGACACAAGACTGAACTCTTCTTTACTTGTCTTGTCCTCTTCAATTTTTCTGGTAGTGTCGTAGTGATCAGAGTGAAAAACATTGAGGATGGTTTCAGATTAGTTTTGAACAAATGAGATCGGCTGATCTCAAAAAGAGGTAATCTTTTATGAAACATTTTCTGCATGGAAGGTGCACGTGATTTTTTTTTTTTTTTTTTAATACAACGTAGTTGTTAAGAATTTATTTCTTGTTTTTCTAGCTTTTGGTCCTAAATAGAACCCCGTAAATTTGTAATTTGGTTCAAAACGCGTCAACCTCTCTTTTTCCAAACAAGTGGAATAAAAAGAGACTACCCCTTGTTGTTTTCAAGTATAGGAATACAATTGTGAATTAATTTCTTCCGTTCTTTGAAACACACTGGGGATATTGTGAATAGTGCACTGTTTGGTTATTTGCCCAGAAGAAAGGTTGTAGAATTGAAGTTATAGAACCAAAACTTATATGGGCATTACTGTCATGTTGTTCTATTGATGTGTGCACCTTGTTTTGTCTTTGTCTAAGATGTGACATTAAGTGTTGTATGTTATATGTATTGTTTATGTTATTTTGTGTTCTTGTAGAAATTTATGTTGGAAAGGAATATGCTACTTGCCAGTATGCATCTGTTCTTGGCATGTAGAGCTGCAGAGTTGTACACTTAGCACAGATCGCCATCTGGTGTTGGGCCCGGATGTTTGCAGTTTGTTTTTGTTCTTTGGACAGTCTTTGGAAGTCACAAGTTCGGTGACTCCTCCTTCGGTCCGTACTGCGCATGGGCTTCGGCTCCATCCTCAGATTGTTTTTCGCCAACAGGGAGATGATGGAGCGTAGTAATAACAGTGAGAAACCCATGTGTGTTATATCTAAATAAGATGGACTGGAACAGATACAGGTAGCCGGGGAGGCGGGTGGGCGTGTACAACTCTGCAGCTCTACATGCCAAGAACAGATGCATACTGGTAAGTAGCATATTCCGTTCGAGGCATATGAGCTGCAGATTGTACACTTAGCATAGATTATATAGCAGTACCCAACCTTAGCGGCGACCACCGGCATCCGTTGCAGCTGTTTGAAAAAGTGTCTTTAGTACAGCCTGGCCCACACTAGCTTGTTGCTTGGAATGCACGTCTACACAGTAATGTTTTGTAAAGGTGTGCGGTGTTGACCATGTGGCTGCTTTGCAGATGTCATCTAAGGGTATGTTCCCTAGAAAAGCCATAAAAGCCCCTAACTTTCTAGTAGAGTGGGCTTTAGGTGGAACAGAGAATGTTCTTTTTGCCTTTTGATAGCAAATTTGTATGCACTTTACAATCCACCTAGCTATCCCTGATTTAGAGATGGGGTTGACTTTATGTGGTGGAGAGAAGGAAACAAACAATTGTTTAGTTTTCCTGAAAGGTTGTGTTCTCTGTATGTAGTACAGTAAAGCCCTCTTAACATCAAGTGTATGTAGAGCCCTTTCCGCAACAGATTGAGGTTGCGAGAAAAAGACAGGTAATTCCACCGATTGATTGAGATGGAAGGGGGAAATGACCTTGGGCAGAAACTTTGGATTTGTACGAAGTATCACTTTGCTGTGATGTATTTGTAAGAAGGGTTCCTGTATAGTGAACGCTTGTATTTCACTAACCCTTCTAAGGGAAGTAATAGCTACGAGGAAAGCTGTTTTCCAGGTGAGGAACTGTAGCTCACATTTATGCATTGGTTCGAAGGGCGGACCCATTAGCCTTTTAAGAACTACATTTAGATTCCATACAGGGGAAGGTGGTGCCCTGGGAGGAATTACTCGTTTAAGGCCATCCATAAAGGCTTTAATAGCGGGCACTCTGAACAGTGCTAAATGCTGTCTGTTTTGTAGGTAAGCAGCAATCGCTGCTAGGTGTAGGCGTATGGATGAATATGCCAGGTTACACCTTTGAAGATGGAGTAGATAGCATATGATGTGCTGTATGGATGCATCTAAAGGGTTGATTGTATTGTTACGGCAGTAAACAACAAATCTCTTCCACTTTGCGGCATAGCATGCTCGAGTGGTAGGACGTCTGGCTTCCTTGATAATGTTCATGCAATCAGGGGGAAGGTTAAGGTACCCAAATTCTAAGATTTCAGGAGCCAGATCGCAAGGTTGAGCTGAGCTGGGTCCGGGTGCCTGATTTCTCCATGGTTCCGAGTTAGGAGGCATGGGGACAGATGCAGTTTTTGATGTGGTACCACTGATAGCTGTAATAGTGTGGTGTACCACGGCTGCCTGGCCCATGTTGGGGCTACGAGAATGAGTGTGAGGGAGTGCTGTTGTAGCTTCCTGACCACTAATGGAATTAGCGGGAGAGGTGGAAAGGCGTATGCAAATTTGCCTGACCAGTTCATCCATATCGCATTGCCCTTGGACAACGGGTGTGGGTATCTGGCGGCGAAGCTTGGGAATTTTTTGTTTTCGTGGGTGGCGAAGAGGTCTATCTGAGGATGCCCCCCACTTGTGGAAGAATGGGCGAAGAACTTGTGGATGCAGTTCCCATTCGTGTAGTTGTTGCGTTTGTCTGCTGAGCAGATCTGCCATGGTGTTTTGAACGCCTGGAACGTGCTGTGCCAGGAGAAAGATGTTTTGAGGAATTGCCCATCTCCATATGCTCTGGGCTAAGCGGGAGAGCTGGGGAGAGTGTGTCCCCCCCCTGTTTTTGAATATAATACATTGCAGTCATATTGTCTGTGCGAATGAGGACTGCTTTGGCTGAAATCTGTTTTTGAAAGGATTTTAGGGCTAGAAAGATCGCCAAGAGCTCCAGATGGTTGATGTGGAGCGACTTTTGCTGTGGCGTCCATAGACCTTGCATTGTGAGGTGTAGGAGGTGCGCTCCCCAGCCGGAGAGCAATGCGTCCGGTGTTAGAATCACCTGAGGAACCGGGTCCAGGAACGGCCGCCCTTTGGAAAGGTTTGTGGTGTTCCACCACTGCAGAGAGTGATGGGTGCGGCCGTCCACCAACACCAGATCCGTCAGCTGTCCTTGGGCCTGGTTCCACTGTTGTGCTAGGCACTCTTGGAGTGGACGCATGTGGAGTCTTGCATGGGGCACTATGAAGATGTAGGACGCCATCATCCCTAAGAGCTTCATAAACACTCTTGCTGGAAGAGAGTGCTGAGGAAGGAACGTTTTGCGCAAGGCTTGTATGCTTGCGATTCTGGCTGAGTTTGGATAGGCAATACCTTTGGAGGTGTCTATAGTGGCCCAAAATATTTCTTTGTGTGAGATGGTACGAGGTGGGACTTTTGGTAGTTCACCGTGAAGCCTAGCTGGTGGAGCAGTTGGATGGTGCGGTTTGTATGTTGCACACATTGGTTGTAGGACGCGGCTTTTATCAGCCAGTCGTCTAAGTAAGGGAAGACGTGAATATGTTGACGTCTGAGGTGTGCTGCTACTACTGCTAGGCATTTGGTAAACACCCGTGGTGCGGTGGTGACCCCGAAGGGGAGAACTGTGAACTGGTAATGTTGACCGTCCACCACAAACCTGAGGTACTTCCTGTGAGAAGGGTGTATTGGAATGTGAAAGTATGCGTCTTTCAGATCCAAGGTAGTGAGAAAGTCTCCTTGAGAGAGGAGCAGGAGGACTTGTTGTAGGGTGACCATGTGGAAATGGTCTGAATGTATGTATGCATTTAGAGGCCGGAGGTCCAGAATGGGCCTCAGGGTCCCGTCTTTCTTTGGTATCAGGAAATACAGAGTAGACCTCTAGATTTTGCTGATTGACGGGGACCTGCTCTATAGCGTGTTTTTGGAGGAGGGAGAGCACCTCCTGTTTGAGCAGTGTGGAATGTTCTTGAGACATTGGACGGTGCCTTGGTGGGATATTGGGTGGGGTAGATGTTAGCTCGAGACAGTACCCTGACCGAATAATTTGGGTCACCCATTTGTCCGATGTTATGGATTCCCAGGTGTGGATAAAGTGTTGCAGTCTGCCCCCGACCAGAGTGGGATGGTCTGGGGGGAGCGGAGGGAAGTCATTGTGCGGGCGGGGTGGCAGAACGGGTGGTGTTAGTTTTGCCCCTGCCCTTATTGTTGTTGCCTCTGTATCCACCCCTTTGGTAGCCCTTTGAAAAGGTATTTTGAGGAGGGGACTTGTAGGAGGTAGAGGCGCTATCGGTGGAGTAGCCTCTGCCTGTGCTACGAAAGGATGAGCGCCGAAAGGAGCGTTTGGGGGTCTGTGATTGTAATGCCCCCATAGACTTTGCTGTGTCCGTGTCCTTTTTCATTTTTTCTAATGCTTAGTCTACCTTTGGCCCGAAGAGATTTCGTTGGTCAAAGGGGTGATTTAGTATGGATGCCTGGACTTCTGGCTTGAACCCTGAGATCCTGAGCCAGGCATGACGACGAAGCAGGACACTAGTATTTATGGCTCTAGAAGCAGTGTCCGCTGCATCGAGGGCACATTTAATGGAGGTGTTCGTAATTAGCTTTCCCTCCTGTATCAGGTCATGAGCTTTACGTTTGTGTTTTTCCGGGAGGTGCTGCATAAGAGCCTCAAGCTCATCGTAGTGTGCTCTGTCATAACGCGCAAGCTGCGCTTGTGTATTCGCAATGCGCCAGATGTTCGCGGCTTGCGAGGCGGTGCGTTTACCAGACGCATCTAGAAGTTTCGATTCCTTACCTGGCGGTGGGGCCTCACCTGAGGACTGGGAGTTAGACCGCTTTCTAGCTGTGGACACAACTAGGGAATCTAAGGGAGCAGGGCCCTTAATGTATGTCGGGGTCTGTGGGTGCCGCCTTGTACTTTTTTTCTATTCTAGGGTTTAAGACCCTGGCCCTGACAGGGTCTTTGAACACCTCTGCAGCATGCTTGGTGACACCCTTAAGCATGGGCAATATAGCTGTGGACTTATCCTGAATATCAAATGTATCCAATAAGAAGTCGCCTTCCACTGGTTCACTATGCATTTCCACCCCATGGTAGTGTGCTGCTCTCTGCACTAAGTGGTGAAACCCTAGTGAGTCCTCTGGGGGAGATGGCCTGGATGGGTAGAGGTCATCCTGAGGCACATCCGGTATGTCAGGGTTTTGGTAATCTTCCCATGGGTCTGGGGTCCCCGGTGGAGTGGGGTCCATTGGGGCGTCCGCCGGGTCATAATCTGGATCCCCGTAATCCGGATCTGGGGACGGGGTCGGGGAATGATGAGGCAAGGGTGGCGGAGACCTGGGAGGGGGAGGAGGTGGAAGAGGTGGAGGAGGAGGAGGTGTAGGGGGTGGTGGGGAGGGCACTCTGAGAGGAGATGTGGCAGAGTCCTTCCGCTTGGGCGGTGGAGGAGGAGCTGGTGTGTCAAGACGTCTTTTCTTGACAGTTAAAGTCAATAGCCCAGTCTTTGGATCCTTAGATAAGGTCTTTTGATAAGGATCTGGTGTAAAAAGGTCCGGTGGCGCCGAATCGTCCGCCGGCGCCGATGTTTTCGGAGCCGAGGATTTGGGTGGTTTCTCTGCACCATGCCTTTTTGGAACCTCCGTTTTTTTCGGCGTCGAGGTAGGCTTTGGCGCCGGAGCGTCTGTGCCGAGGGATTTGTGCTTGTGTTTTGTCGGCACCGAGAGTCCAGGCTTCGGCACCGGTGGCTTCGGAGTCGAGCTGGGCGTCACTTTCTTCGGTGCCGAACGGTGTTTATCGGCACCAGGCGTCGGCTGGCTCGAGCCTGAGCTGCCGTGAGACTTGTGAGGCTTCGACACCGGGCCCGAAGGTGAGGTGATAGAAGCTGCGTGTTTGGTTTTACCCAGGCCTGCAGGCGAGGGTGTAACCTGAGTCTCTTTGGTTTTGGGCGCGGGGGTGGGAGGGGGTTGAGTACTCGTGACCCTCTGCGCCGGTGTGATGTCCTCCACGTCGGAGTTGTCGGCCTCGGAAGCGCTGACGACGTCTTCCTCCTGCTCGGTGTGTTGTTGCCCCGAAGCTCCGGTGTCGTCTCAGAAGATGTCCGGTGGAGCCGCGGTCGATGAGTGCGCCATGGTGCGTCGAGCTCTTCGATCCCGGATGGTCTTTTTTGATCGAAAAGACTTACAGGCAGGGCAGTCTCTAGCCTCGTGTTCTGGAGAGAGGCAAAGGTTACACACCTGATGGAGGTCGGTGTGGGGAAATTTAGACCCACATTTTGGGCACTTTTTGAACGGAGTCCTTTTCATCGGCCGGGACCGGAGTCGAAGAGGGCCCGAAGGCCGGTGCCGATGTGTGGAATGGAGAAAAGTGCCGCTTCGAGAGATTAAGATAGATGAAGAAACTCGAAGAACGAGGATTTTCCGTCGAGGCTGGAACCGTAGAAGTTCGAAGCCGGAGCACGAAGTATCACATCCGAGCCCGATGGCGGAAAAAAACAATCTGAGGATGGAGCCGAAGCCCATGCGCAGTACGGACCGAAGGAGGAGTCACCGAACTCGTGACTTCCAAAGACTGTCCAAAGAACAAAAACAAACTGCAAACATCCGGGCCCAACACCAGATGGCGATCTATGCTAAGTGTACAATCTGCAGCTCATATGCCTCGAACATGGATTTTTGAAAATTGTGGGAGTGGATATATAA
The DNA here is from genome assembly GCF_964204655.1 of Triturus cristatus. Classification (NCBI taxonomy): domain Eukaryota; kingdom Metazoa; phylum Chordata; class Amphibia; order Caudata; family Salamandridae; genus Triturus; species Triturus cristatus. The sequence goes on from NC_140585.1 coordinate 1,091,658,146, forward strand.
CATTTTATCTGTGATGTTTGTATAAATGGAAGATTTTTTTATAATGAAGTAAAAAGTTTTTTCTGAAAATAAAACGAAGTTGGAAATTGAAATGAACACTTCTGGGTCACATTGAGTCGTTTACGGGTGTCCGATTTGAAAATTAACTTAAGAAATATCAGTATTGGCATGTTTGTTGTTGCTTACTTTTAGAAGGTGGGCATTTCTCTGTGCTCATAACTCTTCTGTGCTTTGCTGCCTGACTCCAATTCACATCTAGGGCATTGTGACAGCTCAGCTTGTGCATACTTTCCAGACAGCCATCACACAGGGAGGGCTGGGTGTACAAGGGTTGCATCCACATTTTGAATGGTCTTCCTGGGCTGGGAGAGTGAGAGGCATTAACACTTAACATTTGCATAGGCGGTGTCCTTCCCTCACACAAAAGGGGCTTGTTTACCCCATACTGCTGTATGGAGCCAGTGCAAGGGTGGAGGCGAAACTCCAGGACCTGACCAGATCTTACTGGAAGCTTCTCCCACCTTCTAGAAGCCAGGCCTCAGAGTATATATACAGGGGCTTTGACCCCACTTCTTTCAGCACTTTTGGATTACACTACGGGACCTGGAAGAAGCTCTGCTGGAGTAAAGGCTGCTGCGCTGAAAGGATTGCCCCATCTCGCTGTGCTGACTGTTCCTAGGGACTGCTGCCCTGCTTTGTTGTGCTTCCCTGATGCCTGCTGACCTTTACCCTGCCAAGAAGAGCTATAGGACTGCACCAGATGACGATTAGGGTTGTCAGGGGAACCACAACTTGGACTAGACTGTGCTATGTGCTGACCTGCTAAAGAAGGACTGCCTCTTCAGTTTTCAAAGACCCTGTGTGTTGGCCACCCTGCACCCCTGCCTGTGGGTCCCGGCGATCTACCTGGGCCTGGTAGCTTGCCCTGCCGGGTGGGACCGGCACATGGAAAGCATTTTGCCTCCCTGCCCGCTCAAGAGCTGTGGAGACAGAGTGCTAAAAAGGGCCTTGCTTCCTTATTCAAGGCCCTCAGATCGAGCCCCCCCTCTGAGGTCGCCCCGGGGCACAAGCAGGCATCCACTGTGGTGCCTTTTCGTGGTGCGGAGACCCGGTTGCATGAGGAGAAAGTGCCTGGAGTGCGCGGGCCACGGAAAGCCCATGCAGCATCCTCTTGAAGCCAGAAGGTATTGTGGGGCTGGGGAAAGCCTTGCATTCAAGGCCAGACAGAATTCACGACCAGAGGCCCCTGCCCGGCAGCTGCACACGTGAAACCTCCCCCAACACGGCCCCGTGAGGTCGAGTCCCAAGATTGTTCTTAACCCCTCCCCCACTGCGCCAAGGATACTTGCCCTGACTAGAGTGATGTGTTCGGTCTGGCTTAGGTGTTTATCCTAGCCAACCAGAAACCCTATTTCTAACAGTAACGGCATGGGTTTTCAGTACGTTTTGAGAAGGAACTCAAAGATATTTTACAAATAAACCTCTGCCACTGTTTACATAAAATATTATATCTGTGTTGAGGTATTGGTTGAGTGCGTGCTTATTATGTGTCAGCAGTATGTGCTATGAAACGATGTATATTGTGGATCTGTATTAAGGAACATCCAGAACATGCGCAATTGCAGAGCTAAATGTGATGTCTTGATAGATGTGAGCCCTGTCACCCTTTCCTCCCCTTTTCATAGCATTTATGATTCCTAGAATGCAAAAATGGGTGTGGTACATGGTAGTTGCATTCATCTTACAAATGCAGAAAATAGACTCTTAGGAGGTGGGAACTATGTTAGCTACACCCACTGTTGGACTTGGCCCTTTTTCCCAGAATTTTTCGCTTTTTCTCCCCCATGGTAGAGGAATGTTTAGGCCATGTGTGGTGTGAGATGCAGTGATACCTGCTGTACAATGGCGTGCGCAGATTTATTTGTGCTGTGGTGAAGAAATGACTCTTTTAAAATGGACGCCATGGCTGTGTGTTGTGCCGCCTGACTGAAGCAGGGTTGCCAGTCTAGTTGTTTGTTTCCCAGCACCCCAGCTTTTGGAGGGAAGCCTGGCACCCAGGGTGCTCTACACCTTCCCCTAGACCAGTTAGGACCAGTTTCCCCAGACGCTTCTAGAAGCTTCTGGCACTGTCTGGTAGGTGGGGTGAGGGGAGTATAAATAGCAGAGCTGGGATGCCATCTGCTCAGACGGACCGTGGACTTGAATGTGAGGGGACATACTACCAGGGGGTACCGCCGCATGGGCCTGTGTGCTGGCCCCTGTGCCCAACTGTAAGCCCTCTGCTGTCCACAGGGCTAGTGAGAGAGCTCCACTGCTGGAGTCAAGACTGCTGTACCAGGAGGAGTACCACGTTACAGAGGACGACAGTTCTTAGGAATTGCGGCCCTGTTCTGATGAGTGCCCACTGACCGCTGATCTTGCCCAGTAGGGCCTGTTGCTCTCCTGCCTAGCACCTCGTGAGCGCTACAACCCTGCTTCGTGGGACCTAGCGCCGTGGGAGCACCATATAGTGGACTGGCCTGTACTTTCAGGAGGTGAGGAGCGCTATCTTTTGTCCCTGAGGCTGCTGGTGGGACTTTGCACCTCATGAGCGCTACATCTAAAGTGCCAGGAGAAGAGGAGTGTCTTTCCTATGCAGCGCTGGGCTGTGAAAGCGCTAGAGTTGAACTCCCCGCATTGTGAGTTGTGGTAGCGGAGCAGGAGACCACCCGCCTCTTCAAGTAGCTTTGAAACTAGCAGGTACCTACCCCGCATCTTGCCGCCTTCATGGGTGTCCACCCCGCATGTGAGCCGCAGTCTGGCATACTTAAAAACCAGCGGGAGCACACCCCGCGGTTTTTGCGCCTCTGAAATTGTTTAAAACTGAGCTGGTGCCCACCCTGCATATTGCCGCACTTCGTTGGAAGAAGGGAATCACCGCCGCGGTCCAAGCCGAGCGCACCAAGAGCGAGTGCCTACCCCGCAATTGTCTCTATTGGGAAGGCGGGAGCCCACCCCGCACTTCAAAATTGCTTAGGTATCACTGAGAGAAATCACCGCCGCGGGAGAACAATCCCGGCCAGACCAGGAAGCCAGGCTCGCTTGCCTGACTGTGGGCGGGGCCTACAGGGACGTCCGGAGCCTCGCTGGCTCTTCATTGAAGTCCCGGGTCCCAGGAGGGGGCCCGGGTGAAGTGGACAGGTGCTGCCGTGGTTGGCGGAGCTCCCGGAGGAACGGGGAGAGCTCCACACTTCTGCCTCGAGAACTGCACCCGCCATCAGTGGCAGAGAGCCTGGGTCCGGCGGAAGACCACCCCGCCCGCGTGGTGTTGTGCCTGCGGCCCGAGAAGGGTTGAGAGACAGCCTGTTGGTGTGCAGGGCTTTTGAGAGCGTGGGAGAGCCCCGCATGTCTGACCGAAAGGAAAGAGCCCTGTAGCCATCAAAGGAGACCGGAGGAAGGCGTCCGGAGAGGTCCTGGCAGAGCAGGGGACTGTCGAGGCACATACCGGTGCCTGTTCCCTGCCGGAAGGAATCCGGTGACCAGCGGAGGCCACAAGAAGAGTCCCGGTGAGTAGGGCTCAGGCTTTACTGGTGGGGGGGTGGAGAGGGGGCACATTGTCGGTGCCCGCCCCCCTGTGGCTACACTGAGGGCCCCGTGGGGTCCGTACCGGTTTCACAGCTGCCCTGCTAGAGCGTGGGGAGCTGCTATGTTGTGGCCCACATTTCTTCAATCACCGAGTCCCGGGGGGACTCCAACGTGCCAGTCGGTGTTCTTTTCGTGGCTCCTCCTTGACCCTGAGTACACGTGTATGACTAACTGCACCGAGGGGGGCATCTCTGCCTTCCCGAGTGCCAGTGTGGGGCTCCAGAGGCACCATAGGTGCAGGGGCCATTGGTGACTACCCAGCTGCCCTGTCGGACAGTGGGCAGCTGCAACATTCCAGGGGCATTGTTGCTTTGAGAGTCCCAGAGTAGGGGGCTCCCCAGGCGCAGTGGCGTCAGAAGCTAATCTGCAACGTTGGACAATTATTTCAGGTGGTTTATGCCCCATTCTAATACGGTCCAGCAGAATGTATTTCGATGCCCTGCTGATTTTGTACGCACAATGCTCATATGTTTATGCCTAACCCTAAGGTGATGTGCTGAGATGCCGCCTCCATGTTCATACGCTTTTTGCCCATGAGGTATAAGGGATTTATATGCCGCAAGGGATAAGCAGTTTATGATGATGCAGGGATGTTTTCCTTCCAGGCCTCGTGTGTAGGTCCCAGGCTGATGGTGTGCATTTATGACCTATGCGAATGAGATGATGCATGCTCTTATGTTGATGCACATGCCTGAGGTATTGGTTATGCCTAATGTTTTCCCACCCTAAGGTGGACGCTGCTGAGTTGTTCCTAAGGTGATTCCTGCCTGCGGGGGAGGCTGTCCTGTTCGTGGGGTTGAGCCCACTACTAATGGTGTTATGCCTCATATGCGTTGCACTTATAAAATGTGATTTAGGCGTGCATGGCGGATTCCAAGCCTATTATGAATGTTAGGCCATGATGCTTTCCTGCCTAATGACACCGCACCTATGCTTATGATGATGCCAATGTGCGGGTTTAATAAGATGTTCACATGATTTATGCTTAGGTTTATGTTTATGCCTCATGCTTACGCTTTTATGCCTAATGGGTTTCATGCTAAGGTGCTGAGCTGAGTCCAGTTAGTTGCCAGTAGCTGCTGGCTGTGATACATTTATTGATGGACTTTCCTTCACACTTTGTCCTGTTGCAATGGTTCTGGCAGCGGCCCGATTGGCCCTGCCCTGTAAATAGTCCCCTCTGTACATGACTACCTGGTGCCAGTTGGCACAGTGTTACCACTGTGATTACCGCTAGCTGTGTTTTGCATAATACATATGCTGTTTTTTTCACCTAAACTGGTGTGGTCTCTTTTTGTAGTGTGCCTTGTGTACCGCCTGTGTGTGCTGCGTGGATGCTTTACACATTTCCTCCGGAGTTTGGCCCACCCGCTCTGCACCACACTACCCGTGTCTAACATCCACCATATCAGTATGGAAATGTCCCTTATGTGGTCAGCTTTGCTGTTTCGAAGGCTGATATTATAATATATTGTAAATCTCCTTTCCTGTTTCTCATATTAAACATTATCATAATGTGTAACTACAAACGTGCGATTTGACTTAAAATTCCTCTAATTTGTATTACTTTTCTTAAATTTCCTTTCGTTACATAAAATCAATAAAAGACACTTAACATAAAGAACTGTGTCACACAATTCTGAAAACAGATGAACTGAAAGAAACTTCTTGTGACTTATTGCAAATTACTTATTAGATTTTTATGTCATTAAGACAATACGAAATAGACTATGTGCTTTTAAAGAGCTAGAACACAACTCGTTAAAAATAAATAAAATTCCTTCTTTTTGAAACAACTAATGGTCTACTTGCACTAAACACGAGAATGTCAAAAGGGTGACATTTCCCTCAGCAATACAGCTTTAACTAACACGGAGTTGTTGGTGTTTCTCTAGGAAGCTACTTTTTATTTTTAATAGACAGTCTCAAAAGGAAAACCAAATGCAATTATCTGGCTAAAACATTTCCTGGCAGAACTATTGCCCATCTCACATTATTTCCGCAAGCATCAATCAATACTTACTTAGTCGTCTCATATTTTCAGTTAACCTGCAAGAATATCAAAAAACAATATTTAGCGCCATTGCTTATGCTGAAACACACAACAACATGGCCCACCCTCCCCTCCAGCCCTCCAGCCCCCCACCCCCGGAACAAACCATGTGCCATTTGGTACAAGACAAAGAAAGCAAAAATCCATAGTATGAGTGTCGCCAAACCTGACTTGTGTACAAATATCATGCATTTCTGCGTTAAAAGCGGTTACGCCCCTTACTACTTTGAAAATCAGACTCTTCGCAATTACTGTTGCTACATACTTTTGCTTGTTACATGTAAATAAAAGGTTTAACAAGCTATAAAATAACAGAATCGTAATGTTTCGCTTTTTGGACTGGGTAATGCTATCCAGATTCCCATTAACATACAGGTGCCCGGACAGGTTGGCAGTCAATACCGAGCACCAAAAGTATAAGCAGTCAGTGCTTTTATCGTGGCCAGCTATTTTTAACTTGAGGGTCATTACACTGTCATAAATCACATCACTAGAAGCTTCAGTAGACCCCTGCCAGATCCTGAGAAACTCTTCGTCTCTATGGAAAATGTAACCAGAATATTAAAATAGTAGCAGACACTTGAGGCACTCACATTCAAGGTCATGTTATCACGGTCACTTTAAATTGTGACCCCACCCCCCCTACTTTGCGCTCTGCATGACTACCACAACATCCCACCCACTTTCGACCCTTTATCCATCTCTGGTTAGTTACGCCCTACCTCACTCGCCTCTAAGGTCATGTCTTCTCTAATCTCTCCTCTTCAACCATCAGCACTCTTCCATTCTCCAATGTTCACTGCATCCCTTTTTTGTGCAGCTCGTCGTTCACCCTCCTCTCCCTCCTTTCGCCTGCCTCTGGGCTGCCTGTTTCTGTCCCTCTGTCCATGCATCTCTCCATCACAAAGTCTCTCACTTGCTCCACATTCCTTTCTCACATCCCCTCCCTCAAATGACGGTATGTCCGCCTTCACTCTTCTAGGTCATGCAGGAAGCCATTCTGGGGTAATAAACAAAGTTGGGGACAGGATAACAAGGGTAAGCAGGTTATGGGAAATCCCATTAGAGTTGTGGCTTGAGTTATCGATGTAGTTAAAGCACGACATTCAGATCGACAAATGGGGGATTTAATCTGTGATTGCATTAATGCTGCAGTTCTGACCCCACTTTTAGCCCACGCACAGGAGAAAAATGAGTTTCTCCCTGCAGAAACCAGAAGAAAAACAGTGGAGCCTTCACATTGTCAGCACCTAACCAGAAATTTACAACTTTATCTTATCCCCTTGTAAATTCTATCAAGGGTATGTGTGCACACCGAAACAGTACCCACTGTTACAGTACTGAATTCCAAAGGAACTATAGCAAAATAAACCAAAAGCACAGGTGCACCACATGCATGTAAATCAGGCTTGCAAAATATACGAATACCTGCTGTGCATGTCAAAAGCCTGCAGATAAAGCCAGATAGAGAGAAGATCAACTTTTCTAAGAGAAATCACAGTCCATGTAATAGTTCTTAAAATAACTGCAGAGAAATGACGTTTCTTTCATCTCGAATTTCTATAAAGGAACTGCTATATTTAAAGGGCTGACAGCCATGAGGGCAGTGGGGAGCGGTACACCAGACTGTCAGAAAAACAAACACAAATTACTAAGTGTGGTCGGGGTTTTCCTTGCTGTCCATCCACGAGGTCCTTAATGAGGCTTGAAAAAAAAGTTCACATTCTCTGGACACTTAGCATAAGGAAAAATATGTTTTCCTAAATGATCAGTCCTATCTCATTACGAGCGAGACTCACATTGCAGGGGCAGTTTAGGGTATCTCCCCTGATTCCAGCCTGTGCATAACCTCGGACCAGAAAATGTGTCTCACAGGTGTTCGTACGTTTTCCACAGCCGGCCCTGCACAGATGTATTTACATATATGCAGCTCTGCCATGCCATATTATGGAAGTGAGGGGTTTACCCAGTGCCAAAGGCATACGCGGAATGGTTTTAGAAGTAAGAGAAAGCCTACAGACGTGAAGTAACAGTTAATATAATTATCTCCACGCTGACTGCCCATAAAGTTTCAGAGCTCGGTTCGCATAGAGACAGATACTTTAAAGGTCGCCACTGAAATGTATAATTTATCACATTATAGAAGGAAGAGTATGTGTTCCGTTTGGTATTTCTATTTGACACATGTACTGCAACTGTTACCATCCTTTCCCTCCATTGTAAAGCGCTCTGATATCCCTCGTGATCAAGTTCGCGCTATATAAAAATTTATAAATAAAATAAATAAGAGACCTTTGCTTACAAATACTGGTTAATCTTTCAGCAGCGTTTGACCCGGTTGGTGTTCACTGGTTTCTAAATCGACCTGAATTCATGACTGTTTTTGAGATCAGATCTTGAACCAGCCCTTCACCTCTCTCATCACAGCCAATTGGAGAAAACTAGGACACACTCCTCAATTGAACTAATGAACCTTGGTGTGGGTCAAATCTTTATTTTAGCCACATCATATAATATACCAAGCAGCTCTCTGCAACACAAAAATTGATGGACACTGGAATTACCGTATATCACTTGGCTAATGGCAAGCAGTTATATGTAAAAAATATCATGAATCATTGACATCATCACCCTCAATTAATGTTGTCGGAAAATTGAGCAACGCATGACAAACATTCTTCTCTGCCTAAATCCCAAAAACAGAATACATTAATAAATAAGGAAATATATTGGTTAATGAATTAAAACCTTATCAATATCAGCATCAGACATCTACTCGAACTACCCATTACCAGATTATGGAATGTAAGGAGCATACACATTGCTTGGAGTGGGGCTGACAGACACCCTACAAAACTTGCATGGCAGGACAAGTCTGGAGAATTCCACAAACATGGCCATGGCTCTGGTGAGATCTGCATACAAGTAAAATATTTGTCTTGTATGGAAAAACAATGGAATGTATACTGAGTAATGCAACGGACAACGGTGGTTTATCCATCAACGTTTCTTTGTACGTGCCACTGTATGCAGCTTCCATCTCAGTGTGTGTGAGACTTCACACTGTGAAACTCCTCGTCAGCTGAGGGAGAGAGCATGGGAAATATACTTCGAGGTTAATCCTATTTGAGCACAAGTAGTAAACACTTGGGACAGAGGGTGTATGACTCAGATACCGTTTGTGGATGTGACTTGCTATATAATTAAACTAGGAATGCCGCTTTACATGAGCAGCTACAGTTCGTAAGATGCCACTGGTTCTCTAGGCTACAGCGTCAGACACGAAACGACAATGATGTGGACTCACCTGGCACGTCTTTTCACCAAAGGGAGTAAATGCATGAGACCGATTCGGTGAATTTTAATGGACTCGTTAATGGTAGACAACGATTATGCTAGTGTTTTTCTTGGGTGTCAATATCTGCGAAACAGTTCAACTTGCACATAGGACGTCACTAAGTTTCTGGATAAATGCCGGTCATTTACGGAGCAGGTTATGTGACTGATGCCCTTCGACAGGTATTAGACGCAAAATATTACCCACTTCCCTTTGTATTGGGTTTTGGTGCCACATTTCATTTCACTATTGACAGGACATCAAGGTCTTCAGAGAAGAGGTCTAGAGGGTCGGTGAATACTATCTTTTCAATAAACAGACAAGCAGGCCCCATTCCAAGTGCCACTTCCACTCAGCAAAGGTCAGGAAAATAGGAGTCCTTTGTGTTCTGCTACTAGGAGATGGTAGAAGTACGGTCAGCAAATACCATAAATAATTTGTGTATGACCAGATACGTCCTTCTAGTGAGGTACTTACAAATACGGTAAGTACAGTCTACAAGTTAATTGGCTCTGTCCCATAACGCATTCATTGCCATGTCCCTGAATTGCACGGCTACTTGTGAACATGCAAATAATGTTTCAGTGCTGCTTGTCTACAGGTATAGAGGATACTGATTACACTAACAAACCCTACTTACTGTTGTGTTACTCTCTACACAGCTGAATAAATTGAACAACCATCATGCTCTGAATTTTGTGCTTACTAGCCCCAGTCTTCTCCATGAGTTCATCTTTTAAGATAAGGTTTTCCAGTGAATGTGCTGCCCTGCCAAGCACACCTCTCCCTTGGAATCCTACACATGCTGCTACAGATATTATAGCATTCTCCAAAAATTAAGCTCCTGCAGTCCGAGAATAAACATAAATGAGCATTCTTAGTTTTCAGTGACCAGCATGATGGAGGTACTCCGGGGTCCAGAGCAGAATTAGTATAATTCACTTTCAATAAATGATTTCAGTGAAGAAATCACATGTTATGTTGCAGAATTTGCAGATTACAAACTTGGGAATGCCAAAGGACATGAAAAGATTTACGATCACTAAACAAATCCAGAGAAGAAAGAAAAGTTGGTACAAAATATGGGATTTTGCTCAGATAAATGAAAAAGCCAAGCACCCACAATTTTGCAGTCTGCAAAGCAGCTGACTGCTGGCTTGCATAAAAAATTGTAGCAAATTGAAATGTAAATTATAATCATATTTCATATCATTCAGGAGAACATACTTAAAATCCCATGCTCAGTTTCAGTCAACATTTAAAAAAAAAAAAAAATACAAAAAAGTGAAAAACTTTCAAGCAAAAGGCAATACAAGCAATTTAAAGCCTGGGTTGTAGGATACACAGTAATACCAATATGAATATTTAAGGAGGGAGTAAATAAAGAAATTAAAAAGAAAGCAATGATTAATTTACAGTTACACATGCTAAAGTAAGAGATAATGGCGATGTAACATAGAAAGAATGAAACAGCCTGTTGTGCAAGACAAATTAACAGGGGCATTCGCCACAGTCTGACTGGCATGTTCCTTCGTTGTGCCTTTTCGTTTCTTATAACTTCCATGATAATGGTGTCCAAAGTTGGCCCATATTATACACCTTTTGAATAAACAATATAAATGACTACCATCTAGATTAAATACAAGTAGATATCACTCTTGGATATCCTTAACGTCTGATATGGCTCTGAATCTTGTGAGTTTATGAGGGCAATCTGGAAATATTTGCCTTCACATGCACTGTAGATACAGAGACTCAAAAATCTCATTTTGAGAACAGAAGGCTACTGCCTAAATAACAGAATGGCAAGATGCAAAAAGTAGCCGAAATATTAAGGGGTCTCTCAAGTTAGCAGTTGAAACTATTAAAAAACGTATTCCGCAATTGGGGTGATAAATGTAACTTCAGATATTTATCAACGCATCTACAGCTTTAATTAAAATCGATTGACTTTAAATCGCATTTTCTTTGTACATGTTCATCCAAGTTTGTAATGCATGCTACTTGTACTCCTCGGCTGTGTATCGCTAAAGGTCTATCTATCAATGGCCCCAGGGGTACCTTTATCTTGACAAGTTAGCTGTACCCTAGCAAAACGAATTTGTCGCATTTCAGAATGGATTACACAGATTTTTTTTACCTACCAAGATGCAAGAGTCAGTAAAACCCATACTGCACAGCAGAAGATAGATTCTAGGTGCTAACAATAAGAAAACCCTTTCCATTGCAACTATCTGTTTTCTATGAGAACGCCTTCCTGCTGATCTAACTAACCCTTGTCATTATTTTATAGGCTTTCGTAATTCTCTATTTTGACTTGAATCTGTTTGTGTAACTTTGACACTACACCTTTTTTATGGCTGTTTCCAAAGTAGCGAAAGTATAATTTCTCTAGCCCAGGTTGTACGAAATGTAGGTTGCCACACTAGTATACCTATAGTTTGATTGCATGCCATATTCCTCATGTAATGTTCAACATTAAAATGGTTTCAAAAAATGCTAAAATGAGCTTCAAAAACATGTAAATTATTTGCTCCGACTCAATTATTTCACTTGGTACGATATGCAAATAAATGTATATGTTGTGCGCCAACATTTAACTTATATGTTGAAATGAAATAACCTATATGCTTCATATTAGTAACCAAGAGAAAAAACTACATAAATTATCTATAAAACCTGCATTAAAAACCAGAGATGAAATTAAGACTGTGGCGATTTAATTGTTGGAAAAGGCAGCTCGTTTAAGACATGCATGTATGGTCTTTCATCTATGAACGCTTCTGGAATGAGAGAATTTGTGCACATTTGGAAGTTCAATTAAGTGTTCCCAAACAAGCAAAACCAATCCAGTTTCATGGACGCATTGCCTATTCAAACTTCTTTGATGCCAGATAAGGTCAGATAAATATTACCTTCTAGCACTAAGTGGCTCTTCTGTCTCCACTGTGTTTTCTTCAGGCTGAAACCGAAAATCTTCAATGTATTCGCCGAATTTGTCATTGAACCATTTCTGGATCCTGGAGCAAATTGAGTGACTGCGTGGCTTATCTGAAAATATACACCTTAAATGTTTGATAATGTTATCACAGAATACACAGATAAAGGAAACATTTTACCAAAATATGGCAACATCAAAAGTTCACAAGTCTTTTGCTACAGCATAATTTAGAAAAACACCTTTTTACACTTCATGATGTGCCTTTTTTACTACATAATTCTAACAAAATGGTGAACTCCTCAGCAGTTTTTTGTAGGAATGTTTAATCGTGTGTTGATTACAAAGCTTCTAAATAACTTCTGTAACACCTATAGTATATTCTTGCAAAAGGTAAAAATAGAAGTTTGTTAACAATATGTGAATGCAGCAAAACAAAAATCCACAGCTATATGCAGAAGAACAAGTTACTTACCTTCGGTAATAATGTATCTGTAAGAGACATATTAGTCCTAGTTTCCTTACCTTAGAATTACCCCCCAGGCATCAGACTGGATCCGGAGAATTTATTTCTTAGCAGTACCCCTGCCTGTCGGTAGGTGGCATCGGTCGACTCCACGTCCGTCATCAGCATCGTGGTCGCCGGGATGACATCGCGGTGTCTACTTAGACGCCACCCCTGCGTGCTGACGTCAGTTCGGACACTACTTTCCACGCCAGAAGCGCGGAGCCATGCAAGACACAGACCACTGGTGCACAAAACTAGGGCCCTGCAAGGGAGTCCCTATCCCTAGAAATCAGTGCGCAGAACGGGGAGGATGGGTGGGGCGGTAAGGAATCCATAACTGACATATGTCTCTTACAGATACATCATTACCGAAGGCAAGTAACTTGTTCACCTGAAAGAGACTTAGTTATAGATTCCTTACCTTAGAATAGATACCCCAGCAATACCAACCCCGGAGGTGGGTCTGCAAACTAAGTTCACACCAGGAAGTCCTGGAGAACAGAACAGCCGAAAAAGCAGTCTCTCCGGACAAGGCTGTCCAGGCAGTAATGCTTAGTAAATCATGCAGGTATTCCAACATGGCTGCCTGGCAGATGGCAGCCAGTGGAACTCCTCGTCCCAAAGCATTAGTAGCTGCCATCGCCCTGGTAGAGTGGGTGTGCTGTCCTACCGGAGGTTCCTTTTTAGCCAAAGAATAACAGATCTTAATGCATAGGACGACCCATCGAGAGATGGTACGCCTGTGCACTACCTGATTTTTCTTGGCCCCCACATAACCCACAAAGAGTTAATTGCCCACCCGGAAGTCTTTAGTGCGGTCAAGGTAGAAAGACAGCACATATTTTGAATCCAGACTGTGGAGTCTCTCCTCCTTTTTGGAAGGGTGCGGGGGCGGGAAGAAGGTGGGAAATGTGATGGTCTGACCTATGTGGAAAGAGGTAACTAGTTTGGGCATAAAAGAGGGCCTACTACTTTGTCCGGATGGACAGCAAGAAAGGGAGGTCTGGAAGATAAGACTTGAAGCTTACTCAGCCTGTGAGCAGAGGTGAGGGCAAGCAAGAAAGCAGTCTTCAAAGTAAGAAGGCAAAGAGGACAATAATGTAGTGGCTCAAAGGAGCACACATAAGATAAGTGAGGACAAGATTCAAGTCTCGCTGGGGAATTACGAAAGGAGAAGGATGCAAAAAGGCGAGACATGCCCTTCAGAAATCTATTAACAATAGGGGACTTGAAAAGAGAAGGCTGATCAGGATGGCGAAGAAATGCTGAAATGGTCGAAATATAGCCTTTAAAAGTGCCCAGAGCAGAGCCCTGCTGGCCAAAGAAAGACTGAAGAGGAGAACCCCTGACAGAGGGGCGGAAAGGGGATCCACAGCCTTTGCTGTGCACCATGCCACAAATTTGTTCCATCTATAGGCGTATACCATTTTAGTGGAGGGACGCCTGGCTGCCGAGATGACATTACAGACTTCAGGAGGAAGGTTCAAAGCGGTCAACTGTCGCCGCTCAATCTCCATTCAAGGAGGTGGAGACTGGACAGGTTCGGGTGGAGGACCTTCCCTTGCTGCTGCGACAGAAGATCTTCCCGAAGAGGCAGTCTGATCAGAGGATCGATGGCCATGCTCAAGAGCTCGGGTACTAGACTCTTCATGGTGTTGTCCATGAACACCTACACTACTCTAACTTTGACAGAAGTAAGTTAAGCCTTCAGTGCAAGACCAATCTCACAGAGATCCAGAAGGTTGATGTGGAGCCTGGACTCTGCAGGAGAATAAAGGCCTCTGACCTTGGCCTCTCCCATATGGCCGCCTCATCCCAGAAGTGACTTGTACATCACTACGGTGAACTCTGGTTGGGGAAGGGAGAGGGATCTGCCGTTGACCCAATCCTGGTTCATGAGCCACCACTGCAACTGACTTGCAGTCCCCTCCAAGATCTGGACGACATCGGAACGATTCCCCTGGTGCAGCGCCCATTGGAACTTCAGGTCCCACTGCAGAGACTGCATATGCCATCTGGCATGATCCACCAGCAGGATGCAGGAGGCCATGAGGCCCAGCAGTATCAGGGTAATTCTCACTGAAATATGGGATAGAGGCTTAAACATCTATATCATAGCCCGAATATCTCGGACTCGCTGCTCAAGAGGATAGACCCTAAACTGTGCTGTGTTTAGAACCGCCCAATGAAAAGGAGCTTCTGGGAGGGAATCAGGTGTGACTTCGGCACTTTAACTATGAACCCTAGCGAATGCAGGAGGTCTGCTGTAGTCTGGAGGTGGGAGACAACAGCCTGGGGTGAGCCCGCCTCGAACAGCCAGTTGCAGAGATAGGTGAAGACTGGAACACCTGATCTGCGCAGAAGAGCTGCAACCACCGCCATCACTTTCGTGAACACCCGAGGGGCTCTGGTAAGGCCAAAGGGGAGGGCCGGTGGGCAGGCAAGACGGGGATGTGAAAGGAAGCATCCTGCAAGTCCAACGCTACCATCCAGTCTCCAGGGTCGAGGGCAGACAAGACCTGAGCCAAGGTTAACATTTTAAACTTCTCCTTCCAGAGGAAGTCGCTTACGTCCCTAAGGTTTAAAATAGGTTGCAGGTCTTTGTTCTTGGGCACCAGGAAGCAGTGGGAGTAGCAACCACGACCTACTTCTGGCACAGGGACACGTTCGATAGCTCCCTTGGCCAAGACAGCCACAACTTCCTGGCAGAGAAGGGCCAAGTGATCCTCCGACATGGAGTGTTGGTGGCATGGAGGGAGGGTTAATCCTGAAAGGGAGGAAGTAGCCCCATCAGACTATCTGCAAAACCCACCTGTCCGAAGTGATGTTGTGCCAGTAGGGGAGGTAATGGTAGATCCTGCCGCCCACTGGCAACTGGTCGAACTTAAAGGTTGACTAAGCAAGTTTGGAGGCTGCTGCGGGGGGGGGGCTTTGGTGGATTGGCCCACCTGCTGGGCGCCAGACCCACAATGCTGGGTCCCAAGTCCCCAGCCACGCAGAGGCTGGGTAGCTTGCACAGCCCCATGGCTCTGGGTGGAACGTGGTGGGGGCACACCTTCGTAGCCACGACAGGGGTGAAAGGCAGACTGCATGGGGCAAGAAGTTGCCGCGAAGCCCAAGGATCTGGCCATAGCCCTAGAGTCCTTGAAACGCTCGAGCACATTGATGGCCACTGCCTGTTTGGTGACAAGGCAGATAAAGGCCATGCCCAAAAGGGTAGACACCCACAGAGAAGCCAGGCATAGGGTCTCATGGTTACCCTTCAAGCCAGCGAGTCGGCGATATCCAGCTTGCCACCTTGCACAGACCCCTAAGGCTGCTCCTGAGCGGTCGCTTGCTAAAAAACGCTTCTTAAAAAACTTTTAAACTGCTCATTGCAATTGTTTTATTGAATTTCCCTTTGTGTCCGCTCCCCCCCCTTTGAGCTACATTTTGCACATTTTAGGGGCTGATATTAATGCCCAGGACACGCTAGCACCTCATCACTCTTCCCCGCTTCCCAGGTGGGGCTTGGCCGTCCTCGAGGCTTAGTTCACCGGGTCCCGGGTTGCTGTAGTTGGCGGCCATCTTAGGTTGGGCGCTATTGGACGAGCGCTCTAGTCGCTCTACATAAGGAGGGGCTTTGTTCTAAATCGGGAGATTACCTTGCACAGACCCCTAAGGCTGCTCCTGAGCGGTCGCTTGCTAAAAAACGCTTCTTAAAAAACTTTTAAACTGCTCATTGCAATTGTTTTATTGAATTTCCCTTTGTGTCCGCTCCCCCCCCTTTGAGCTACATTTTGCACATTTTAGGGGCTGATATTAATGCCCAGGACACGCTAGCACCTCATCACTCTTCCCCGCTTCCCAGGTGGGGCTTGGCCGTCCTCGAGGCTTAGTTCACCGGGTCCCGGGTTGCTGTAGTTGGCGGCCATCTTAGGTTGGGCGCTATTGGACGAGCGCTCTAGTCGCTCTACATAAGGAGGGGCTTTGTTCTAAATCGGGAGATTACCTTGCACAGACCCCTAAGGCTGCTCCTGAGCGGTCGCTTGCTAAAAAACGCTTCTTAAAAAACTTTTAAACTGCTCATTGCAATTGTTTTATTGAATTTCCCTTTGTGTCCGCTCCCCCCCCTTTGAGCTACATTTTGCACATTTTAGGGGCTGATATTAATGCCCAGGACACGCTAGCACCTCATCACTCTTCCCCGCTTCCCAGGTGGGGCTTGGCCGTCCTCGAGGCTTAGTTCACCGGGTCCCGGGTTGCTGTAGTTGGCGGCCATCTTAGGTTGGGCGCTATTGGACGAGCGCTCTAGTCGCTCTACATAAACGGTCAGCTATGCCTCCGCGCAGCGGACGCGGGCAGCGGACGCGCCGGACCTGCGCCGGAGGTTCGCCAGAGGTAAGCCCGTTTGCGCCCGTTCGCGCTCGGTCGGGCTCAGGGACCAGAACCTCTGACCTATCTCCCAGCTGCTCACAGACATACTCCCGCCTGGCTCTCCTTGCATTGAGGAGTGTCTCGCTGCCCCCTTGCACCCATACTATAAATCCTGCGACGGATCGTCCCTTCTGTCAACACTGCCCGTTTAGAACCACGGAAGCGGATATTAATACTACTAATCCAGAAGGCATCCTGAAAATGGCTTTGGTCAATTGCCGCTCATTACCCAAACATGCCACTGAAATCTTCTTGTTAATTCAAGATCTCGGACTTGACATTCTTTTTTTAACTGAAACGTGGTTGGGATCCACGTCCGGTCCAGATATTGTTCAGGCCCTTCCTCCTGGATATCTGATCCAATGTAGGGACAGACCACTCAAAGTTGGAGGAGGGATAGCCATAGTATACAGGGAGCACTTAATTTGTCGTATGATCGACAGCTCCATCCCTGACTGTGAAAGCGCACAATTTGCCATCACTTTATCCCCAGAAGTGTCATTTTCTGGACTTCTGATCTACCGTCCCCCTGGCGCTATTGGACAATTTCCGAAAGGAATCATTGAATCAACCATAGAGTTAGCTAGCAGGGTCTCAAATTTTATAGTATTAGGAGACCTGAATCTTCATTTCAATAATCCCTCAGACACCACCGCCACAGAATTAACTAAAGATCTTGCGGCATGTGAACTGAATTTGATAGTCTCACACCCTACCCACTCTAAAGGGAACCTTTTAGACCCCATATTTTCCAATATTGTGGACTTAACATCAGCAGAGCCATACCCCACCCCCTGGACAGATCATATGGTCATCCCCTTCATATGGAATACGCCCACACCCGGTCCAACAGAACCGCCCAGTAAAACTCTGAGTAGGCGGTGGACGAAATTAAAAATGAACGAATGGGCAGAGGCACTGAATACAAGTGAACCTCAGGTCGATCAGGACATTGATAGGGCTAATATGGACTTTAACCAATGGATTGAATCATCATTGGATAGGGTGCTTCCAAAAACTAACATCTCCAAAAAGAAAGCCTCCACTAAACAACCTTGGTTCACTTCTGAGCTAAGGTCCCTTAAACAAGAATGTAAACGGTTGGAGAGACAGTGGAGAAAACACTTTGTGGAAGAGAAAAAAACTAAATATAAACTCTCTCTAAAAAAATATAAATCTGCTCTTAACGTGGCCAAATCCATCTTTTATGCAGAAAAAATAGAGATCTCAGCTAATGCCCCAAGAGAGATGTTCAAGATAGCTAAATCCCTGTTAAAAGCCCCTGACCCGCCATCTTTACCACTCTGCACGGAGGAGGCTGATGCTCACTGCATTAATCTGGCGAATTTCTTTGCTGAAAAAATTCAAAAGATCCTCCTGTCCCTCCCCCCTCTACCTCTTGAAGAATCCATCCCCCCTTTGCCAGATGATACAGATATTATTCTGCCCTGCCTCCCTTCCTTTTCCCCCCTCAGTACTGAATTGTTGCCCACGCTTTTCAACTCTGTAAAAAGCGGCTCCCCGCTAGATCCTGTCCCTATGAATATTCTAAAGTTAGCCTTATCCAACATCAGTACATACATTATCCATCTAGTTAACACCTCACTTGAATTAGGAAGGGTACCCCAAGACTGGAAACTGGCAATGGTTAAGGCCCTGTTAAAAAAGCCTCATCTCGACCCCCAGGACTTTTCCAATTATCGTCCCATTTCCCTGCTCCCCGGCATCAGTAAACTCGCAGAGAAATGGGTAAATAAACAACTAGCATCCTTTCTGGAGACCCATAACCTGCTCCACCCAACTCAAACTGGGTTTCGGAAAGGACAGGGCACGGAGACGGCACTGCTGAGGGTGGTTGAGGATTCCAGGAGGATTCTGGACGCAGGTGGCAGCGCGGCCATTATCCTCCTGGACCTCAGTGCCGCCTTCGACACGGTGAACCACCGTGTCCTCCTGTCTCGTCTTAAAAAACTGGGCGTCAAAGACAGGGCACTCATGTGGTTGGAGTCCTTTCTTGGTGACAGATCCTTTAAGGTCTTTACAGAAAATAGCTGCTCTCCACCAATGCCATTACAGTGTGGGGTGCCACAGGGCTCCTCCCTCAGCCCCACACTGTTTAATGTTTATATGGCGCCCCTGGCAGAAGTAGTTGCCTCCTTTGGGATCCAACTGGTAAGCTATGCTGACGACACCCAGCTAGTTGTTTCTCTTAATCAGTTGGAATCCTCCCCCTCCAGGCTCTGTCACTGCCTGGAGGCAGAAGCAAACTGGATGGACCTGTCCCACCTGAAATTGAATGGAGGTAAAACGGAGCTGATGCTTCTAGGAAAACGAGCCACATTTGACAACTCGATACATTGGCCCTCCTGTATGGGTCCAGGACCCACTCCAAAGACCGAGATAAAGAGTCTCGGCTTCTGGTTGGATGCAGAGTTGTCATTTAAGATCCAGGCAAGGAAAACAGTAGCCACTTGTTTCGGACTGCTGAAAACAATCCGGAAAATCCTTCCTCAGTTACCCGAGGCAGCAAAGAAAACCATTGTCCAGTCCCTTGTTCTATCCAGGTTGGATTATGGAAATGCGCTCTATCTTGGAGCCCCCGTGTCGGTTATCCAGCAACTTCAGGTTGTCCAGAATTCCGCAGCACGGCTACTCACGGGCACTAGCCATCGTACATCAGCCAGGCCCGCACTTGGCACCTTGCATTGGCTCCCCATAAAGGAGCGAATCTATTTTAAGACCCTCTGCACGGTCCATAAAACACTCTATGGGAGTGGCCCCCCCATTCTAGATGATATGATCAGACCTTACAATCCTACCAGGAATCTTCGCTCGAACCAACAAAATCTGCTGACAGTTCCTAGGATCAGCAGATCCCGCACAGGAGGTCGCCTGTTCTCGCACAACGCGGCTGGGCTGTGGAATGCTCTTCCCCCTCCTCTCCGCCAAGAGCCTAACCTCCTTGTCTTTCGAAAAAAGTTAAAAACTCTTCTGTTTCCAAAAAACTAGTTATAATAACTCTTCATTTTTAATCCATCTCTGCTTGGTTAGTCTTAAGCGCTGGGATGCTCCCGAGTAGCCATGCGCTATATAAGAGCCTTTTAATAATAATCCAGCCCACACCTGATGGTGAACTTTGCTGCATCAACCCTCAGCAACAGTGCGGGTGAGCATGGCCTGGTCCTCCTGCGGGCTCTGCAGCAGCACTTGTGCAACCATATCCTGCACTGTGTGTGTGTGTGTGTGTGTGTGTGTGTGTGTGTGTGTGTGTGTGTGTGTAATGGCCCAAGAGACACGCAGTGTTCACTGACCGCAGTCCTAAGCTGGCGGAAGAACACATCTTCCCAAGATGGTCCAGCTTCTTGGATCCCCTATCTGTGGGAGCAGTAAGGAATGTACCCTTTGAGGAGGAGACTTTAACCACCAAGCTCTCAGGGGTAGGGTGTTGAGAGTGGAAAAGTGGGTCACCCGGGGCCAGGCGGTGGCATCTGGCAACCATCCTGTCCACAGCAGCCCCTGTGCTAGGTTTGGAGCAAGTGCCCAGAAGGATGTCAGTGAGGGCCTCTTTAAACGGCAGCAGGGGGTCCAAAGAGGCTGCTTCCGGCTGAAGCACCTCCGTCAGGAGGTTAGTTCTGACATCCACCGTAGAAAGCTCTAGGCCCAAGACCACAGCGTAGGATGCTCCCTCCCCAGCAGCCACGGTAGGGGGATAAATCATACCAAGGTCAGGGGATGTATCCAGACCGCTGGCATCGCCCAACTACCAGTCCGGCTCCTCAAGTTGGTTTGCTAGAGGGTCAATAGACCACTCCCAGTCCTCCTCACCCTCCTATGGCTGCCACTCAAGGCAGTAAGGAACGACAGGGATGAACAGCAGTACAAAACTACCCTCCGGCCCCGGTACGGATGTCGGTACGCCACCGTGTCCACATCGTGGGTGAAGCTAGGTTCGACGCCAGTGGGGGCACAACCAGCATCGGGGGCATCGCCACTTGAATCTGTGCCGGGGAAGGTACCGTGAGGTCGACTGGCACTGATACAGATCCAGGCCTGGATTCTTGGGGACCCTGCGGCACCGGGCCAGAGCTGTAAGCATAAAAGGCCCAGGGCCCCCAGATGAGTCCGTGGGGCCGGAAGGCACGCCTGCAGTCGGGATGCCCAAAGATGCCGTGCAGCGCTTCGTAAAATTGACAAAGCTGGGCTGGGGACGCTCCAGCTCCGGGAAAGGGAGGGAAGCGCGGAGCCGTCCCAGTGGGATCCACGGAAGGAGCCGGAGAGCAACGATGCCCCGGGTACTGCATCGTGTTGACCGATGGACGGGGAGAAGGCAAAGAGCGCTGATACTTTTTCGCCTTCGTCTTGTGCTTCGACTTACTCGAGGAGTGCGAAGACTTCGATGACTAATGGTGATGGCTCCGCAACCGGTTCCGCGACCTTCCCCTCGACCGGGACCTCGAGTGGTGCAGATTAGACTGTGGGGCATCCAAAAGCTTTTGGAACTGCCCTCACAAAGACTCTGGATTCAGGGCCTGGCAGCCAGAGCACAACTTCGGGTCGTGGTCGCACTCCAGGCACCAAAGACACACGAGGTGCAGATCGGTAACCGACATCAACTTGTCACAGGGCTTGAAACCGGGATGACTGCTGGACATCCCTCGTGCACTAGGAGTCGAAGACTCAAAAGAAATCGACAAAAGTCGAAAAAAGTTGGTAAAAAAGTGACTGAGGGGCAAGCCTTCTACGGATCTGCGCTGGCTGGTGCGGAAAAAGAAATAACTGACATCAGCGCCCAGGGGCGGCGTCTAAGTAGACACTGTGACGTCATCCCAGCGACCACGACGATGGACGCGGAGTCAACAGAGGCCATGTACAGACGTGCAGGGGTACTGCTAAGGAACAATTTCTCCAGATCCAGTCCGACGCCTCGAGGTAATTCTAAGGTAAGGAATCTGTAACTATTAGTCTCTTTCAGCTTTACATTTTATTGCATATTATTGATACTTATATAACACTTGCTTTATCCCTTGCAAGGCCTAAAGCTAAATGTTTTTTAATTGTGAAATTATTATACTTAAAGATAAAGGTGTATCACTTCTTATCAGTTTTGATTTGCTTCCATGCAAAGATAAGATAAAATCACCAATCATGGGAAGATTGCACACACAGGCATACATCATTCAGCTATGCCTGCAGTGCGGATGTGTGCTGTTTAAAGTAGACTTCTATTGCACAACACATCATAATAAGTTCTATAGTTGATTGTCCAAAACATTTAAAATTAAAAATGTCTAAAGAATGGCACTACTAATAAACTGATGATAACCACTTAATGAAGGCAATAGACTGTAAAGGTGACAGATTATATATACACACATATATAATTTTTTTTTTTTCCCACTGGAAAAAACCATAGGTTTTAGGAATGTTATAGTTTGGAATTTGCATTTAAAAACCCTTAGAAATTCACTGAAAAAAAACAGGTTTCAGGGGCGTTTAGGTTAGCTGGACATTTCACTCATACAAAACCATTGAAATTCCTCCGTTATAGTTAGTTCAGCTAACTATAACTCACGCGCCCGCAATGCACTGCTGATGACGTCACATATTACATCACTCATTACATGGTCAGTGACATCACTCATGACATCACTGATGACGTCATCCAGTGAATGTGTGTTTTTCTGAAAATTACATATGTTTTATATATATATATATATATATATATCTCAAGGTCGATGGAAGAATAAATGGGTATATAAGTGTCTAAATGGATGAATTTTGTGTGTAAAATGGATTGTATAACGGACTGATTAACTATCTTAGTGAATACATGGGTCAGTGAGTAATGTTTAAATATGTAAATATCTGTATCCGTCTCTCACTTTGTGTATAAGTGACTGCATGGGTTGGTGAGTAGCTACATGAGTGTCTATATGGGCTATTACTTGTTTTTTTGAGTATCAGTATGAGTGTCTATATGGTTCAGTGGGGGGTATTACTTAGTGCATAGATGCATGAATGAGTGTGTCACTGTTTGTATGTATTAAAGACAGTATGTGTGCAGGACTGTATGGGTGGATGAGTGTATGGGTGTGTTAGTGAGTGAATGACTGACTCAATAATGTCTTTATAAGTAACTACAGATATTATAAACTAGTATATGTGAGTATTGGTGTATATAAGTGAGCATATGTAAGAGTGAGATTGGAAAAGTTCCTGTATGAAGAAGTATGCGTTTCTATAAATGATTGTTCAAAAGAGTAAGTATGTGTAAGTTTCTGTAGAAGTAAGTGTGGTGGTGTGTGTATAACTGTATATGCAAGTAAATGGATGTTTGATTCTTTATTAGCATGAGTGACTATGTGTGTGAGTAACTCTATGGATGAGTGGCTGTGTAACAGTATGTATAGGTGTATGAGTACATATGATGAGCGAGTACATGTATGAGTGACTTTATAGGACTGTTGGTGAATGAGTGGATGTGTATGTAGATCTTAGAATTACTGAATAGGTTGTTGTAACTGGTATTGGTATGTCCATTGATTTGAACATTTTAGTTTCTATTTTTGTATGTGTGTATCAAATGTTATATTAGGGTGAGAGGAGGTCTGCCACTATCACAAGGATTATGTCATAATGATGTCATCAGTGATGTCATTTGAGATATCAGTGATGTCATGAGTGATGTCACTGACCATATCATGAGTGATGTCATATGTGACCTCATCAGCAGATCATTGCGGGCACGCGAGTTATAGTTAGCTGAACTATAACGGGGGAATATCAATGGTTATGTACGAGTGAATTGTCCAGCTAACTATAACACCCCTGAAACCTATGGTCTTTTCAGTGAATTTCTAAGGTTTTTTAAATGCAAATTCCTAACTATAACGTGCCTGAAACCTATGGATTTGTAAGTGAATTTCAAAGGTTTTTTAAATGATAATTTCTAAATTTAACATGACTGAAACCTATGGTTTTTTAAGTGAATTTCAAAGGTTTTTTAAATGCTAGATTCTAACTATGCCTACAGAGGTAGGACATGTGAAGAAAGAAGAAAAAAGGCACAGAAAGAAAAAAAAGAAATGCAGAAAGAAGCAACAGAAGTCCTCAAAGACCAAGAAAAGTGCACGTAGAAAGAAAACATGCAGAAAGAACCAACAGAGGAGAAGAAAGAAGCCTTGTTGCAAAATCATCCTGTACCCTCAACTTTTTCAGAGGGGTACTGGTGGTAACTGAGTCTGACTAACCAGTCCTAGAGCCAGTGCTATGTTAAAAAACACTTAGAATACAGTGAAAACACCTACATACACTAGGGAACACTATGCGTTTGGGTCCCCCTGTGATTAGAATGACCACCTCTGCAAGCCCCTAGTATATAATAGGGCAGGGGGATTAAAATTACCTCTTTAAACGTGCCACGGGGTGCGTTTGCACACTGTTGAAGGAAGGAAGGAATTCTTTCTGCATTTCTTTTTTTTTCTGTGCGTTTTTTATTCTTTCTTCACATGTCCTACCTCTGTAGGCATAGTTAGAATCTAGCATTTAAAAAACCTTTGAAATTCGCTGAAAAACCCATAGGTTTTAGGGGCGTTATAGTTAGCTGGATATTTCACTCGTACAAAACCATTGAAATTCCCCCGTTATAGTTAGTTCAGCTAACTATAACTCGCACGCCGGCAATGCACTGCTGATGACATCACTCATGACATGGTCAGTGACATCACTCATGACATCACTGATGACATCTCAAATGACATCACTGATGACATCACTGATGACATCATCCTAGTGAAAGAGTGGCAGACCTCCTCTCACCCTAATATAACCTTTGATACACACATACAAAAATAGAAACAAAACATTTCAAATCAATGGACATACCAATACCTGTTACAACAACCTATTCAGTAATTCTAAGATCTACATACACATCCACTCATTCACAAACAGTCCTATAAAGTCACTCATACATGTACTCACTCATCATATGTACTTGTACACCTATACATCCTGTTTCACACCGCCACTCAGCCTAGGAGTTACTCACACACAGTCACTAATGCTAATAAAGAATCAAACATCCATTTACTTGCATATACAGGTATACACACATCACCACACTTACTTCTACAGAAACTTACACATACTTACTCTTTTGAACAATCATTTATAGAAACACATACTTATTGATACAGGAACTCTTCCAATCTCACACTCTCATATATACTCACTTATAAACACCAATACTCACATATACTAGTTTATAATATATGTAGCTACTTATAAAGACACTATTGAGACAGTCATTCACTCACTAACACACCCATACACACACTCATCCACCCATACAGTCCTGCACACATACTGTCTTTAACACGTACAGTGACGCACCCATTCATGCATCTACGCACTATGTAAAACCCCCCACTGAACCATACAGACACTCATACTGATACTCGAAAAACCAAGTAATAACACAGACACCCATGCAGTCACTTATACACAAAGTGAGAGACTGATACAGATATTTACATATTTAAACATTACTCACTAACCCATGTATTCACTAAGATACAGTTAATCAGTCCGTTATACAATCAATTTTACTAAAGAAATTCATCCATTTAGACACTTATATACCCATTTATTCTTCCATCGACCTTGAGATATACGTATATTAAACATTTAATTTGCAGAAAAACACACATTCACTGGATGATATCAGTGATGTCATTTGAGATGTCATCAGTGATGTCACTGACCAGGTCACGAGTGATGCAATATGTGACGTCATCAGCAGTGCATTGCGGGCGCGCGAGTTATAGTTAGCTGAACTAACTATAACGGGGGAATTTCAATGGTTTTGTACGAGTGAAATGTCCAGCTAACTATAACGCCCCTGAAACCTATGGTTTTTTCAGTGAGTTTCTAAGGTTTTTTTAATGCAAATTCCTAACTATAACGTGCCTGAAACCTATGTTTTTTTCAGTGAATATATATACATACACACACATATATATATATATATGTGTTAGAGATATATAGATTTCTATATACACACACACACACACTTTCACCTTTTCCATGCACTGCTTATTGCATTTTATATTATCTCACTTATACCATGTAAAAATAATAGTATTTACAAGAACAGTTATGATATTGCAAATCAAATCTTTTATGAGAACATTTTGCATGGTAGAGTGGCAAGTTATAATTAATGTAGAGTGTCTATCAAGTTTAATGCACTGTGTATGGAGGTGCGGGAGTCATAATAATAAGAAGGTGTAGCATACATTTTAAATTAAAGGCATAAGCATTGGTTTAGAAATGTTTGTGTTTGTAGATAAAGAATAAAGTGATATTAATTTAAGCGTGGTGCATAAAAGAAAGAATCCAGATATAACTAACTTAAAAATTTATAATGTTGGTGTATTTTAAGTTTGGGTTGTATAGAAAGAATAAATACAGTTTTCCTAACTATAACAAAGGTTTAGCGTTTGTTTTTTCATTGAATTATATATATATATATATCAAAGAAATACCCTTTCAGGCATAGAGTGACGAATAAATTATGCAAAAAAGAAGCAGAGAACTCTGGGTAGTTCTCAAGTTTAGGTGGAAAGCAGCTCCTGTATGGAGCACTCTCGACACCAGCGACACTCTAGATCTGCTCACCTCAAATGTCTGTTTTTCTATCAAAATCTTTATGCATAGGATTAGCACAGTGCCATCCACGCCGAGATAGAAAAGGACAAAGTCGTTTGCCATTTGTACAGCAAAGTCTTTAAGCATAGGACTAGCACAGTGCTGTCCTTGCCGAGCTGTAAAATGACAAAAGCCAATTACCACTCCAGGCACAGTATTACAGCTTTGAGTTGGTAAAATACCAATCAAGCCAACCTGAAATGGGTAAAAGCAACCCCTGACACAGTGTTTCGCTCTAACTAGAGCTCTTCAGAGAGGTATAGCTTTTGATAGAAAAACAGACATTTGAGGTGAGCAGATCTAGAGTGTCGCTGGTGTTGAGAGTGCTCCATACAGGAGCTGCTTTCCACCTAAACTTGAGAACTACCCAGAGTTCTCGGCTTCTTTTTTGTATGTGTATATATATATATATATATATATATATATATATAGATAGATATATATTTTGTTTAATTTTGTTTTTTTTTAAATTAAACTTGTTTCGAATCGTAGCGTTCAATGTCATTGAGTGTAGTGTCATTAAGTGGAGTGTGGTACAGTACAGTGTACTGTCGTACATTATAGTGTCATGGAATAGAGTGGAATGTAGAGTACAGTGGAATAGCATACAGTGGAGTGAGGTACAGTGGAGTGGGGTAGAATGCAGTGGGGTATTACAACATATAGAGGAGTAAATTGTTCTATACTTTAGTGGTATGTTGTATATTACAGTGGGATGGAGTGCACTAGAGTGGGCAGGTGTAGTGCAGAATCAACTAAATTATTATAATTTGGAGTGGGGCTTCTACAGTTCAGGGGAGAGGTGTGTTGTAGAGTTTTGGAAAGTGTTGTAGAGTGGAGTACAGAGTTGTACACTGGAGTGTAGAGGCATAGAGTGGAGTAGAGGATTGTACAGTGTAGGGGCATTGAGTGTAGTACAGTGTTGTATGAGGACACAGAGTATAGTAGAAGTCTTGTAGAGAGTAGTTGCATTGAGTAGAGCGTGGTATAATGGTGAAGTGTAGAATGGAGTGTTGCACAAAGCCATGGAGTGTGCTAAAGTGGCGTGCAGTGGAGTAGAGTGTAGTGGAGTCCAGTGTAGCGATGTAGCATACAGTGGAGTTGCGTGTTCTACTGTACAGTGGTGGACGTTGAGTGCAGTGGCGCAGGATGCAGTGGAGTAAAGTGTTGTAAAATGGAGTGGTGTTTGGTACAGTGGAGTGGACTGGCAAGTTGTAGAGCGCCGGAAAGTGTAGTGTCACAGAGTGGATTAAAGGATTGTAGGGTGGAGTTGAATGTGGTACAGTATGGTATAGTGAATTGGGACAGACTCACAGTTGAGTGGCATAGAGTAGTGTACAGTGAAGAGGCATACAGTGGAGTTGTGACTCATAGAATAGAGTATATTTACCGGGGTAGAGTGGCATGAGGGGAGTTGCGCAAAGTGACGTAGAGTACATTGTCAAAGTAAAGTAAGGGCTTCACAGTGGCATTGAGAGGAGTACATGTTTGTACAGTGTATGCTATACAGTGGAGTATAGTGTGGTAGAAGTGAAGAGGCGTAGTCTGTTGTTGAGTGGAGTATAATTTTGAGTAGAGCATAGTCAAATGGCGTGAAGCTGTGTAGAGTAGAGTAGTGTAGAATGCAGTAACGTAGACTGGAACGGCATACAGTCCAAAAGCAGATAGTCAAGTGGTGCCAAGTTGAGTGGCATAGAGTGGGGTTGAGTGGAGTTACATACAGTGAAATAGCATAGAGTACAGTGTTGTGACATAACGTGAAGTGGCATTAACTGAAGTGGAGTAGAGTGAAGTAAGTATGGAGGAGTGTCGAAGAGTGGAGTGGTGGAGTGTGGTACAGTCTCCAAGCATACAGTGGAGTAGCTTAGAGAGGAGTAGAGTGGAAAAGTGAAATGTTGAGAGGTGAGAGTGGAGTAGTGCAGTTGGTTACATAGTCTAGAGTGGCAAAGAGTGCAGTTGCACAAAATGGAGTGGAGTGCCAGAGAGGAATAGAATACAGTAGTGTCATAAAGTGGAGTTGCGTACAGTGGATTGATGTACAGTGGAGTGACGTAGACTGGAGTATCACAGTTGAGCTGTATACAGTGGAATAGCGCACAGTGGAGTGGAACACAGTGGAGAAGAGTGGCGCTTCGGAGTGTGGCGCATCGGAGTGTGGAATAGCTTACAATGGACTAGCAGAGTGGAGGGACATACAGTGGAATGGTGTGGAGTACAGTGGATTAGAGTAGAGCAGAGTGGATGTAGAGTAGATTAGTAGAGGGGAGTGGCGTAGTTGAAACATACATAGCATGAAAGTGTGTTAACGGATGTAGATGTAATGTGGCAGGAAAATACATTAGTAAGAGTAAATGATCATTTTTGGTAGGAAGTGTGAATAGTGTAAGTAGTGTTAAAGTTATAAGTTTTAAAATACTTTGTTATATATTGTGCACGGGTATACTGCGCTAAGTATGCGATATACCACAGTATGTGTTCATGCTAAAGCAGTATCTGATTGGCCAATGGCTGTATTTACCAAACATAAAACACAACAATGTTTCAGCACAGATTGCCAGCGTTCTGCATTTTGCTTCATTCTGGGTTAGGGTCTTCGATATAGGTAAGTAGTAGGTTTTATTGTTCATCCCTACCGTTACCACTTTTTTAAAAGTGTTATTAGGTAGATTTAGTTCTATTTTTCTACACATTTTACAGCAGTTTAGGGAGACGTGTGCATTAAAAAAAATGTAAGCAGCACGGTAATTTGTAGATATTACAGCAGTACTCAGTTGGCTTTTTTAATGAAGATTTAAATATGTTAAACTTTGAAAATACACTGTAGTACACAAGAAATTTCAAATCCACAGCGGTACAGTGTATTTTAATTTTTTTAAATTTATTTTCTATTTGTAAGTACTGCAGTACTCCTGAAGCAGTATTGTGGTACTCTGTACATTTTTTGTAAACATATAGAAACTTATAAATATTTTTCCATACTTATAACCACTTTAATCAAGTGCTAATAGGGGGAAAATATCAAAGCTAATACTTACTTATATCTAATGCCTCGTCATCGCTATGTAGTGCAGTACTTTAATGAAATACTGCAAAATTGTGTCAAAATTCTACAACAACAAATATCAGCGTAAATGCCTTATACCTTTAAAAATACTGACTTGTAGTACCCAAAAGATCATCTGCACACCATAATGTGCAATCCTGTCTACTTTCATGTAACTATCTGCTTTTCCGCTACGCGGGATAAAAATGTGTATGGAAAATGCATTGTTGGAAAAAATGTGTTTTAGGACCCGCCTTTTATCTTTGCACCCCTTGACCAATCACCGCAAAACTTTCCATCCTGCACAAATGTAGAAAAAGCTATACTTCTGGAAAGTTGTGTCAAACGGGGTAAAGTTAATAGCGACAATAAATCTGAGGGATTCCTATACCTGGGAATCCCAACTATAACTACAAAGTGGTTACCGCCATTCTGTAACAAATATCTATATATATCTATATAGCTATAATGTACCCAGATATATTTACATCATGCAGATATTATATATAACACTTTTGGAACAGCTATTTGATTATGAAAAGGTACCTGTTCCATTGACTTGCGTTTGTCCTTTTGCAGGTTGCGGCACGGTCGGCTCTTCTGTCCTTTAAAAACAAGAATGTCATCCTTTCAATTACAATGGGCTAGAAACGACTACTTTTAAAATTCAGAGCAAGAAATGCAATGAATATATGAGACAAATGTGAAAACCTAACAATGCTGCCAAATCCTTAAGGTATAAGCATTTCTGAAATTTGCTTCTTCCACACATTTTGATAACAAAACTGAATGCCCCACAACAACTTGCTTTCTTCCTTTTTTGCATTCTTTGTAGACTATAATTTGTGTGGGGGCAATTCAGTAGAACAGGTACGTCGGGTGCTCCAGATGTGAAGTCCAATAAAATGTCTCTAGGAAGTCAGTGCCCACTGTTCTGAAGAGAACAGTCTTTGTTTAAATATGAATTCAGATGCTAGTCTGAATGAAGGGATAGGTGATTAAACTCTTCACACAATGAACAGACAATGAGTCACACCTATGGTCACCAACAACCTTTCCAATTTCTGCCTCATCAACCACGAACCTTTCCTATGACTATCATTGAGAATGAAGTCTAACAATCTTCTAGAGGACTACCAATGTGACTCCAGTCCACCCTGTAGCAAGGTAAAAGTGATTCTTTAATTAACTGACCAGGCTCTGCTCATCGACCAAAAAATTAAAAAAAGGATCCTTGCCTTCAGATCTTGCTTGTCCTCTCCATAGCCTTCAACACAGTTTATCATTATACACTTATTCACACATGGATGCACACAAGTGCTTCTCTGCCAGGTGAGCAATAGTTCACCTCGTAGCCTCCGGAATCTCCTTCAGTTTGTACAGAATCAGCAATATCCCTAAAATATCCAATCTTCAAAGGGTTGCCTCAAGGATTCATGATATCTCTTGTCATCTTCAGTCTTGACATTAAACTACTTGGATGCCTATTAGTGACAAGATCCATGAAGATGCCCGTGACACCCAGCTCTACCTTAAGATCTCATCACTATTTAGCATCTCAGAGCCAGCCTGGTGTTCATCTCGATCTGGGCATCTACTACCTACCTCAACTCAACACAAAGACAGAGTTCCTCCTATTCACATACATTTCTGAACCACAGATTCACTTCGACGTGAACCTTCAAAACGTTTTTCCCAGCGGATTGCCACTGCAACAACAAGTGGAATCTCTTTGCATATAGAGCACTTCTTTAAAGAATATGTCACTCTAAAAATAAAAACTACTTGAAATCAGTTATTTTTGTCCAGAAAAAAAAGAAACCCTTCTTTTCAGACGCACACTTCAGAGCAACAGTGAAAGCCCTTGTCCTCGCAACTGAAGGGAGGGCAGTGCTCTGTTGCACCTACTTGACACCACTCAGACATCCCTCAAAGACATCCAACACACCACAGCCCATCTTACTCCAGGGTCTTTGGAAGTTTGACCACTTTACCCTCATACATAATAACCTTCATTGGCTCCCTCTCCAGGCCTGTATAATTTTTAAGACCAGCTGCATCACTTACAAAGCTATAATCAAGCACACCCTATCTACTTGTGCAGGAACCTAACTGACGGAGACAACACCAAACCAGAAGCACAGGCATAGTCAGACTGGAAACGAAAAAAAAAAAAAAGGAAAAAGCCATAAGGCAGGAATTTTGCATCTGTGCACTAAAATTAACCCTGGCCGGACAACTACGCTTTGCGTAGTTCGTGCTACGCAAATTGCACGTAGCACAGTGCAAAAATGCATAGCGTAGCAGGCATTTTTTGCTTGCTCGCGGTCCTAAACGTCAAGTTGGCGACCGCGAGCGAGCATAATGACATCCAGACGAGACTTTTTCCTTGTTCGCGATCAGCATCATCAAGTTGCTGATCGCGAGCGTGGAAAATAAACCTCCCGGCAAGATTCTCAACGCGGGGAGGTCAGGTTTCTCATTGCGAGTGGTCGCGTATGCTCGCGACCACTCGCAATGAGAAACTACCAGTCCGCGTTGAGAAAGGTTCTGCTCGAGTAAAAAGTCTACTCGAGAGGCAGAAAACGACGCTCGCACTGTGCAAGATGCAGTTTTCAATGACTGCACAGTGCGGACAAGTATCCGGCACTGTGCAATCATTGCGAACAGCACACTACGCAGTTTGTGTAGTGCTACGCGTATCTCGTGTAGTGCGAAGTGCACTTTGCGTAGCTACCCCTAACGCAACTACGCCCAGGGTTAACTAAAATACAGATAGAATACCCCCTGCTCAAACCCTCTTACAAGTCCTAAAAATGCAGATGGCTCATCTCTAAGGTATACTAGAAAGTGCTACATCTTTAGGCATGTCAGTACAGGATTTTGACGGAATAAACTACTGAAATCCAAGACACTTAGGAGATGATAAACTACAATATCACACAATTTCATATAAGACTTATGCATATATGATCCTTAGAATACAAGAACAATTGTATTATGTATACTGCAATATGTATATGGGCACCAATTATCCAATATCCTTCGATTTCCATGGCATCAATTTTATTCAGCAAGTAATAAAATATTCCAATAAGCTTCTGCGGGACTCCGTCTCACTTCCTTACGTCAAGAGTTGGAGAGGAGGCAATCACATTAGCAGCAAAAGGCTCAAATACTTTAACCTTCCTACAAGGCCCACTCATACAATTATGATCCAGAAAGCAAATAAAACCCCATCGCACTGAACTAGTCAGAACTCGCAGTCCATGCTCAGAGGCCCTTGGTCTTAAGAACAAGAAATATAAGTATCCTATATTAATTTGTGGTGTTTGAACAGCTTATTTACGTATAATCTGTGCTGGCACATTAAAGAGGTTATATAAGAGATCCTGTGCCCTACGTTATGAGTATGCTGAAAGCCACAGATGAGTTAACGGGCTATTCAGATGGAGGAGGACGAACTCTAAGGAAGCTTTAAATATCGTCTTAACAGACGGCAGAGGATATGTAATTCCTGATCCCTCGTCACATCGCTACCCTTCCCTGACCAACCTTAAATTTGTATTCTAGTCTTTCTTCAAATAAACAGGTCTCGCTACAAATATGTAGTAAAACATGGATCTGTAGCATCTAAAATTAAATACATCACCATACAACTAACACTGTGCTGTAAAACACGCATGTACTTTAATGTAAGTCACTTTAAGAATACTTATAGGTCGTGTTTGGTAGCACACAGATACCTTTTTTCATGTAATCAAATTAGGCATGCCAAAAACATGGGGATATTAAATGTTTGCTACAGACTGTACAATTTAATCAAATAATACAGAAGAACTGCAAAATTGATACTCGTTTTTGTTGTTTGGCCTGCCTTTCACAGCGTCTGCTTACACTGGCAGCAGGCATTGTGACATCACAACTCAATCTATCTCAATCTTAAAACTTTATTCGATCTAAAAAGTGTAAATCATCAAAGTATACAGAATAAAAAATGCAAATTCATTCTTCTTAATACACTAAGAATTATTAAAAAATAGCCAATTTAAATACCACAATTCAAGTTACAAGACTCAAAACTGTGAATGTATTTATTTATATGGATAAACTGTAAAAATGGACGATTCAAGGTCTAGAATTTGTGCAACAAACTCAAAGCTGACTGAAAGCACTCGTATGTGTAAGGTTCTCCCTCGTACATATTAAGACCACTCCCCACTGCTGATGGTGATAGACTCCCCTAGAAAACATATCCCATCTTTTACCTGGAGATTCCCACCTTATTCATTGTTTGATGTAGTCTTTAAGGAAGAAATGGCCAAAGCTAATGAAATATATTTTGAAGCCAATGTGGGTTCGGTGGACAGCTTTCAAAGTGTATGGGAGTCGATTAAGGTATATATTAGATGGGTGGCCATCTCCATGCATGCAGGTGTTCTTTAATCGATCCGCAAGAGTCTTGCTGATCTAGAACAGAAGCTCACGCTCCTAGAAAAGACCCATCAGACCAAACCAGATGAGACCGTCACAAAAGAGATCAAAGTTGCACTGGAAGAGTACCATGAGGCGGCTGATACAGAGATCAAACCCCTTGGAAAGTATGCCACTGCCCGCGTATACGGTAAGGGGGAGCACCAGGGAGGCGGTACTTGCCCGACTACTCAAACAACATAGAGATAAGACAGTTGTGACTGAGATCACATTGGCGGATGGAGTTTCCCTAACAGAGGAGATGGACGGGGCTGGCCGGTTCCGACAATACTACTCAGACCTATATAACCTCTCGTAGCAGCAGCTCGGAAGAGCGCATTCTAGATTATCTAACACACATAAAACTTCCATGGCTGACGAACACACACCAGGAGTTTCTTATGCGTCCCATTGAGAAGGAGGAAATACTTCTGGCCCTCTCAATAATAAAAGCGGAAAGTTGGCTTGGAGTGCACTGTCTGACGGTGGCCTTCTATAAGGCGTTTCTAGAGTTGTTAGTCCCACAGCTGGCCACGCTTTTCGATATGTGCGTTTCGGGCACAATGCCATCCTCTATTAAACCTGGAAAATCACGGCAAGATTGTGCATCATACCGCCCACTCTCCCTGCTGAATGTGGACACAAAAATATTTGCAAAAATACTAGCAAATCGATTGATCCCCCTGGTGCCGACCTTGGTAGCGCTGGAACATGCAGGGTTGGTACTGGGTAGGAACTTGACTTATCTGCACACTGTGTTTGCCGCCCCACAGCATACCAGACCAAAGGTTTCAGCTATAGCTGTCTTTTTAGAAATGGAAAAGGCGTTCGACTCTGTCGAATGGCCCTTTTAAGACACGTGCTTACTAGGATGGGCGTGGGCCGGTTTTCCTGCAGTTAGCAAGTGTTTTGTATAACTCACCCATGGCCAGGGTCCAAATAGGCAACTTGGTGACGGACCCTATCCATATCTCCAGGGGTACTAGACAGGGTTGCCCCCTGTCCTGCATATTATATGCTCTTGTGGCTGAACCACTGGCTTGTGCGCTTAGAGAATATCAAACACAAAGGCCTTCGGTTCCCGGGCTATGAGCTCATAGTGTCTACCTACGCGGAAGATACGTTACTGTACGTTCGGAATCCTGAAAGTAACCTTTCCTAGGTAGTTAGAGAAGTGGTACTCTTTGGCATTATGTCTGAGCTGCGAGTTAATTGGACAAAATCTATTATATTTTCACAAACGCCAGCCACGGTAGCTTTTGAGCCGGATTACCCGCTCCAATGGTCCACTGAGGCGGTGAGAAATTTAGGCATTAGGGTGCACACCGACTCGGAAGTTGTGTTCAAGGAAAATTATGGGGTCACAATTAAACTAGAAGATGCGTCGCCAAATGGATTCAGCGGCCGTTATCCCTGCTGGGCAGGGTTTCTATTATGAAAATGGTCATACTACCTTGGTTTCTGTTCCTTTTCATGAATATTCCCATGGTTCTGCCCCAGGTGTTCTTTCGACGCCTTATGTCCCTTATGGTAAAATTAGCGTGGGCTGGCAAACAGGTGCGTGTCCGGTGGCCGGTCCTCACACTCCTGTAGTCTATGGGTGGACTTGGTGCCCCAGACTTTGATTTATATTATAGAGCTGCGCAGGGTGCGCATGCATACTATTGGATCCATGTTCCCTTTGACATTACACACCTTCACATAGAGTCTGTGGTTGCGGCCCCTCAGCCCCTGCCAGCCCTGATGTTTGCACCCCCTGGAGGCAGACAGGGATTCTTGACTCAATCAACATACCAACGAACACTTGGTACAACTTGCTGCAGTTGCAAGCGGCGCCATTCTATACTCTCCCTTGGCTTGGCTAGATTGGTGTCACTGGTTGCCACCGTGTATGGATAAGGGGGTTACGACGGCACTAAACGCTCTTGGGGCACAGACGGTAGGGGATCTCTCTGTTGATGGTGGGGCTAAATGCTGGGGCGACATGGTGACCATAGATGAGACACCTACTCTACTTAAGCAATTCCATAGAGTACGCCATGCATTGCTGAAAGTCCTGGGAAAGGACATGCTAGAACCCCCCGAACTACCGGCCTGGACCTACATTATTAAAGCACAGTCGCCCATCAAGATAGTATCTAAAATTTACCAATCCTCAATGTCAGATAGAGCACATCATTACACTAAGGCACGTTTGGCCTGGCAGCGAGACCTGCAGCGGGACAGAGGATGGTAGGTGGACATATTGCCGCACCAGCACGAAACGCATATCCCTGAACGGGAGACACAGATTGATACACTTTAATCTCAACAGGGTTTACTATACCCCAGAGCGCCTACATAGGTATGGTTTGACGGACGAACCGGCTTGCGGCAGATGTAATGCACAGATAGCTGATTTCTTCCACTTAGCCTAGAATTGCCCGGCGATCTCTTACTTCTGGGAATTAGTCTTTGGAGAACTGAGTTGCCGCTGGTCCCAGATCCTGCTCTGGCGTTACTTGGCTACTCTAGGCAAATACGCAGGGGGGTAAGACGTCTGGTTGACATGGGTTTGCTATTGGCCAAAAGATGTGTAGCGATCTGCTGGTTACTAGGCCCAACTCCCACACTGGCTCAGTGGGCACGTGACATGTTCTATTGTAGCACTCAAACGGAAAACTATAGCGACCTACTGCCACCACAAAACAGACTGAAAAACTTTTGGGAACTGTATAAAACTTATTTGGCAACCAAAGGGAAGGACACAACGGTTCCTGGGGGAGAGGCGCTAGAGACTGACCAACCAGAGACCCAAGTTGACGAGTAGATGGGTGACTACACCGCTAGTATACCACATTATTGCGCGCTGTCATGATGGGTCTGGTTTGAGCTATGGTTTGGCAGGTGGAGGAGCGAGATACGAGCACAAGATCATAGGAGATATGTCTGCTCACTGGCCGGTGATCATATGGTACTGATATTTTTGTATACTGTGTGTAATTGAGAATGTGCCGTTGCAATATGGAGTCTCATGTTTTGTCCTGTGTAAAACCTAATACACATATTAAACAAAAAAAACAAAAAAAAGGGACATGTAAAGTGCTGCATATTCCCAATTACCAGACTGATTTATAAATATTTACAAAGTAATTGTTTTAGATAAAAATACACCCTTTAAAAATTATAAAACCACGTTAAAAATATTATACAAATCCTATGTCACATTGGGCTGAATTCAGAGAATTTACATAGTATATCTAGAAAATAAAATAAATATGAGGCAAAGGGTTAGCAAGCCTCTTGAGAACTAGTGAGTGTCTCCTTTGCTTACAAGCCCAAAGGAAAGAAGCTAACAAAAGCATACAAAGGGTTATGGAGCTTTTTCATAAAGAACAGTGCGACACGACATTGCTTAAGATTGTGCTGCCTTAAAAGAGGAATTATATATTTAGCTCTCTGTTCCATTTATAAAACGGCAGAAGAAAAGAAAGTGAAGGTCAGACTGGGCGAATGAATTATCGCATGGGTAAGTAGTCAGGTCGCTGAGAACATTCTTTTTCGAAGGGAAGCCCAACATCAGAAGGATTAGATTTACATGGAACCTAAAAAGAATGAACCTATGCCGCAGGTTCCATACCGCCTCCAAATACGAATATTCACCCTCTGTCAAAGGTGGAATCAAATAATAACATTTTACAGTTGATTTTGCCTTCTGAATTCCCTTCATTTCATAAGCTAGTTTCGCTAAGAAAAATGCCTTTAGCCTCTTTTTTGGAAACCTTAAGCATGCTCTAGGATTTACAAACTAGTTGGGTAGTCCCAGCGAGCAGGTCATTTTAACATACTCTAGCCAGGGGATTTTATGACCCTTATCCAATAAAAGACAATTTTGAATAATAGTCTGATTAAGGTCCACTGTATCCCTACTCCATACTGAGTGCCAAAGCATAATTGGGGCTACTCTCACTAAGTCAGGCACATGGGCACGTCCAGCTCTAGGTGAGTGACTTAGTTCGAGAATGAGGGAGGCAATCCTCTTTAAAAACCCATTCTCTATCTTCTGTAGGCGATTGGTTGATACTATGCCCCACACTCCTGCCCGGTATGTTGTTGCCTAGATGGTTTCAGCAATGTAAATCTTTTTTATTGTTTCTTGGGGCTTTGAGCCCAGTTTCCTAATAAAACTGGAAACTGCTGCCAAAGTATGCTCCATCACAACTCCAATGTAAATACCTATTACAGTTTAGCATTTACATAATTTCTTATTACACTTGACTGGTGAAGACACAACTAGACTTTAACAGGAAAAATGAAGCCATGTTTTGCAGGGACTGCGGCATCCCCTGTTATACTTTAATATCATTATCTTAAATAGAACACAAAGATCTACTTCCACGCATGTGAACTTTGGATAGCAACAATACTATAGACTTTGCCCCAGTCCACAACACAATGCATTACATTCCTTATTGGACAAACATGTTTTTCTATATCCAGAGTACCTATAAACTATCCAGAGTACCTATAAACTATCACTGCTCTCTTATTACAATAAGGGCAAGAACGGTCTTGTCATCTCTGGAAAGGTGCTGGTCTCAAGGCCCTACACCCACTATGGCACAGTGGTCGCACGACATGCTGTACTGCAGTAAGCAGACCGAAAACTTCAGCGAACTTCTGCCTCCCCGGAGTCGACCCAAGAACTTTTGGGGGCTCTACACAACATACCTGTCCACTAGAGAGACTGACACGAATGATATTGGTAACATCAAGATAGAAAGCAATAACCCTACTCCTGTTAATTAACTCATCTGTCGTTATCCCTCTTCAGCTGCTTAATCTTTGACGTCAAGTGGCCTCTGACCCTCTGTTTACAATGTAATGCACTAGTGTAGACGGGAGGAACTGTGTATCTAGCACCAGTCCAGTACATGGGTATTCCACCACAGTGATACATTTATTTGCGGATGATCTGTATGTATTTTGTTTTTCTGTGATCAGGTACACAAAATGTGCTTTTCAAGATAAAAAGATCCCACATTGCTTGCTTCATCTCTACAACTGCTGTATCAACCACTAGCGATGGGTCGGGCCCTAAGAAATAACGCAAATGGATGACAAGACTACAATGAGCATGCTACCTTTATTTTCTTCTTAAATCGAGGATAATTTGAAATAGGAACACGTAATCACACTGAGGTAATCAAAGGTTTAGAAACATTATGTTCTGAAGATAACTGCACATTTTGATAAAACCTATTGTTTGACATTCAGGCTGTGCCTCGTTGCCTCTAAAAAGTGGGCATCACTGGTCCGAAATTAATAGAAAATGTTTCAGCAAATTTAGTCAAGACTTTACATTTTTATATTTAGAATTTCATAAAAAATTACTGTCACAATGGGCATCAGGACAGGCCCCAGATGCTCAAAGCAATGGTGAAGTTTAACAACGGAGCAGATCAAGGGAGGGCACAAATGAATAGTCAGAATAGGCAAAGAAATAATGCAATGACCAATAAGCATTTGGACATAATGGTAACTGATTTCTGTACTTTATGCTAATTCCTTAACTGATTTAATGTGCATGTGGGACTGATTTAGAGATTAATCATATTTTTTCCCCCTGTAAGGCTCTTCAAAAATTATTTTAATGGAGGAGCCTAGCGCGCAACCAAGATGGCCGCGTAGGCACAGGGCTCCCGCGGGCCTCCACAACTTCCCACGTCTATCCTGAATATATCCTGATTCTATCGACGGGCTTCTACAGGCGAACCTATGCGGAGGTGATACCTGTTGTCCAAATTCAAATCGGACTTCAGGAACCGGGATAGCATCGACTTCAAGTTGGCGGCCTACTCCTGACCTTGCCCCGGATTCGAGTTGGCATGGTGCCCGGGCAGAAAGTGAACAACAACGGCATGCAGGACCCGGGCCGGTGCGCACCCCATACTTTCGGTTTCGGGTCTCCTCGCTGAAATTGACTGAGGGGCCCTGGATTGTCAGCATGCATTCATAGTGGGAAGATCGGGTATCCTGCCTGGATCCTGGACACTAGTCTGGACTACCTATCGTGATCGCCGAGACTCCCTAGATCGGCTCTCCGGGGATTGCTAATCGTGTTGGTGGACGACAACCTCGGCGACCATCAGACAATGGCGGCTAGATTGGATGGAGATAAACAAAAATCCAAGACGACTAGGCTGGGAGCTCATACCCAAGCTAATAACATGGACCGCTATACCCAGTCAAAAGGATCCCCTAGTGGCCTGCATAAGTCACCGGAGAGATCCCAGGATGGCCCAGGATCGTCTACGGAGTTAACATTGCAGGACGTCATGGGTGCCATCGATGAGATGAAAGCAGCGGTCGGCCAGCAATTCGACACCTTGGCCCATAAATTGGACACGGTTTTGATCGACGTTAAACTAGTCAGAGCGGATCTTTCACAAACGAATGAAAAGGTCAAATCCTTGGGTCTGACAACGTCGAGTCTGGTAACGGACGTGTCTGATCTGCAAACAGAGGTCTGTAATCTGCGGACGTCCAATGATTTGTCTGTCCGTCGGCTGGAGGATTTTGAAAGTAGGGCTCGGCGGAATAATGTGCGCATAATAGGGGTACCGGAGAAATCGGAGATCCCTGCGGCTGACCTCTTCGTGGAAGACCTTGTGATCAACCATCTCGCACCCAAGGGATTGAGTAAATTCTTTGCGGTCGAGCGGGCCCATAGAGTTCCGGGTGGCAAGCCGAAACCGGGCGCTCCCCCGCGGCCCATCATTGCCAGAATTTTTCATTTCAGGGACAGGGACGCTATCCTGCAGGCCTCGAGGGTGAGTGGGCCGACGAAGTTTGAAAACACTAATATAAGTTTCTACCCGGACTTCACACAATCGGTCCAAATGCAGCGACAGGGGTTCATGGGTGTTAAACGGCGACTGAGAGACATGGACCTGAAATATGCGATGCTCTTTCCGGCCAGGTTGCGTGTTGAGTTTGAGGATCGGACACATTTCTTCGATCGGCCGGAGGAGGTTGGAGATTGGCTTTATACCCTGCCCCAGCGACGAAGTCGAGAGGGACCGACCGAGGAGAACGGAGTGGGCTTGGCTGGACAGGAATAGACTTTTGGTTCCCGGTGACTGAACATTGCGATGACACCTCCATATTTTGGTTCGATGTTTCTATTCAGTGCCTTTTCCTTTAATGCCCGGGGGTTGTGGGGTGCTCAGTGAGGCTCTTTCCTCCTCTGGGGTTTCTTTTTTGTAGATTAGTTAATGCTAGGGCGACAGGCACACTGCAAGTTGGGGGGGGCTACATGGGCTCACGCAGGGGTGCAGGGAGGGGGGGAGTTGTAACGGTAATGTTGGGGGGGAGGGGTGGAGTTGGGGCATGTTTTAATGTTCTACAAGGCAACGTAACGCTATATGACTGGTGGTCGGGGTCGTGTTCTCTGGGGGGAGGGGGTTGTGCGCGGGGTTGGGATGGGGATAGGGGACAGAGTACTCTCATGGAATGTGAATGGCTTGGGGGATAGGATTAAACGTGGAGTAGTGCTGCAGTTTTTGAAACGGCTGTCGCCAGATATTGTTTTTCTGCAGGAAACGCACCTAATTGGGAATTTTTGCCATGCTATGAATAGGCGGGGATATCGTCTCGTTGTTCATTCTGGTTTCACTTCTGACTCGCGGGGGGTGGGCATCTTGATTAGAGCCTCTCTCCCGTTGGAGGTAGACGATCTGATTCATGATGACAGAGGGCGGTATGCTGCACTTGTAGGCCGATGGGAGGGCAAAACCGTCTCGCTCGTTTCTGTTTATGTCCCACCAGGATTGCAGACCGTAACTTTCGCTGATTTGGGGCGAATGGTCTTGGGACTCCCGGGGGGGGTTCTGGTGATGGGGGGTGATTTTAATTCTGTCGTATCCGGTAGAGCGGATCGTTACCCTCCCAGGGATCTCCCTGGGGCACAGGCCTGGCTGAGTGGGTTTATAGATACCCTCGGACTGATAGACTGCTGGAGATTAATGCACCCGGGGCAGGCGCAATACACTTTCCACTCAGGGGCTCATGGAAGTTTATCGAGACTTGATTATGTCCTTATGCCAGCGGCCCAAGCAGTGATGGTTGGGGAAGTAAGACATCTGGTCCGGGGTATTTCCGATCACTCCCCCCTACTGTTGCGCATTGAGGTCACCCCCGGGGCTGAGGGGAGGGTAGCACCGATTAACCCTTGGTACCTGCGTAATCCTAAAATCCGGGCGGACCTGGTCAAGTCTCTTGAGCGCTATTTCAATGAAAATGTGGGGTCAGTATCGTCTGCTGTCTCGTTATGGGAAGCTTTTAAAACAGTGATCCGTGGGCAAGCTCTTTCTCTAATTTCCCACTCCAAGAAAAGCAAGACTGAAGAGGTGGTTCGCCTTGAAAACGAAATAGCCAAGTTGGAGGGGGACCTGGAGCTGGGTGTTACGAATGATAAGTTGCATGTTCTCAGTCTCAAGCAGCTTGACTATAGAGCGTTGGTTACTGATGCTGCCAAAGTGATGAGTAGGAGCAACAAGGGCGCATATACGATGTGGGGGATAAGGCTGGAAAATTGATTGCATGGTTGGACAAGAAGGAGAGAGCGAGTCGAGTGGTGCCAGTTATTGAGAGAACGGATGGCGTGCGTGTGACTGACCCTGTGGAAATTGTTGAATGTTTCGCGACTTACTTCCGCGACGTATATTCTCCAGTCTCGGATTGCCTTGAGGATGACTCATCTGTTGCTGAGAGATATTGCGTTGCCGTCTTTGTCAGAGGCGGATAGGGTACTGATGGATGCGACGTTGTCGCCTGATGAGATTGCTTTGGCTATTCGCTCGGTCGCTTCTGGCAAGGCCATGGGTCCCAATGGCCTTCCCATCGAACTGTATAAATTGCATCCGGACCAGATGGCGCCTCATCTCTGCGAAATGTTTCTTGAAGCACGTGACGTGGGCTCCCTCCCATATGATCAGCGTCTTGCTACAATAGTCGTGATTCACAAGGAGGGGAAGCCGCGGGATCGGTGTATTTCTTACAGGCCCATCTCACTGTTAAATACTGAGCCCAAAATTCTGGCTAAGGTTTTAGCTAATCGTTTGGTTAGGGTTGTTGGCGACTTGATCCATCCGGACCAGTCAGGTTTCATACCTCACCGTAATACGGCTCTGAACCTGAGGCGTCTTCATGGAGTGCTCGACAGAGCGGCGTACATACGTGAACCGGCCGTTTTGGCATCCTTGGATGCCACAATGGCGTTTGATACTCTAGAATGGCCGTATCTTTGGGCGGCGCTCGCGAAATTTGGTTTTGGCCCCGGGTTTATCGGTTGGGTAAAGTTGTTGTACGAGGCACCGCTGGCTCAGGTA
This sequence comes from Triturus cristatus, assembly GCF_964204655.1. Taxonomy (NCBI): domain Eukaryota; kingdom Metazoa; phylum Chordata; class Amphibia; order Caudata; family Salamandridae; genus Triturus; species Triturus cristatus. The sequence goes on from NC_140585.1 coordinate 1,091,701,620, forward strand.
GTGGTGAATGGCAGAGTGTCGACACCCTTCGCTTTGGGAAGGGGCACGCGGCAGGGTTGTCCGTTGTCGCCCCTCCTCTTCGCACTTGCCTTGGAACCTCTGGCTGCCTGGTTACGATGGGAGCCCTCATTGCGCGGCATTAGGTGGACGCCTGAATTTGAGGACCGCATCTCTCTTTAAGCGGACGACATTCTCCTGTACCTCACATCTCCCCGGCAGTCTTTAATGGTACTAGTTGATGTTCTGAACTCATTTGGTCGCAACTCCGGCTTGGTCATTAACTGGGCCAAGTCATGCGTCTATGTTCTCTCAGGGGATGCTCCTCTCCTTCCGCGTGGCTGCCCTATCCAGATTTCGCAGTCAGGGTTTAAATACCTGGGAGTATTCATAACATTAGACCCTGTGGCCCGTTATGAGCGGAACTTACTCCCCCCACTCCAACGACTGAGGGCCGACGTCTCGGGGTGGCGACGGCTTCCGCTTTCGCCGCTCGGACGTGCGGCGCTGTTTAAAATGATGTCGCTACCACGATTCCTGTATGCACTGCAAAATACACTCGACGTCATACCGGCCCGCTATTTCCGTGAGGTGGAGAGCTTGCAGAGGCAGTTGTTTTGGGACGGGCGATCGCGAATCGCTCTCACAAAATTGACACTCCCTTGGTATGATGGGGGTATTGCACTCCTCGATATCAAGCGATACTAAAGGGCGTCCCAATTGGCGGCGGTGAACCACGGGATGTACGGACCGGCCCTGAACCCGGCGTTCGAGATGGATAAAATGCTATTGCCTGGGGGGGGGGGGGGGGGGGGGGGACTATAATAGAGCACTCTATTCGAAGTCTCCTGGTGTGCAGTTGACAGGCCCAACAAGGATAGCGGTACGTGTGTGGCATGCTGCTAATGCTGCGATGGGTTGGAAGGACCGCCTGACTCGAGCGACTCCATTGTATGCTTCAGAAAGGCTGGGCTGTTTGTGGAAAACTAAAGGATTTGAGAAATGGGATATGATTGGCATATGTAAGGTGAGCGATCTTTGGGTGAAAGGGAAGTTTAAAACGTTTGAAACGCTGAAAGCGGAATATAAACTGAACGATAGGGAGTACTTCCGGTATGCTCAGGTCCGTCATGCGTTGTGCTCGGTTTTCCCTGATGCTACTGCTATCCCGGAAAATTCCCCACTGGAGGACAGGGTGCTCGATGGCCACGTGCCTGACAGCACAATCTCCTTGATCTATAAAAAGCTTATCAACGATCGGGCGGACCTGTTGACCCACTTGAGGGAGCTCTGGGTGGCTGACGGTTTGGAATTAGATGATGAGGACTGGGTCTCGGCAATAGCCTCCCTGAGGGAGGTGGCAATTCCGGTCCGCCTTCGGTTCATAAAACTAAAGATACTCCATAGAGTGTATGTCACTGGTCCCCGCCTGATGCTTATGGGTTTCTCCGTGGATGGGATGTGTAAGCGTGGCTGTGGTTCGCTGGGTACTTTCCTTCACGTCATATGGGAATGGCCTGAGGTGGCTCGCTTTTGGTGTCGGGTGCATGCTGTAATGGAAGAGGTCACTCATGCTGCTCTGTTTCCAGAAGCTAGGAGATGTCTGCTGAACGTGTGGGAGCCAAACGATTATAATGTGGCGCAGACGCAGTGGGCGACTTTGGGAAATATGGTGGCTAAACGCAACATCGCACAGTTATGGGGTTCCCAGAGGCCGCCCACGGTCTTGGTGTGGAAGGAGAATATGGATTGGTGCATGTTTAGAGATAAGACGGTGTATGTAGCGAGAGGCAAGCCTAGGAAATGGACTGGGGTGTGGGGTCCATGGAATTCCTATCGCGGAGACATATGTGCCCCTCCTCTGGCTATTGTATTGGATGTTCCTTTGTCCCCCTAGCTGGACATTCCTCATCTGTTAGGTTATGAGTAGGTCACAGTTTGATTTTTCCTCTGTTCCCAGGGCCCCCCCTCCCTTCTCTGCCACAGGTCATTGATTTCCTACCCCGGGGAGCGCGTCCTGATATTCACAATGCCTATTGCCTTGTTTGTGTGTAATGTTTATCAGTTTTAAATTGAAAGTTGAAACCGTATTTACTATTGTTATTCAACCACTGCTTCTGCCTTCACTGGGAGTGCTGATGGGCTGACTAGCTCCTTTGATTGACAAATCCGTATGATGGTGAAAAGACACGTCCCATACTAATTAGCGGCCGGCCCAAGGGGTTGTAGGCCCATGTCTAACTCTTTGAAGTCAAATGAAGGTTTCTATTTAAAAAAAAATAAAAAAAATAAAAAAAATATTTTAATAAACCTTCATGGTTTACATTTTGCTGCAGACTTCAGAGAGCGTATTTTATGAAAAGCTAAATATTTATTATGTGTTGAGTGTGATGTTAGAGACATTGTCTCTTATATTCTTGAGGTTGACACCATCCCCAATCCTGCATAGGTCCTTTATATCAAACTATCTAACAAAGATAGCGTCAACACACGTGCTGTATAGGGCCAGGCTGAGAGCCAAAAAAGCTCTGGAATTTGGGATCATGTGGATACTAGCTGCCATGGCTGTTAGCATTGGCTGAAGCCATTTTGTTTTGTGGCAGCCATTTTAGTTAGCCATGTGCCCACCATGTGCTTTTTTTCCCTGTTCACGGTTGACTGCCCTTGCATTCTGCTTGTGTCATGAGATATAGTTCACTCTTTCAGCACCGAGCCAGAGCCTTGCACATGCTCAGAAAGACCTGTAGCTGCCAAAACCCTTGTACTTGTATGTAACTGTCAGGCTATTCTTACTGATGTAAGCAGTTTAGTCACCACTCCCACTTTGTTGAGCAAGCCATTTTTGTATACCCATAATAGTCAACAACTATTCTTGCATGTGCCAGTACCTCCCCTAGGTCTCATGCGGACTATGTAACAAATGCATATATAATGCCTCTGTTCTGTACTCCTTAGACTGTCTCCTACAGTGGCCTGAAGGTACTGTATGATGCAGTCTCCCTCATATTAGGTTAATAAATACTTCTTTTTGATATTACAGCTTCCGTGCCAATCTCTCTCTTTGTTGGTCTGAGGACTAGTGCGCGAAGAAGGGTGAACCCCTAGCACCGGTAGGCCCTGGTGAGGTCTACTTCTATAAATTGGCGCCCAACATGTGGGGCTCATTGGCGACTCGGATGCCCGATGGAGTGGTCTTGACGGAGGATTGGAATCTCGCTACGGATGATCACTGCCTGAGGAGACCCGTGTCTTGGCAGCCAAGGTGCCTTTCCACTTCTCCCGATTTGACCATCCAGGTGGTGCCGGTTCTCGACTGAGATTCCTTCTGGTGTTCGCCGCGCAGCGACCATTTGGTCGATTCAGAACTTGGCAGTGGTAGGCTGGAGATTTGTGTTTGTTAAGGTCGTCGACATTTGTTTGCTTGTTTGGCCAAAAACTTGATTTACGTGATTTGTCTGGGTATATATGAATTGCAATTTATATAGGCAGGTAATGAGAAAACTGTGAAAACTTGAACGGCACACTTTATGTATAATATTGTATATGCTACAATATTCTTCGCATGCCTGTTTCAAGCGCACTTCGTAGAATGTGCTGCTTTCTTGGAGGTACCAATGTGAATCTTGAACGAACTCAGCTGGTTCCCCCGAGGGGACACCAAATAGGGATATGTACAGTAAACATGGTATTTCTTCCATAATGTAAAAATACACTGTGGAACCAATTTATATAGGAAAAGGAGGATCCTCATTTACGCATTTAGTAAAATTCGTAAGTAATAATATGGAGCGCTTTTGAGTATTTTGCCAGCCCAACTTGTAATTCGGTCTTTTTGTAAAGGCTAAGGCTAGAACATGCAACAGTCTTTGCGCTGTTTTGGTGCAGTCTCGGGACTATTTTTTTTTTTTCTTTTTGTAAATAATTTACAATTCGTATTTACAAATGGTTTGAGTGCAGTCTGTGGACTGCCTCTTGTTATTGTCCTAAGTGTTGATTTGTGGGTTGATTTTGTGTTTGAATGTCTATGTGGTTTGACACCAGTGATACTTGTGTGAGTGAGTAGCAATTGCGCTCTTTGTGTAAGAAGGGCAAGCCTTAAGCACGCTGTATTGTGCGTTATGAATGTGTGGCCCCCTTGTTGAAAATGTTTGGAATGAGCTCAATTTGGTTTGTTGTCGTCATTTGTGTTCTGCACATGCCATTGGGGAAATTACACTTTGAGATTTAAAGAATGAAAAATATAGCATATGGTAGGTAGCTATACGTTACTATTAACAATAAAGTAGTTACAGAGTATAGATGTGTTAACCTTTCATTATTATATCGCCACAGTGGTAAAGCACAAAATTAGAATTAAAACCCAATAGTGGAAATAGGCCTCATTGAAAGGGGGAAAAGAAACTGAATTGTGTGCTTTGCATAACTAGGACTCTATATAAAATGTTACAGTTTTATCCTTATATATTAATATTAAAAGGGCATTCACATTATCTGAGTGAATTGGTTGTTGCTGAAATAAACCAGATATTACAAAACAATAGATTTTGACTGGGTTGAAATGCCTGAGTTTTAAATAGATTGCTCACATTTCCTGCTCCAGAAAGAGAGCCCTTCTTTTTGCAGCTGTTCAAGCTGTCTTACTGAGAGGGAGCGGTCTGTCACAACCAACTGTCACAACCAATGGAGATTAAACTTTTTAAGGACATTACAATATAGCAAAGGGGTTTTCTCCTGAGAAAGGAGTAGAAATTGACTCCTGCTGGTCAGAGCACAGCTGAGTAAATAACACATGGCTATTCCTGGCCACAAGCCACAAAGAAAATGCTGGGTCAACTAGATCTTAAATTGTATGAAGTCAAGTGCATAAATAACTACCGATATTTGAACGTTAGTATTACAGTTTTATTATTTTGGATAAAATCGAAAGGATTAAATGTGTAGGATCTGTGGTTCTGATGTTAAATTATTACTGCCCTTTAAAACGTGGCGCAAGCCATTTTAGATTTCAGTAACGCTTCTGTGCTTAGTGTTATAAATACATGCATTTAAAGGCAAAAGGAATGAGGATGTGGAACCATCAAAAGGGTTGGTGATCATTATTTAAAAAAAAGAATTTTGACTATATGGAAAAAAAATGATTACAAATAATTGTACTAAAATCGTTTTTGATCTCTATAATGTCTAATAATCATACTTTGAAAAATATATAGCTCCTAGCATTAACATTTAAATTTGAGAAGTGCTTTACCACAATTGGGGTGGGGTGGGGGGGGGGGGGGGGAGTAAAATGTGAAATTTCACTTTACCCAGGTGTATACAAACTTATTTTATAAGGGTGTACCTTATACATTTTTGATCCCCCCCCCCCATTCCTGGGATATCTAGGGGAGACCCTGGGGGTCCCTAATATGCCAAAACATTGTAGGTTATCCATTATTAAGTGTCCCTACCACCAAAGTCGAATTTGGGCACAATTTACTTTTTAAAAGCTGTCCTGCCACCCAAGAACTGTTTTTAAACTGATCAAGCTTCAGTAATGCACACATGCAAGTATAGAATAAGCAGCTGACCTCTATACTGCTAGAAAAGCACACCACACACAAATGAAAATAGGTATAAAAAACAGCAGATGTTAGATCCTACCTTTAAAATTATTAGACGGAACAGGACTGCCTCTAGAGTTACTTTGAAATGGAAATACCACGAAAAAGCCTTGCACAAAGATGGGACAGCTGGTAAGGGTCAGAGGTCGAGTTCTGCATTTAGCAACCTAGCAGAGCTAAGGGCAAGGTTTGCTTTGGCACTTTGACCTCCAAAAATATTTTGAAAGAAGAGATGACAGTGCAGAAAGAGAAGCTTTGCTTACTATTTTTGGCAAAAGCAAGTTTTGCGCAGTCATAGGAAGAGAAGGAAAAGCAGTAACGTATGTGGGCCCTGTATAGAGCATAGCTCTACCATGTATATAAAAATAATGGCTTTAGCTTAAAGATTACTGTACAAGGGCTAAGATAAGGAGGCAATGGAATTTAGTTTGCATTCATGCGCCCTCATGTTAAAATAGTACAATTGCTAAGGGAATTGGTAATTGGTTATTAATGCTTTCTAAGTTAACGCAATGTGCTTGTGTTAGGCTGAACAAGAAAATAGCCACTTTCTAAAGTGCTATTTTGAAACACAGAATTTAGGAATAATCCTTCCTGACAGATGGGTTAATAAATTCTGAGTTCAGGGATGCCAGACTCTATATGTCCATCTTGCTGTTACGGAAATATGTAGGTAAACATTCCCATGTTATCTTATGGCCAAGATAGCCTTTCAATAGTGAAAAACGAAACTGACAGTATTTGACTATCAGGACATGTTACCCACACTAGTACATGTCCTACCTTTTGCATACATTCCACCTTGCCCAGGGGGGTACTTGGGGCCTACCATGGAAGTGTCAAATGTGTGAGAAAAGGGATGGGTAAGGCCTGGCACGCGTGTACACTGGCCAGGACAACATGACAGTTCACAGACTGCACAGGGGCACTGTGGTGGCAGGCCTGAGACACCATTTTAGGACTACTCATGTGGGTGGCACAATCAGTGCTGCAGGCCCACTAGTAGCATTTGAATCACTAGCCCTGATATACTCTGTGCACTTTATTAGGAACATACTGGTAAGACAAATAAGTCAATCATAGATAGTTAATTAAAATAAAGGGTAGAAGAAGCAAAAGAGTTTGGGGATAACCCTGCAAAAAGGGCCATTTCCAACAGTTTGTACACCGAAATGTATAAAGTGTTACAGTTCAATATATTGGATATGGCCTCCTTGATATGGATTCCCCTAGCTATTTACCTCCTATAAGTCTTTCGACAGAGGCTCACCTGTATAGGTTTCCTACTGTCGAAATGGGGGAAAGGAGGCGAGCTCCTGGGCAAATTAAGGGTAAGCAAAATTATGTTTTCTCTTTTTTTCTTCTCTTTCTTTTCCTCACTCTCTCTCGAGTTTGTCTAAGCTGTCTAGGAACAGCCATGAAACAATTGGTTGGGCTCGCCTTAGTCATTCATTCCACAAGATGTTGTTAATATGTTTCTGAATCAATAGAGACAAAGCACCCTATCAGTGCACGTCTAATTGGCTATTAAGTAATACTATTCTAAAATTGTTAAGATTAATAAAATGAATAAATAAATATGTCATGTTACTGCCCATTCTGTCTGATGAAATTATGAAAGGATGAGTAGTCTAGATTACTGTTCCCTTATTAGACCTTTATGGGGAACTATGTTATTTTCATGCTATATACAGTTTTGCAAAGGCATTACGAGTCTTATCAATTAGTCTGTGTAAATAAGCTGACAGCCCTTATTGGAGCTGGCGAATCGGGTTTTTTATTTCTTTGAAAATTATGATGCATATAGCAGTTTTAGATTTTCCCGCTGCACCTATAACATGAAAGCATGACCCTAAGTGTAAAATGTAGGTGTTTTTATTAAGAGAAATAGTTTTAGAAGTGTCTGCAGTCCTGTACAAGTAATGCAAGGTTCATGAGTAAAAGTGTAGCAAATTTCCTTTTTCTTGAAGTTCGTCAGATGAATAATATAGGCATACACAAATGTAAGGATTTGTAATATGTCTGTAGTGTTTCTTTTTTCCTCAGAATTTAGTAAATGAACACAGACTTCCTTGGCTGTTTGGGATTGGGATGAACAAATCAAATAATGTAACGTATTACTCTTGTCAGTTCACCAAAAAGTTCCTTTTATACTTGCCAATAGGTCCAGGCTGTTGTTTTTTACTCTCAGATAGATGAAGTGGTTCTTGGGTGCCTTGCTAATGTATGGGGCGCCCCAAGACTAAGGAAGTATTCTGAGACTATACTCTCTGTTGATAGATTACTTATGTGCCTTGTCTAAAGACCTTTTGTTCTGTCCACCAATAGATATCTGCTGCCTTACAACCATTGCCAGAGGGGCCTGGACATCAGATCCAGCTTGGGGAGTCAGCACCAGTCCAGCTTGAAGCCAAGGTGAAGGTAACCAGCACAGGCGTTGCTGGCAACTAGGACCTCAGTGAAGGTAGAAGGCCGGAAGCACTGGGACATGAAGTGTGTACCCCTGCCACTGTCTTGGGTGAAAGACGGGGTCACAAATCAGAATGGAGAAGTGATCCTTCGTGGATCCAGTTTTTGATGCCCAGCTGAGAGAGTCACAGACCGACAATGACGGCAAGGAGGCTTTTGCTTGAGGTGACCCCCTTTGAAACAAGGGTTGCTTCAGAGATCCCAGCATCACGCCCCTGAATCCTGATCCTCAAGTGAAAGAAAGTCTGCACCTCTGTTGATCAAGGAATGCCTGGGCATACTGGGTACAATCTGTGCCCCCAACAAAAGAGCAGTGTGCCAGCGGAGCAATACAGGAGTTAGGGAAGGACTTGAGTTTAGAGTACAGGTGCTGTGCCTTTGGTGCCCGTTAGATTAAAGTGAAGAAAACTGGTGCACTGCCTGAGACACTGGACAGGATCGCTGAGGGCATTTGCCCCGGAAGGTGATTGCCCTATCCTGAAAGAAGAAACTTTTCCCTTGAAACTGGGCAGTGATTGTTTTCTTGAGTTTCAAGTTGTGCAGCTCCACCGTGGGAACAACGAGAGCCTGCCTGTGAGGCTCAAACAGACACAGGGAGAAGACTCCCCTCTGGCTGGTTGTACAGTGGCTTCAATTTCTCAAGGACTTTTTGTTACCAATGTACCCCTTTGGTCTTCCCATTTTTGAGGAGCAGCAGCCTTTTGCGGCTCCTCATCCTAATTCCCATGGCCCCGTTTGGTCCTCCTGGTCCCATGGAGCGAAAATTGTATTTGTAATGATCCTTTTATTTTCTTTAATATTTGCATTAGGAATAATGTTTATTCTGCAAGAGAAACATTTTGCTAAACAATTGATAAATTCTTCTTTGCCCTCCTCCTAAAATATATTACTTGATACTCTAGCACTCATAAAAGGAACACTGGAAAAGTCTATTGAAAATGTTTTTTTACATAGAATAGGACTGGGTGGTTTTGGGATTTGCTTTCTGCTTGGGATTGGAAAATATTGATAGTTCTGTTTGTAATAATAGCCATTATGTTCTCCTGCTTATACCTTATATATACCCGTTTACTGAAATGTTTGGAATGTAAATGCCCGCAGGATAACTTCCGTGCTTCTATTAGTTCATAGCGGATGTCTTCAGCTAATGCTAAAACGTCCGTCTGTGGAAACTAGCTGCCATGGCTGTTAGCATTGGCTGAAGGCATTTTGTTTTGTGGCAGCCATTTTAGTTATTGTTTACCACAAGAAGCCGCTCCTAGTGTGATAACCCAAAACGAGTTACAGGAACGTCGTAAGTGTGGGCATCTCACAAAAAGTTGCGGACTGGTCTCACACACCACCTGGTGTCATGCTTCATCATTGACCAGTCCTCGCCCTCTAAAACCTTAGTTTGATAGAGGGCGGGCATACACTTGACGACAAGGATGCACTTTCTAAATGGTTAAGTGGGGGCCCGTGAGATTGTGAGTGAGGTTAAAAATCATTATAGTGGTCAAAAGTGATTTTAATGTGATTGACATTTTGGAAACACCATAGGAAGTGAAGTGTGGCCTATGCTACACTCACGCAGTGGTAGTATCTTACCGACACATGGTAAGAACGGAGCCCTCACCTATACCTTGGTCCTGATGAATGCCTCGGACCCGATAGGGCCATTATGGTAGAAACATGTTGACCACACATAGGATGGTTAGGGGACATTAAAACCCTATACACCGTCACACATAATTTTTAATATCATATAGTTGTCAATCACATTAAAATCACTTTTGACCACTATAATGATTTTTAACCTCACTCACAATCTCACGGGCCCCCACTTAACCATTTAGAAAGTGCATCCTTGTCGTCAAGTGTATGCCCGCCCTCTATCAAACGAAGGTTTTAGAGGGCGAGGACTGGTCAATGATGAAGCATGACACCAGGTGGTGTGTGAGACCAGTCCGTAACTTTTTGTGAGATGCCCACACTTACGACGTTCCTGTAACTCGTTTTGGGTTATCACACTAGGAGCGGCTTCTTGTGGTAAACAGTTCTAGTGGAGGCTGCCAGCTCCTAGAACCCCTGTGCCTCTAGTTCCCTCCTCCACAGATCCAGTGGAGACTTTTTGTGTGCTAGCCATTTTAGTTAGCCATGTGCTCACCATGTGCTTTCTCCCTGTTCACTGTTGACTGCCCTTATATTCTGCTTGTGTCATGAGATATATTTAATTCTTTCAGCACTGAACCAGAGCCTTGCACATGCTCAGAAAGACCTGTAGCTGCAAATTCCCCTGTCCTAGTACGCAACTGTCAGACTATTCTTACTGATGTAAGCAGCTTAGTCTCGCCTCCCACTTTGTTGAGCAAGCCATTTTTGTATACCCATATTAGTCAACAACTATTCTTTTATGTGCCAGTACCACCCCTTGGTCTCATGCGGACTATGCAACAAATGTATATATAATGCCTCTGTTCTCTGTACTCCTTAGACTGTCTCCTACAGTGGCCTGAGGGTACTGTATGATGCAGTCTCCCTCATGTGAGGTTAATAAATACTTATTTTTGATATTACAGCTTCCGTGCCAATCTCGCTCTTTATTGGTCTGAGGACTAGTGTGCAAAGAAGGGCGAAACCCTAGCTCCGGTAGACCCTGATGAGGTCTACTTCTACAATCAGACCAGCCACCTCACTGCATAGTCTGTCTGAGGCAGCTCCGTTTGGCTGCGCTGAGGTTTGTATTTTCATTGCAGTTTTTGCTTCTGGAATTACTGTGAACCATCAAAGCATTTAGTGAGCACGGCTCTGATAGGTGAAAATTGGCCCCCTTAGGTGAAAATCGCCCCCCTGGCCTTCCTTCAGTCCACTGGGGTAATGCCCAATGCCTGGTATGGCCAGTCCGGCCCTGCAGTATATACTTTGGAGTAAAGTCACATGACTGCATCTTCATTTAGCTCCAGCGCAATGGAAAGCCCCCGCACACTTCATGAGACAACAGAAGACAAACAAATCGGTCACACTGGCATCTAATACACTACCTGCATCTTCTTGAGTTTATGTCACACAGTTCCAAGTGTAACCTGAAGGTTGTTTATCGATCCTAGTTTTTGCACACACTTGAAACACACCTTGTGGTCTTCCTGACAGCAGCAGTTTGAATGCTCCTATCCTCCATGGAAGCAGACAGAGACAGGTTTAGCCGAGCTCCCCATTGCTGAGTCCACACTGTAACCATGAATTGGATGAAGCAGTTGGCCAGGAGCAGCGGAGTGACTCAACAGGAAGCCAGATAAAGTGAAAGGGCGTGCTCCTCACCGGTATATCCGGCACTAAGAATATCTGGCACTATGAATGGGCACCTACAACTAAATTAAAATCTCCAGTGCCTAAATTCCAACACATACACTGTTCATTCTCAATAGGAAAATGTGTTACTTGTGCCACTGGAACCAAGCTTCACTCAAGTGAAGCGGGACAAAAAGGGCAAAGCCAGTACTGGGCTGTTTGTGTTCCAGTTCAGAGGGCATCTGCTTGGCAGAATGTACCTGGACTGTTTCAATTGGAGCAGGTTCAAGATTGATTTTCATGACTGGGACTAACTTGAGGTAACATGGTTTGCAAACAAATGATCCACAGGGATGTTGCCCGGAGTTATTGGCGGTGACGGATTAATTCAATAATTCCAAAGCTTTATTGCATTTTTCATTGTAACGCCTTAAGTGTGACGGGAATGACCAGGTGGGAGTCCCATGCCCACTGTGCCGCTGGAACCAAGCTTCACCCAACTGAAGAGGCCCAAATAGGCCGAAACTGGCCTTGGGTACTTGTGTTCCGGTTCAGAGAGGCCCCGGCTTGGTAGCTCCGACGGGACTGTTCCTATTATAGCAGAAACAAGGAAGCCTTTCATACGGCTAGCTCTAATCTGAGGAAGCACAGGGGGGAAAAAAATAATGGACTGGCATGCTCCCCAGTATAACTGCCTGTGACTGAGATTAATTCAAGCATTCCAGCTATCACTTTTTGTATTTTTCATTTTTGAGTGAAGATGACGATGGAAGCTGAGGAAGGAGTGCAACATATCAGAACAAAGGAAGCTATTTTTGCTGTAGAGAAATCCCAAATAACGAATTGAAACAGGACATTTGACTGTGTGCCACAAATGGAATTGTGGGTAGCCCCCGACAACTGTAAATATTAGACATGTCTCAAGAACCAGTCTTAAATATTTGGGCAACAATTATCTAGTCACTTTGCATCACAAACCATTTTTATTTTCCAGTCTCATTTGATGTAGCCGCTCCTTCTGGGATAAAAGATAATAACTGACATTTTAATTTTATTTCCAAGCAGACATTAACCGTCGATCTCAACATCGGATTGTGGCATATTACTTAATCATTCTCTATCCTTTTTACCAATTTAAATTGGACCTTTTAAGGTCTATTTTCTTAGGGTTAGTGATTTATTTATTTAGTTGTTGCACATGCACCACGTGCATTTATCCGAGAAATGCCTTGCTCCTGGAGCTAAGCCACTAAGGCCGAGCCAGAGATAACTCAAAGATATCACCCGACATAATAGAAGTCAGATGGTTTTGACTTTGAGGGAGCTCCGTCAAAGTTCACATTATGACATTGATTTTTCCTGAGCAGTTCAGCAATCAGATTTCCTACTAGCATTACAAGTTACAAAGTTTAAAGACAAGGCAGGTGAGGTAAAAAAAAAAGTCACCATGCTGCAAAATCAAAACATTAACAGGGGAGAATACAATTAAACATGCAGGATTAATGTGCATGAATAAGACAGTAAAATTCAAACAGCAGATATTAGCTAGCCCGGCCAGAAGACCACAGTAACAAATTTACTGGAAGGCACATTTTCAATATCAAAACAGGATGTGGCACTCTACAATTATGCAGATATGTTCTTGTAAACAATCAGAGTTACCGAAAAGAATCTTTAAATGCTTTTTAGTTGATACAAGGCAAGTAAGGACATAAGGGTGTAGTAATGCAACAAGCGGCGATCTACATTAGTCATTACAAAACAACAGATTTAAGTTAAAACATACTTGAGAGGCTAATGAAAATTAATTCATTTAAAATTATAGGATATGGTTTAATGTTGTGAAAATTGACCACATCATAGCACAGCCTGCCTAACAATCCCCAGCTAATAACATGGGAGTCTAAGACGAGAAGAAGCAATAAATGTGCATCGGTACATCACCAGGCGATTCTGACATCTCCTAAAAATTTGTACAACCACAACAGCTATCGCATGCACGGTTTTGAGTCCTCCAGAAAGACACACGTGTGGATACTGAAGTTAACCATAATGGCAGTAGCAACGGAGCCAGTGCTTAATTTGAGATGTGGTTGCATGTGGGGACCACCAGCACTAATATTTCCTCATCAGACTTCAATCCCAGAGCAAGTGAAAATCAACCACCAAAACAAAGGTGGGAACCAGGACTGTGGAAAAAGGGTGGGAACTCAGCTACCTGAGCAAAGGTGGGAAATATCACGAGCCTGGAGAGTTCGACTGAAAGCAGGAAGGATTTTTGACACAGGCCTTGAAATGAGAGCGGGTGATGGGTCTTGGAAAATGGTTGGGAGAAGTGCTCTGGAATTAGGGTGGGAAAGGACTCTAGAATCAGTGATATGCAGATAATGGCAGGAGAACCTGGACTGGTGACAGACGTCAAAACCACATAGTGGGGCGACCACAGAAGAGTTCTTGTTGTACAGAGATTGCTGAAGATCAGGTTTTGGGATATCAGATTGTAACTATACGAGTCCTATAGTGTGCAGCGCCCGCCTACTAAGTCTACGGAAACTGTAGGGGGAACATGTAAATTCCTTCTTGCTATTGAAACAAAGGAAGATAAGTAAATTCTGAGTGGAAGAAGAATCAGTAGGCGATATCTGAAGCAAAACAATGGAACTCTCGCAATACACTGACCTGCCAAATGAAAACCCAGGAATGGGCAAAAATTCTGCCAACAAGAAGTGATCTGGGCAACCTTATCACGGATTAATTTAAAAGACAATGATTCTGAACCATGGGTCCACACATCGGAAACATTTACGTGTGTGCTAAAAAAGGTTTCCTCTTACTTCATCCTTGTGGAAAAAAACACTTCATAACAACCAAATTATGAGCAAGCGTTTTCTATTTTTATTTCAGGACAGCTGACTTGCCAGAGGGTGAGGTTGAGTGAAGGGCATATACATACTTCAGAAAAAGCTGCTGAAGACTAGGAGGCTTTGCAATAGCATGAACAGACAACTTTGAAGGTAAGATTTTGCTTTAAAACAATATGCAAATACAATGAAGTCAGGAAAATCAAAATCAAGAAAACAGTACAGCATTAATTTTGATTTTCTGCTCTTTATCTTTTCATAGTGACTAGAGTGTACTCTCTTTGCCTTCACATACAGACACCTAGATTCTGACTGCCGACATGGACGACCAGTTATATCCAACCTGGTTATCAATTGCTGACATTTACAGAGCGAACATACATTATCTGTATTACATTTTGCAAGAAATTAGGTTATTGTTTGGGGGGGCGAAGGAGCCCTTTTCAAGCAGCAACCACAATCCTTGTTAGGGTGAACCACAAAAGTTCTAAATTAACCTGTGCTTAACCCTCTGGTAACTTGGCACAAAGCAGTAAGGCTTAACTTGGAGGCAATGCGTAAAGTATTTATGCAGAAAAATAGAGTCCATTTTAATAAATAAAATAATACCAGTATGTTAAAACAAGCATTGGCATAGCCAATAGGTCTTGCCTTTGGGACCTTATAAGTGTTTAGCCATGCAACAGGTGCATAACTAAATACTTATAAGGTCCCAAAAGCGAGACCTATTTGCAATGCAAAGCGGCCGTGCAGCTGCGAAAGTGAAAGTAATCGCGGTAAAGCGCGGCGCCCGCGCACATGCACAGTACCTCTAGGCTGTCCTGGTAGCACTTTTTGGAGCCCTCTCAATAAGTCTCGCCAGACCAGCGCATGCGCTGGGTCAGGCGAGACCTAAAAAAACAATCCTTATAACGAGATCTATTGAATTTTAGAGTTAAGTGAAAATAACACCAGCTAACACAAAGCACAAACTGTGGTTGTCTGGTCGCACCGGACCGGGACAGATAGCCTTTCAATAGTGAAAAAACGAAATCAGCAGTATTTCACTATCAGGACATGCCACACACATCAGGGCATGTCCTACCTCTCACAGGCACTGCACCCTGCCCACATTGGTACCTTGGGCCTACCTTAGGGGTGACTCACATGTAAGAAAAGGGAAGGTTAGGGTCTGGCAAGTGGGTGCACTTGCTAGGTCGACATGGCAGTACAAAACTACATACAGACACTGTCGTGGCAGGTCTGAGTTACAGTTACAGGCTGCTCATGTGGGTGACCCAATCAGTGCTGCAGGCCCACTAGCAGCATTTGATTTACAGGCCATGGGTACACACAGTGCAATGCACTAGGGACTCGCCAATAAATCAAATATGCCAATCATGGAATTGCCAATCCATAAACACAATTTACTGGGAAAGCATATGCACTTTAGCACTGATCAGCAAGGGTAAAGTGCTTAGACTTATGAAACCAACAAAAGCAGGGTCCAAAACAGGAGGCCAAAAAGTCTGGGGATAAACATGCTGGAAAAGCCAGGTCTAACACATACTATGTTTCTATGCATGTGCTTTCTATACAAAGTGGTGCATGCTCATTATAATGCATTTCCAAATTTTAAAATTTTAGGATGCTGCTTGTGACATACGTCGGCCAAGTCTACTCTGCAATGCTGGGGCTCTTAGGCATGGAGAAATTCATATACAAGTTTGGGACACCCAAATTCTTTAAATGAGTGAGCTTCGAGGACTTGCTTGCTGCCTTAAAACTATGGTGCAACGTGAGGAAGCTCCTTTGTATTCCCTACTATGCGCTATCTGCACCAGTATGGGACACTCAAGGAACCCCAATCTGCTGCCTAATAGATAAACTTAGTTACCCGCTTAGGCAAGCAGGGTTTGATATCTGGGGGGACTTGGAGAAGGAAGGCAGGCTGATCGGATGGGATTAAATACTGCGTGTAATGGCAAAGATGCTGTCAAGATTTAAGTACCTGCAGTTGAACTCATGGTGGGCGACTCAGGAATGCAGTGATGACGATGATGGGGATTATGATGGGATACTAGTGAATAAACCCAGATTATGCAAAAACGGACCCTACTGGTGCTGGGAGTTCATCAAGGTGGACGAGAAACACCTGGCAGACCCACACCAAGTCTGGAAAGACGATTTGCCAGAATTGGAGACAGAAGAAATTTGGCAAGTATCTATCAAGCTACTTTATTCCACAGTTAAAGCTGCCTCCTTGAAGAAGAATCATATTTATACTATCCACAGATTATATTGGACTCCCAAGAGCTTGACCAAGTTCCAGATAAAGCAACCAAGATGCAAGAAAGTCACCAATCAGAGGCAAATGATAGACTCATGTTTGTTGAGTGCCCGAGTTTGAAGACCTACCTGGAAGGTCTAAGTAAAATTTTGAACGAGATTACAAAACAAGAAATTGAGGTAAACTACACTAATTTTAATGGGAGTGGATCACTTAATTTCTGCAGCATTCACTAAAGGCCAGATTCTTTTTCATTTTAACTCTACCAGCCAGTTGTGGAATCTGCAAGAAATTGAGTGTTGTTGCCCCCCCTTGTACCCTCTTAGTTGCTATCCATGTGAGACAACTTGATATAGCATGTGATCCTAGAAGTCTTGGAAAGACTTCGAAACATGGCAAAGTGTTCAAGGATTACATCTGAAAGAGGCACTACTGGACAGTTTACCGAAAGCTGTTTCTATAATTGACATTGGTTAATAGCCTCTGAAGAATGACTGGCAACCATCATGAAACTGGAAGTAGTGCGGACAGTGACATGAGGACAAAAAATAATGAAAAAGGAATGGATTTGAAGTGTGCAAAGTTTGTTAGTTTCATGGCACACAAAATTCGAGACTCTAGGGTTTTAATCTCATTACATATTCTTCAAATATTGAGCGCAATTACAACTGTTGCTGCCACTCTGTGTTAGGCAACTGGGTTTGTCATGGGAAGCGTGGTTCCTTATTGAACCTTGGCAAAAACATTTTGCTATATGAATTTGCAACTCTCTCCAAATTTCTCAGAAAACACAATGGTAAAAGGTGCCCGTGCCTCTGGAATCATTAATAAAGGACATGACAAAATAGATTCCTTCACAGCATTAATGAATGCTGTGCCCTGGCAGGGATGCAAAGGGTGAAAATACATAGGTTTTGGAGCGAGGATGACGATAAAGGGCTTAGAGTCTGGAACTAAGTAGTTTGTTAGTTAATTGGTATGGCTAAAGAACTCAGGACATTACTTCAGTGGGCCATAGAGCACAGTGAACAGTCTAGATATTCCTGGAAATCATATTGGACGCTCAGTGAATGATCATAGACTAGACCGAGTGAACAGACTCCCTATGCTGGTGCAGCGTGGTACGTCACGTATCCAAGAAAAATATAAATACCGTGCTAAATGTAGAAATGCCTTCACGTCCAGATATTCAAGCTACTTAGCCCTATACATTTAAACATGACAGTGATGTACTTCGTATACGCAATACAGCAAAAGTTAAATATAAAGGCTTTTAAGTGAGGCATACCGAAATTAAAATGCATAGGGAGATATAAGAGCTTCATCCTTACTATCTAAGAACAAACACCCAATTATTTTGATGTTAAACCTTGTAACTTACAAACACTGCATTCGTTCAGGATGCATGTGTATACACACTGTAACAAGGAGACACACCCAAGTGATGAAACCCCAAAGTTCACAGGTGGAAGTTTGCAAAAGCTCTCGCCACTGGATTGTCGGTGGTGCTGCTCCTGTCCACGGGTTTTCGCCCACTGTCACCTCAGCCGTCTAATGGAGCCTGCTGTAGGACCATTGCTCATGCACAGAAGTCGTTCATGCGCAGTCACTCACAGCCACGGGTCAAGATTAACACTGAGAGGTGCAAAAGGTTCGGGGAATGAAAAGGAAACAAGCATTGGCATAGCCAATAGGTCTCACCTTTGGGACCTTATAAGTGTTTAGCCATGCAACAGTTGCATAACTAAATACTTATATGGTCCCAAAAGCGAGATCTATTGGCTATGCCAAGCGGCCGTGAAAGTGCAAGTGATCGCGATCAAACATCAAAGTGGTCAAGCGCGGCGCGCGCGCGCCTGCGCACATGCTCTGTAGCTCTAGGCTGGCCTGGTAGCACTTTTTGGAGCCCTCTCAATAAGTCTCGCCAGACCAGCGCATGCGCTGGGTCAGGCGAGACCTAAAAATTAAAGGGAAATGGTAAAAAAATGTGGTTTCTTTTTGGGATGTCTATTGCTTGAGGACTGAATGCAGTGAAAGGTCAAGCGATCCGAGAGTAACAAATTGAATTACCCTCAAGTGGGCCTGTTAAGTCTGGAGCAATGCTGCTCATTACAGCAAGCCTTCTGGTAGCTTAACCCCTTCGCTGCTAGACCTTTTCCCCCCTGTGCTAAGCAGTTTGTCTATTTGGGGTAGTGCGCGCTTAGGCCCCTTTAACTTTTTGACCACATAAGGTATCCACGCCAAATTTTCGTTCTTTTCCTCCATCATCATGGGGATTGTAAAGGTACCCAGGGTTTGTGGATTCCCCAGGAGGGGTCCCAGAAATTAGCCAAAATACAGCAACATTTATTTTTTGGGGGGAAAAATGGGAAAAGCGGGCTGCAAATGAAAGTCTGGGTTTTTCTCTGCAAATGGTATCAAAAAAGGGTTTGTGGGGCTGAAATCACCATTTTCCCAGCTTTTAGGGAATGACAGACTTTTGTTAGAAAACCAACATTTTTTACACAGTTTTGGCATTTTTCTGGGACATAGCCTATTTTTGCCATTTTGGTGCTTTCAACCTCCTTCCAGTTAATGGTAGAAATGGGTGTGAAAGCAATAATGGATCCTGGAAAGCTATACATTTTAGAAAAGTAGATAAAATTCTGAATTCAGCAAGGGGTCATGTGTGTAGATCCATCAAGGTTTCTTTATAGAAACTAACAGTTGAATATAGGAAATATTGAAAATTAGTTGAAAAAAACAGCTTTTTGTGTCAACGTTTTCACCTGTAACTTCTTCCACTTATGACAGCTCTTTGAAAGCAATATACCGTTACATCCGCTGGAACTTCCTGGTTGTGGGGATATATAGGACTTGTCGGTTCACCAAGAACCCGACGAACCCAGAGTCAAAAACTGAGCAGCAATTTGCAATGGTTTTTTATTATGTTCCGGATATATAGCAACTATTGTGGGAAAATGTATACATGGAAAAATCGGTATGAAAGACTTGTGTATTTCTGAAATAGGAACCAATTATAGAGTTTTGAAACAGTACATATTTGCACATTTTCGAAATTGGGAATACTCATACTAGCATGAGAATTATCGGTCATTTTTCAAAATGACTTCTTTTTTACACAATGTCTTTCATTTGGAAGGCAGAAATGCATCAAAAATCAATAGGTACTAACAGTTGCTTTACAAATCTGAATTACCCCAAGTCTCCCGATAAAAATGGTACCTCATTTGTGTGGGTAGGCATAGTGCCGACGACAGGAAATGGCTCAAAACCCAACGTGAACACACCACATTTTCACAATGAAAATTAAACCTTTTTTTGCGAAGTCTAGCTGTAGTTTTTGAACACTAGCTCTGCGGGCACCTTGGGAAACCTAGCAAACCTATACATTTTTGGAAACTAGACACCCAGGGGAAACCAGGATGGGGTGACTTGACTGCCTCCCACCAGGGTCTGTTACCCAGAATCCCTTGCAAACCTAAAAAATAGTCCAAAAAAACACAATTTCCCCTCATTTCTGTGGTGGAAAGTTCTGGAATCTGCGTGGATCCACAAATTTCCACCCAACCCGCGGTCCCCAAAGTCTTACGAGAAAAATGGTACCTCACTTGTGTGGGTTGGCCTAGTGCCCGCGACAGAAAACTGCGCAAAACGCAACGTGGTCACACCCCAATTTCACAGTGAAAAATTAGCCTTTTTTGGCAAAGTGCCTAGCTGTAGTTTGTGAACCCTAGCTCTGCCGACACCTAGGGAAACCTACCAAACCCACACATTCCTGAAAACTAGACACCCAGAGGCTTCCAGGGAAGTATGGCTTGCGTGGATCCACCAACTTTTTCTTACCCAGAGTCCCCTGCAAACTTCAATTTGTGCTGGAAAAAAAAACACTTTTTTCACACATTTTTGTGTGGGAAAGTTGTGGCATCACTGGGCTCACACAAATTTCCCACCACCCAGCTTTCCCCCAGGTCTCCCGATAAAAATGGTGCCTCACTTGTGTGGGAGGCCCAAGTACCCGCGACAGGCCTCCAAAGATTTTTTGATAGGCAATGTTGATGTCGCCTCACTACGTTTTGGGCCCTTGCCTGTCGTGGGTACTTGAGCCTCCCACGCATGTAAGGCACCATTTTTACTGGGAGACCTGGGGGAAAGCTGGGTGGTTTTCAGAAATGTATGGGTTTAGAAGGTTTCCCTAGATGGCCACCGAGCACGGGGCCAAAAACCCAGGTGACCCCCCTTGCAAAACCAGGTTGTTTGGTGATAGGCAATTTTGATGTCGCCTCAATACATTTTGGGGGGGGTGGGGTTGCCCTGATATGCCCCCAAGGGGGGAAGAAACACTGTGGCTATTTGTTTAGGGGGTGGGGGCATGGGCATGCACGTTTTGGGCAGCCCCACTCCAATTCAAATTTGCCCCAATACAAACCCTAGCGTCTAGTGTGCTTTTTGCCCCCCCAGGTGGGGCACATTGGGGGCTAATGCCCCCATCTGCCCCCCGGGGGGGGCTGAAAGTCCAATAGATGCCTGGGAGATTTTTGGGCAAATTTTAATTGGGGTGGGGGCTTCCCAAAACAGGCATGCCAATTAAAATTTGCCCAAAAAATCCCTGGCGTCTACTGGGCTTTTTGCCCCCCCCCCCAGGGGGCAGATTGGCAACTAATGCCCCCATCTGCCCCCGGGGTGGGGGCTTCCCAAAACAGGCATGCCAATTAAAATTTGCCCAAAAAATCCCTGGCGTCTACTGGGCTTTTTGCCCCCCCCCCAGGGGGCAGATTGGCAACTAATGCCCCCATCTGCCCCCGGGGGGGCAGGAAGGCTGCAATTTTTGCGGGGGAGGGGGCATGGACATGCCTGTTTTGGGCAGCCCCCACCCTAATTCAAATTTGCCCCAAAAAAATCCCTGGCGACTAGTTGGCTTTTTGCACCCCCTGGGGGTGCAGATTGGGGCAAATTTTAATTAGGGTGGGGGGCATTGGCATGCCCGTTTTTGGCAACCCCCTAATAAAAATGTACCCAAAAAAATCCCTGGCGTCTAGTGGGCTCTATGCCCCCCCAGGGGGGCAGATTGGGGGCTACAGCCCCATCTGCCCCCCGGTGGGGCAGGAAGGCTGTAATTCTTGCGGGGAGGGGGTGGGGGCATGGGCATTGCGTTTTGAGCTGCCCCACTCTAATTCAAATTTGCCCCAAACTAACCCTGGCATCTAGAGGGCTTTTTGCCCCTCCCGGCGGGGCAGATGGGGGCGAATGCAGAAATGGTGGTGGGGGTGGGGCATTGGCGTGCCCGTTTCAGGTGTCCCCACCCTAAAAAAATTGCACACAAAAAAATCCCTGGCGTCAAGTGGTCTTTCTGCCCCCCAGGGGGGCAGAAAGTATAATTTTGTGCCTGGGGGGGTGGGGGCATCGACATGCCCGTTTTGGGCAGCCCCCACCTCTAATGAATAACTTATTACGAAATCCCTGGTGTCAAGTGGGCATTCTACTCCCCGGGGGGGGCAGTTTGGGGGCTACTGCCCCCATCTACCCCAAAGGGGGGGCAGAAAGACTAATGGTGCCAAAAAAATGTATGGGGGAGCAAAGGCCCTTTCCCAAGGGGCTGCTCCCCCCTCCCTGGTGCCTAGTGGGTGGATCCCTGCTTGGGGAATCGCCCTCCTGGGGCGATCCCCAAGCAGGGATCTACTAGGGAGTGGTTCCATTGGAAAGGGGAGATTCTCCCCTTTCCAATGATACTTCTCCTGAGTTTCTACGTGCTCAGGGGGCTGAGAGAGCCCCCCCACGAGCACTTAGAAACTGAAATGAGCCTCTTGGCTCATTTCAGTTTCGGGTTCACTGAAATTACATCAGCGCGACTTGCGAGCCGATCGTCATTTCAGGGAAACCAGGGGGGCGGCCTCGGAAGCTGGGGAAGCTCTTCCCCAGCTCCCGAGGCTATTTTAGCTTTAAGGGAATCCCTCTGGTGCCCGCACCAGAGGGGTTTCCAATGCGATGTTTCATGACGAGCTGGACTCGTCATGAGCACACGACCACTGTGTGCCAGGACGAGTCCAGTTCGTCATGAGCATCGTAGGGGTTAACATCACGTCTCACCTTTGTCATCAAATACTCTACTGCAATTGCCCATTCAGCCATATCCTGCTGCCATGGCTAACTGGGTCCTGAGGTTACATCCAATGTATGGTAAGATGCCACTTTGCAATTATTGCCACAAACAATACGAGTCAATGTCTCATCTTACCACCATGAAGCCCGTGACCGACGATTATTAAACATTAAAATGAATTTGGGCAGAATGCCTGTGACCGGGTGTAATATCTCACTCAAGAATAAGGAAGGGTCAGTTCCAGAGGCCAGGAATTCAGGGTACTGCTGACCAGGTTAGGGGCTGAATGATGGTGCCACAGGCATTAGAGGATCAGAGATCAACACTGGGTCCGAAGGAACAGTGAGTGCTGGTTAATCTGGAAGAAGATTAATGCACTGCGATGAGAACTCCTAAGGTGAAGGGGCGTGCCTTGGTGACTTACCATTCAATGAAGGAAGTTGGCCAGAGTCTTGGCACTGTTTCTTCTTAAGTTTTCTTTGGGATGACTTTGACAAGGACTCTAACAACATGGTCGTTGGACTGGACTTTAGCTTTGCTCGGCAGTCCTCACAAGCAAAAACCCTAAATAGTTTATCACCTTTTTCCATTATGGCCTTAGGGTACATGCTCCTGCAAGATTAGAAGGATTTCACTTCATTGTACAAGATGCATGAGGGAACTTGATTGACTTTTTTTTCATCACAGTGCCTGCAGGTTTTCAAGCCTGAGTGTTGAGGTGAAATCTCTGTACTGCCCCTAGAAATTTACAAAAGATAAAAACCTCCCTGTGGTGAGTCGCTGATGAAAGCAAAGCTCCGGACTTGTGTCAATGGTGCAGGAAAAAAGGTAACGGACTACAGGGAGGGTGCTTTATGGCCCCAGTGATGTCAGGGTGATATTGTTTCAGGTACCAAAGCCAGGGCCCCCCACCATCTGGAGAGCCATTAAAAACTTTCCAGAATCAGTCTGACATTCAAAAGGTGATGAATCTGCAGATGGATAGAAGTATCCATCAGAATTTTTTATCATCACTATTTACTAGTGATGGGGTCTGCACAACACACATTGAAGCAGATCCACAACTGGTTTAGGAATTATTGTAATTAGGACTTCCCTTGCAGTATCAGGTAACACCCTAGCCTCAAGTGCTTTCAGTATCACTTCCAGAAGCTTCCCCGATAGTATGCTGGGAAATTACAGTATAAATCTGCAGAGAGCTGATTTCTGTCATGTGCTTTGCCAGCCTGCAGTTCAGCAATAGTGTACATCTCTTTGTAAAAGGTGACATGTAGCACAGCAGACGGCTGGTGCCTGACTGACCACCATGCAATTTTCCAAAATATTATGATGTTGCCATGCTAACAGTCTTCCATTTCACATACAGCTTTTGCCAGCATGCGGTTGGTATGAATGAACCTACCCAAACAATCCCATGTGTCTCCAATTGCACTTTAAACTCCTAGTAACTCACCTCCCTCAACCACCAAGTGTCATGGCACCACCTCTAAATGTGAGAGGCGTAACTTTTATTGGCATATCTTGCTCTAACTAGAAGTGAATGACAAACGCCAAATACACACTTTGTTTTACCACCTTCATGGCTTCCCATTATGCCACATGATTACTAGCTTTTCCCTATTTATCCTAAGTAATTAACTTGTTTGCAAAGTCACTGTCCTATAGAGCTTTCATCCTCAATCTCCAGGTCAGAATATTGGTCCCGTCATACCACTACTCCCATGTTAACCGTAACTGGGAGTTACCTGTCCAGGTACAGAACATTCCCTACAGTTATGCTGATCTTCCTTAATTACTCAAAAACGCTACACGTAATGGAATGCAGAATATCAGAGATACTGTGTCCCCAGAGTTCATTGCTTTCCAGTTATCCAATAAGCCTACTTCATGCATGGAATTTTTAGCCCTGTAACCATGCCCAGCTTTATCATCCGCTTGGAGTAATACAGCATATCTATATTTGCCAATTACCAATTTTAAATTACTTAAAATATTGTGTGAGAGAGCATCTAAAAGAGTACTTAAGTTTGGTCCCTATGGCATCTCTTCGTCAGGTGTCTGCTACAGTAATTCTTTCCAGACCAATTCTGGTATGGCTTCATAGTGGTCCATATTAATTCTGGTGCATTCACTTCTGCCCCCAATGATTTCATTCTATCTTACCATTACCATTTGTGGATTTTTGAAAGTTGCTACCATCTTTGGATGCACCACTGGGATTCAAGAATCAATGCTCGTATCCCGTCTGCAACCTCCAGGTCCCCCCCACCTGCCCTCCCCCAAATACTCCCTCCCCATGTGTGGGGCATGTCGGACCCCTGTTCTTTCTGTTGTCCCATTACAACCCCTCCCACACCTCTTCCGGAGCAGCAAAGAAATGCAAATGACCATTCTAAATAACACATTGCTGGGAAGATCAGCATCTAGTTTAACTTCATAGCTCTTAGTTTATGTTTCACTGGTTCAAAGGTCTTCCTCAGCTGCTGCTCTTTTTAAATGTGTTCAGGAAACACACTGAGAGCACACCCCATCACATCGTGGGTGCCCTGCGTATCTAACATGTTGTAGAAAATAGAAAAAATCATGATTGCAATAATTGAGCATTCTTCCGATTATAGCCCGAGGTGGTCTCCCTAGTGGCAGAGAAAGGCCCAAAGAGCCTGTTCAAAGTAAAACAGCTAAACAGCCTATGCAGATGAATCCTCTGCAGATTCTGGGAACCCGACAAACTTAATAAAATGCCATCAGAATTTTCCCTCTATATCTTCCACTGTATGCTCCAAAATTTGGGCGAGCTTCAGTAGGGACCTAATCATTGTCCACCGACATACAATTTTCATTTTGTTTATACAAGGTTTTCTTCATCTCCATGGTTCGGTCATTTCTCTTGCACACATCCCTTCCTGAAAAAAAAATCTGTTCCAGTGAAATGGTATCAATTTTATTCTGCATTGTCAACCTGTAATTTTCAATAGTGGGAAGAATCTGTGCAAAATCTGTCATGCATATGCAGGTCCACCTGTACTGAAACAACCTCATAACTGCAATGCACTGGTCCATCTTAGTATGTTGCATCACTTTAGGGGTTCTGTCCTTCCCAATTGTGCCAGATGTAAGGAACAGAAATACTGTCCGGCCAAACTGATTACCCCACAGTGCCTATGCTCTCCTGATGCGGAGTTCATAGATATTTAATCAGATTTCACCCCTTCCACTGTTATGCCAAGTCAG
The DNA here is from genome assembly GCF_964204655.1 of Triturus cristatus. Classification (NCBI taxonomy): domain Eukaryota; kingdom Metazoa; phylum Chordata; class Amphibia; order Caudata; family Salamandridae; genus Triturus; species Triturus cristatus. The sequence continues at coordinate 1,091,727,417 of NC_140585.1, forward strand.
GTCTTCAATATAGTTGGCCCTGGGCCCCCCACTCACTCCATGTCATTGGCTACAAAGTGGACTCACATATCCTGTCTGACTGAACTGGTATTTTAGCCTCACCTGATTTTCTGAAATGTAAAGGAGCTCTGGAATTTTAGGCCCTGCTTGTTGTACAAGTGTCCACTTCAGATGCTATTGGTTCTTACATTTTTCAAGCCTGTCACACTTCCCAGAGTGTTGCCGGTCACCTAGTTATTCACACTGTGCACCACTATTCTCCAGCAGACCTCCATCATGCCACGGGCCATCTTTGCACACCACTACTTTCCGCACAAAACCTTTTCTATTAATGCCTGTACTTACAGCCTCACAGTTGGTGCAATGCTTATTTGCTTACTGTACTCCACAGAGTCTCTCTGCAGATGTCTCATTTGCCAACTTCACTAAAATGATCCAAAAGGGGGCGTGGTTTGAATGCTGCAGATGACAGTCAAGTGAGCCCGTTGCTCTGCACCAGACCGACTGCAATCCTGATTTCTTTGTATTCCAGGGCACCGGTGCAGTGCCTTCCGGAGTGCCAGCAGACCGGAGCCCCCCTGGAGGTGCTCTTGGAGACTTGGGGATCCTATTGCCTGGGGTAGAAGATCCGCGGGCTGAGTGGACTGACCAGCCCCGACAGATCAAACATGGCGGACAGAGTCTGCACAGAGTGACCATGACTGGATTGTGCAGCCCCCACCCTTGGATTAGGAGACACGGTGCCGGTGATGCAGGGCAACCATTCTGTGCCTCCGCAGGGGCTCTTCGTGGGTAGAAATCAACCTGGGCTCCCGTTGCCGTGGGGCCCGCAGCTAAATGTTGTGCAGACCAGCTGAGCAGGTTCTCAGATCCCCGGTCGGGACTCGTGCTGTGGTGCGAGTTGAGGGAGCAGGTGCAGCTCCTGCTCGATACGGATCCCCAGACAACTGGAGGCGGCAGATTGGACTGCCCCTGGCTGGGGACACACGGGGGCCCGACGATGCCGGAGCAGTGCCCACTGAAGAGGGAGCCTGTTTTTACTGTTGGTGGGCCAGGTGATGACAGCCATTAGCAGGGGCGGCTGACATACTGCTGGGCCCTGTGTTGGAAGCTTGAAGTTGCGGGGCAGTGGTGGGAGCCCCTCTCCCCCTGAAAAACTTTAACAGGGGCCCAGTGCATCAGAGGCCCACCGCCTGCAAGAAGACAAGTTGGAAGTGTACAGACACCAGGACTGGGGCACTACTCAAGGCCTAGATAGGGTCCTGGTGTAAGCGATTAACTGTTTAAAAATCTATCACCTCTGCACCTCTATTCACTCCTCTCTCACTCCTTAAGGGGTTTGGAGTTACTTGTGACATTCTAGTGGGCACTCTTGCAGGTGAGAGCAGCTGGAGGCCGGTGGCTTTTCTGGCCCCACTGGCAGCACCTTTGACTGCCTAGGGCCACTACTGTAAAAGAGGCAGGGGCGGTGATGGAAACGGGCTGCCAAGAGGTGAGATCGGTGCAGAGTAGTAGCTAGGGATCCCAGGTCGGGCCTGGTGTGTCAGATGCTGGAGATGGCGTGGGGCTGGGTCCTGGATCAGGGGGATGTCCGTGACGACTGGTCCAAGTCAAAGACTTTGGGTTTGAGCATAACTGAGTTTCACCCTTTGTCTATGTCGAACATAGATTTCAATATTCTTAGCAAAGTGCTGGCCCTGTGGTTGTTACCTCAGATGCCAGACCTCATTCTGGCCCAAGGGGTGTTGGGAATGAGTCGACTCTGCTGCAAGAATTCTCTTCCCTTGCCGAACTCTGGATTAATAGAACCAAAAAGCACTTGTTCTGGTGTGGTCTTCCCTTGGGGGTGCCCTGATCACTGGTGTCGTTCAGATATTTGGGTATCCAGGTGTTTCAAGCCTTAGACAATCTCAGGAAGGGTAATCTGGAGGCCTCAAGTCCAGTTCTGGCATTCTTTGAAATTTCCAGTTATGGCTTGGGTCACTTTATCTAAGATGATTGTTAGCCAGGTTGTTGCATTTGTTTGTAAATTTACCAGTCAAGCTAGCGCGCTCCTAGCTTCATTGTTTGGATACCTTACTTTGAGAACTGATCTGAGAGGGTGGGTGCAATAGGGATTTCTTGGCTGTGCTCCGGAGACTACTTGACTGCCCAGCTTCAGTGGATAACCCAGTGGCTAGATGGAGAACATCTCGAAGAACTGGGACCCAAGAGGTTGGCTGGGAACCAGGGGACCCTATTAGCGAAACTTCTTGACCAGTAAGTAGGGATTCCCCGACCTGGAGTTTTATTACAAGTTGCACTCTTGCTGGTGGAGATGTCTGCAGAGGACAGCTGGGTCTACTTTATATGACCCGGCCCCATTGTTGGTGGGCCTGGCACACAGGAATACCCCTTTTTGCTTTACAAGGCACCAGTTTTCGGACTGTATGGCAGCTGGCCTGATCACCATGAGTGAATGCTACCAACTGGCAACACTAATCCCATTCAATGACTTGGTGACAAAATGGTTGCTACTCCCCAGCCAATTCCTTACATATCATGGGTTACTGCGGACATTCATGAACCTGTGGTCTAATAGCCGACAGAAGTCAGAGACCCCTGCTGTTCTTCAGGCCCTGACAACACTGGGGACCACGCGCCACTTGGTGAAATGGTTCTACCGGGCGAAGTTGAACATGGCCATGGCACCTTGACAAGGATAAGGAAGAGAGGGGAGACACTGCTAGGAAGGGACCTTTATGACTCCGAGTGGAGCGCAGTATTGTCATCTCCCAAGCACGTTTCCAGAAACATGAGATTTAAGTACGACCACTTTAATTATGTACACATGACATACTTAACCTCTCAGATTGCTGGCCATGAATGGGGGAGAGCCAAAGGCCTGCCCCAGGTGCAGACCCCAGACACTAGGGGAAGATTTGGGGCAGTTTTGGGACATGGGACGTGCACTTGCCCAGGTTACGCTCATTCTGGGAGGCTGTACTCTACACACTCAACAAGGTATTAGATCTTAAACTTTTTTACACAGCAGAGGTGTGCCTCCTAGGATTGTTCCCCAGACCGAAGGCACACAGAGTCGGCACCAGATTGGCGGAACTGGCTTTGGCCTCGAGACAGATAGCAATGCAATGGCACTCAAGGGAGGGGAGGGCCTACCCGGAGGGCCCACCCATTGCATTGTGGCCCAGAGTGGAGGAATGGGCTCTGATCAGAAATTATAAACGTAGGATCAGACGACATCCACCGGCAGTTCTTTGGAAGGAAGTTCTGGAGACCTGGGAAAACTGGGGAGATCACCCTGGGGAAGATGATGGGATCCAGACCGCACAGTGTGCTTGAGCTGAGGGCAGTCCTCAGGGCCATTTGGGGGAATAGTAGACACTCTTAATTGGGGGGAGTAGCTCAGGTGTCGCAGAATGAATCCCCCTCTGTTTAGGGTGCATAAACCCAGATTGGAATGCGCTGATTAGGCCCCTAAGAGGTAAACTCTACCTTGATGCCTAATTCCAAGGTGAGAGTGAACTTATTGGAAGATGAGATGACCTGGGGCCCTACAAATCTCTCCAGTATACCAGATCATAAAACCAAAGTCTCACAAGTATGGGAGCACCCGGTGGGGTATTACACACTTAAAGTTCAGGCACTCAGGACCATTTTATTTTGTGTGGTTTTAGCTTAGAGTAGATAGATTTTTTTTGTAACATGGCATTACTGTGGTAGGTTCTACAACAGCCATTGGATAGTGGACAAGGGCATTAATTGTTTATAGGTTAAGGATGAGCTACCTGGGACTAGATAACCGCAACATTCTACTACTGATTCTAGATTATGCTTCTTGTTACCGGATTTGCTGTTTTAAGGCTGTACTGATAATGGTCTTTTTCCTGCATTGCCATGCCCGTTCATGGAATGGTGAACTTGAGCAACTTACTGTATTATGTAGAAGACTGCACCTATACAAATATATATTTTTGTCAAATGCCAATAAAAAGGTTTCTGGTTTTTTTTAACCTGCTCCAACATTTTGGGTTCCAACCCAGGCCTTCGGATCTGCTTCAGTTGTGCCTCCTGCTTTTATTGCCACCTCACCAAGCCTTGGGCCTTATGTTGAAACATAACCCTCCATCTATTCTGGCTCACTTCCACATCATGCAGGGATTCGGATGCGTTGCCCGTTTCCAGATCCTGTCCCTCTTCAGCACAGTGTTGGTTTCAATGTCTGACTCCACTACAGGCCCCAAGGAGTATTTCCCAATGTGAAGGCCAGATTTACACTGATACAATAAGTGACCCCTCAAGCCACCTTGTCTACTTGTTTCATTCTTATGCCATGTTACTTTTCTTAATCATTTATGCTACTGCATAATGAAAGAATAGCACAGGAAAAAACTAAGGAGTCTGGAAGCTCCATGCTAGAGTGTCACATCGACCACCTTGCCAAGACATGTATCCCAATGAACAGTTCTTTTTAAGGAACAATTCAGCAACTTAACCTTTTTGCGCTTTGATTTCTACACTAAATAGAATACACTTGCAGTGACCCTATGTAAGAAGATAAATGTCCCTTATAACCAGAAATTATATCATGCATCTCAAAGGTTTCATTCTAGAAGGGTTAGGAAGAGGTATGACATAAGCATTGTTCGCTCTTCACACATCCACCCCCTTGTTCAGAACTCTGCATCACACTTTTCATCCAGTAATTGAACATTCTGAGATCCCACTAATGCAAGAGGTATGCAGCGCTTAATTTGAGCAAGGGGTTGCAGGTGGAGCCCAACAGCACTTTGTTTTAGGTGGGGGGGGGGGGAGGGATGGGCACTAATTTTTACCCATTAGAATTTGCCCCAGGACGAGAGAGAAAGAAAGGCAAAAAAGGAAGGAGTAAGAGAAAGTCAAGAAAAATAGTGACAAAGAAAGAAAGCGGGAATCAAAAGCATGCAAGAATGAGATAAAGGGGTAGGGAGACTGAGTTGGTGGAAGAAAAACATGCAGTGAAATAAAGACTATACAGCTTTGGAATTTAGCAACCCCAACATTAGGCAGTGGTGGGCTTCTGAAAAAACGTAGGCCCGGGCACTTATTCTTTCAAAAAATAAGTACTGATGCTGCCCTAACATTCCCGACATGTTCCATCTCTCTCTCTACCTATGGCTCTACCCATTAACTTCTCCAGCCATAAAGTAATGAAGGGTATGGTAGGAAATGCCTCAATTAGTCTGAACCACTGGCAATAATTATGGGAGCAATTCATTCAATTGTTCTTTATTATTTGTCTTGTAGAGAGTTTTCTTGTGCCAGTTTCACTTGTCAGCCTGAACTAGTAGTCCAAGTCATCTCTCAATCGGATCACAAGCAGCAGACTGCTTTTGGCATTCATTAGGTATAACTCGAGCTCATATTGCACAGGCAGTAAGGCACCAGAGTCTCGGCATACCCACACTACCTACAGTGACCAATTTACATACCAAACCAACAAAGGGTGGACATGCTAGAATAAATCTAAACCATTATTAATCAACCTGTATCTATAACATTTGTTTTAGTCAGTCTGCCAGTACAAAGAACAGGCCATTCATATGCTAATTAGCATTGGTCTTGCACTTAAACCACTGGGTCATGTGAACACAGGGAATTCCTTATTAGCAAGATGGAGCTTAATCACTTAAGGCACAATACGCCAAAAACCCACGTTTAGCCATATGCATCCCTCTTAGGGCAACTCACTTAAAGAAATGCTTAAAATCATCTCAATCACAGGTAATTACTATGGGCTAATAGATGAGTTGCAGCTCGAGCCCATATGAACTCGAGTAAATACATCAAATACTAGTGATGAACATTTCAAATATTGTTTTGTAAGGGTGGGCAGTAGTTGATATTTTCATCACTGCCAGATTTTTCTTTTAATGGCAAAGGCTTGTGTGTGCCCTCAAAGGTCATGCTGAGGTTTGCTTATTAATTTTAATGCATTTCCTTACTCTTGTGCTTTTTCTGGCATTTGAGGTTTCAGTGCAAGTCTATGTTTCACTCGTTCTGTAGTTTACAGGAGTAAAGAAAATACACATTTGTCTAGCTGAATTAAACACATTCTGCCCCTCCACCCCCGTACTCTTTTTCCATTTGGGTTTTGAAGGATTTTTTTTCCAGAGTAAGATGCAGGCCCCAAGAGGGTCCACTGTGGAGCTTTACCTCTGTAAAGCTGTTGCTGACTTGTGTCACAATATGCCCCATGACCAAAGCTGAACAGAAAAAAGCGTAAACCCAACAAAAAATGCCTGTATACAAAAAAAAACAAGCATTTGCAATGCAATCGGTCTCGCCTTTGGGACCTTATTTGTATTTCGCTATACAGCACATTAGCCTGGGTGTTGAAACATCTACAGTTTTTTAACATGGAGGGAAAGTAAGCACCAAACTGCGGAACATGCCTGGTATGGGAACACATGGAGAGAAATACTGCCTATCAGCGGGAAAATGTATTGTCCAAAGCTCTGTTTTTAATATAAAACAGCCTCTTTGGTGGTCTTATCACTAGAATACAAGAGTTGAAAAAAAATATTGTCCACGGGTGCTCGTTGAAGTTTCTATGGCCTGGAATCTAGGGAATGCTAAAGTGATTCTGGTATTTTACTGACCTCTGCTGGTCGTTTTCTATGAAGACAGTTAATTAGGAGGCAGTTAAACAAGCAGAAATCAATTCTGATATTCTACTGACCTCTACTGGTCATTTTCTATCAAGACAGTTAAATAGAGGCCGTTGAACAGAAAAAATAGTCCCTATGCAAAGGCGGAAGCAGACAAGTCCTAGGGCTAATCTCCAGATCCCACAAAGTACATACAACAGATCTTTAAGACAGTGCCAGCGCTGTCTATGCTCGACCTAAAAAATGAAGGCAAATGGACCACCGATCTAAGTCATCTGCCTCTTTAGCTAGATATTAATGATCAGCATTAAGGCGATAGATGCCCAGGGCACCTGAGCTGAGAAAGGAAAGGGCACATGAGGGACGTGCCCTCTGGCTGCCTATTTATTATTATTATATATTTTTTTTTTAAACTAAAACAGTCGGAGACAATGGTCCACATGCTTTACTGTTAATCCGTCTATACAGAAAAGAAAAGCTTATTTTATTTTGTATTACAACGCTGGTCCCAGCCTCAACTATAATATGAAGTTACCATTCCATCAGAAAGCTGCTCAAAGGCCTCGGGTTAAGCACAGCAGGGAAGAAAAACGGGGTAGCAAAATCAAACCAAGAAAAGCAGCAGTACTCTCCCTTTAACAATGCCATGCCCAATATGAGGCTTTTTTATGCTATGGTTTCGCCCATCTCAAATTTAAAAAGAAATGGTGGCAAAAGGAGATGAAGCAACCTGATCAGGATCAAGGTCTTTGGTCAACTGTAAAAATGAGATTAGAAGTCATGCGTCCTGGTGCTACAATAACTGACTAACCTAATCACAACTCAAATTACTTGAATATTTCACTATACTAATTCACCACTAACCTTTATGGGTTCCAGAGTAGCATACTGCTCGCCGAAAAAGCACTTTGACGCCTCGTCAGGGGTAGTAAGCGCTATATAAATGCAAATACAATTGACAACTTTGGCTACCTGCCCATTTTCTGTAATGGCTATTGCATCAGCACAAATGATTTGGAAAGTTGGTATCAAGATGTAGAATGCAGCAGAGACTCAATGCGCCACAATTCAAAATGCTATGATGTAAAATGTGTGCAATTATATTATGTGCCAGTTTAGTGTCTATCATTAGGGGTGCTAAATATTGTGGAGACTAGTGTATTCGTATTCCAAAAACAAGCTTTCAATGGAAACAGTAAAACAGATTGTGAAGAATGTAAAAACACTCAAGCCATTGAGTTATCCCTCTTCATAAAACAAGCCACCATTTAGATCAAAGTAATTCTATTACCTTGTTTTAAGTACTTCATTGAATTTTTGTTCGAGCTCTACTCTCCGCTGTCGTTCTTTTTCCAGTTCTTGCTTCAGCGCCTCCGAGTTTGTCTCTTCTCTCAGCTTTCTGAGTTCCTCTTCTGTTGAACAAGCAAATATTTTAGTTTGCCTTTTCATATATGCTCGTACATTGAAACGGTAAACAGTTAGCATTCTAGAAACAGATTTAATGTGAAGACGTTATTGCAGGTAACTTTGCTGAGCAAATCCCCAGACACCACGCTGCATATTCTTTGGATAAGGAATCTTATTTTATAGTTCATAAAAAGCATTGACAAAGCCAACAAGCTTCACTTTCAAAGGCTAGTGCAAACCTATTGGCTTCGGCAATGGTTGTTTGTGCTGTGCAATAGCACGCCTTTGTGTAGCTGCAATGCTTTTACATGCATGTACACTTTTTGGGGACCAGCTTGTCAACCATTTCAAAATAGTATCCGTGTGTAGGTATTGGGATGAATGTGTCACGACGCATGCATTATGATGCACAGACTGCCATTTTACTTTCATGGTCCAACATAGCCAATGACCATATCAAAATGGTGAAGTATGAAAAAACAAAAAACACCTCGGGGAGCACATAAATATGAAGAATGCAGCCAGTTAGAATTGCATAGCTAGCGAGTGAGGAATAATATTAGTAAGTGTCCGCTCCGCTGCTAAGGAGGAGGAGAGTCGCCCCACTGCTTTGAAGCAGTGAAATAAAGGAAACCTAAAATGATAATATCTCGATGTTATCATCATTTTATGTTTTCTTGCTGTGGCAGCTTATTGGGCAGGGCTGGGTTCCTCACACAGGAGCAGTGGGAGGAGTAATTTTCCCACTCCATGTGCGCATGAATCTTTGGCCGGCCGTCTCAGCCAAACATTTATGCGCACATTGCATTTTCTCCACCCAGGCTGCCTTACAGCCTGGGTGGAGAACATGCCCAGGCTCCCATTTCCTGTCTGAGCGCCGAACCATGGTGCTCAGACCAATCACAGCCCTGTGCTGTGATTAGCTAAGGGGAGCCTGGTGCTTCCTGCTTTTTGTTCTGGCTGGGAGAGACGACGGAGGGACACAGAAAAGAGACTCAGCACTCAGGTAAGTCTTTTTTTTAAATTTTATTTACCCCTCTCCTCCCACCCCCTCCCCGATCAGTGCTGGTCACCACTGAATAATAATAATAATAATAATAATAATAATAATAATAATAATAATAATAAAAGAAGCTGGGCAGAGAGCACCAGAGCAAGTTGGGGTGGGATGTGTTTGGGGGCAGAGGCCCTATTGTAGGTATGGACACAACATATCGCAGATGTAAACTACTTTAAGTAAAGAACAACCCTGTCTGTCAAGGGTCAAAGCCTGCTGAACCACAGTAGCCAATGGCTGTAGGAGGCTGTTCAAAAGCCCCTTTGTATGGTGTGCTTGTGTTTTCTCTCCAGAAAGCTAAAGCGGTCTGTACACCAGACCTAAAAATTATAATCCCTTCCCCATTGTGTTTTTTACAGGGTTTTTTTCCCGATTAACACCACATTTTATTACCAGAAATCTAAAGGAATGTGCTAGTGCTATCACAATGAACAAAGAGTGGGGCTAATCCACTCAGTTACAGAGCCTTTATGAAGACTCCTTCTGAAGAGTGGATATAGTCGTATTAACTGAATGAATTCACATTTTCAGAACAGAGCGGCATATACACCATCATGCACTGAGTAGTTAGGAGACACATAGACCTGGTTCAAGAGTTAGTTGTAGGAAAGTCATTTACTTTTCTCCTGACGTTATAAGAGAAGTGCACCGCTACATCGCCAGACAGCAGCACCAATGTTCCTGCGCTGAATTTGTCCTGCACCTTCACAAAGCCATTTCATTAGAAAGCAAACCACCATTTTCACTGATCCTAGACAGACTTTTTTTGTTATATTATATAGCACACACCTAGCTAGAAGGAGCGGTTACATGCTGTAAATTATGTTTTGTATAGGAGGTTTCTACGGTAAGTCGAGGATCGAAAATAAAAACACAATCTTGCCTCAACTGGGACTGTCCTTTTAGTCCTTAAAGTTTAAATCACTTGGTCTATATATAGATGATAAATTTTGCTCACAGAAAAAACGTTATCTCTTCTGCGTGCCTTCAAACTCCCCGCACCCTGAAGAATGGGCTGCCATTCCTACTGCATGGCAAAGTCGGCTCAGCCTGTGTTCTAACTCGGCTGACCTCCTGTAATGGTCTCTACCTCGATCTTCTTAACAGTGCACTCAAAAAAAGTCCAATACATTCAGAGCTTGCCTACTAGAGTTGCTTTCAACTTTGGAAGTTTGATGATGCTACCGAAGCAAGGAAAAACTGCACTGGCTGCCAGTTAGACAGTACCGCTTAAAATCTTTGCACCATGCACAAGTGTTCCAATTTGAGAGCAGGGGTTTCATACAAGAGTCTGGAGACACTCGGGTAAGAGGCAAGTTATTTATTTACATCTTAGGCCCTTAAGTTACAGCAGCATCAAGTAGTCCCTCGCTGGGCACCATCCTGCTTCAAACGGTCACTATTTCAGCCCACACACCAGCATTCCACTCCCAGCATTCCAGACGCTAGATGAGGCATACATGGAAAGGACATACTTCAACGAGGCCATTTATGCACTACACAAGGCTTGCATTAAAGAGAGCTTTCGGAGATACCACCTTTCACACACCCTATGTTCCAGCTTGGAACTGCTATTTCGGATTGCCAAAATGAAACTAGATCGTTCCAGGGGCTGTTCTCTTTATTATCTTGGTCACAAAATGAAAACACTCTGCCTCTTCTCTTAGGAAATCACTTAAGACAATTTTTGTTGGTCTACAGCCTCTTCTCACTTTCAGCCTTTCTCCCGTCTGGGTGCAATTTTTAAGGTCCCTTCATTGCCACACAAAGATAATCTTGGGAGTCTTTGTGCACTTTATAAAAAAATAATAACGAAAATAAAAGTGATTTGCAATAGTATGTTGCTTGGAGTCGTGTAGAGCCCAGATTAGAAAAGTCTGGATGTAATGCACCTGGAAGAAGGATATGTAAATAAAGTAGTACTAGACCTCATATTGTACCGTTTTGAAAAATGTACTTGAGCATATTTTCAACATGAAGTATCTGGAGATAAGGTTTTTCCCAGGGTAACAATTTAGTTGGGCGAACGCCAAAACAGGATTATAGACCAAGTCACCGAGCACCAAAATAAGCCATTGAAACACCAGTATGACATCTCGGCCCTTTAAATTAAAATGTGGATTTTTTTTTTTTTTATTACCATATCTTTCCAATGACACACTGGGAAGCATTGGGCGCTTAAAGTGGGATCCTACAAGTTAGAATTCAAGGTTTCATTGGATTAAATTGGATAGATTCCTTACATGTCCCAAAACTTATGTGAGCTACAATGCCTGTGAAGCTGCTATTCCCATTATCTCTGTGATATATTTCTTCTAGCATTCATGACTTACCTTAGAATTAGCAAAGCGGGACCCATTGAAGATGGCTATTGGTACGACACACTGATGGCGTCAAGGGTGATCCCAATTTCTTCCAGACTGTGGTTGATTCGAGGGTTTTTTTCTATAGTGTCTATCACTTTCAAGCTAGGCTCCACCAAACGGGACTCGTCCCTGAGCATACCTGCCCTTGATGTGTCGACGCTCCAGCCAATTTCTATCACGTGGTGTGGCTGTGCCCCGCGATTCAAAAATTCTGGTCTGAGGTGATGGGAGAACTGACTGAGGTGCTTGGATAGGAGGTCCCCCCTCTCCCTGTTAATGCTTCTGTTGGGTATCCCTGAGGGCTCTGGGGCATGAGGGCTGACCGGTCCCTCTTGGGGACAGCCATTATGGCCGCCAAACATGACAACGTCACTCGTTGGAAGTCCCCTTCTCCTCCCACCCTTTCGTACTGGCGCCCAGGGGTGGGCTGCCACCTTAAGCATTGTAGAGTGTGGGGGGAAACGGCTGGGCTAAGAAGCCTATGTTTCCGACTAAATACAGGACTGCTGAGGTGGTTGTTGTTTTGTAACACTATCAACTGAATGTCAATGCCTTGAGAACACACTGTATACCTTTCTCCAACAAGCTATTTGTGTTGTATAGTTTTTATTTTCCTCCAACAAAATTCAAAAAAATCTGTTTATCACAAAAATATTTAGAAAAGCCTGGAGACTATTCTAGCAATCAATCTCTGCATTTTGCTGGCTGTCAACATTACGTATCGCGTTTCCTTACTCAGCCGCTGTGATATTTTGGCAAACAATATTTTGCTTTCTGTTTTCTAGTCTAACACAATCTCAAAAGAATGAGTAATGTCTAGTCGCCTATGTTTCTAAAGCTCTTCCTTAATCCACTGACTTTACTAAAATGTGTAAGAGAAGACGTGTCTTTTCACATATACTCTGGTGATACTGTATGCCGACAGAATTCCAAATAGATCGGTCTCTACTACGGTACAGGAAAATGTAGATTAACCATATATTGATCCCTCACATCTTAATTCAAAAGTGCATACTACTTTGTCACACGAGCCATTAATGATACTTGCATGTTGCATCATGCACAGGCTCTAAAAAACAGTTACCTGTTTAAAGTATACGGTCTGCTTACACCTCCATATTTTCTTTAACGTAGAAAAACGCATCTGAATATGTGCGAGTGTCTGGCCCACTGTATATTACCAGTGGAAGGCGCTCATTCTCTCCTTTACTCCACATGCAGTTATTTTTAATATCGACCACGTATAAATACATTTCCAGTAATTATCATCGTTCCTAGTGCAAAAGCACACATCAAGTAAAGAAGAGAAAAAACCCTTGGAGGATAAATCCTTTAATCCTGTGTAGCCAGCTATCAATTCATTGAAAAAACTTCTTGCTTAATGCCAGGTTAATTAATGCCTTCATTGCTTCTCTCTACTGGGCTTCACGTCCATTACAAAGCGCAGTGTCCACATCTGTGTGTTGGCAGCACTTAATCCCACCAAGCAGAAATCTGGTCATCAAAGACCAGAGCTGCATACACATTTTAGGAGCAGCACATGAAATCTGCCATCGCTGACCAGTGACGTCTGTCCGGCTGTGGCAATCAAACTTCTTAAGCACCTTAAAAACTATCCTTGCAGGAAAGGAAAAGAAGAACAACCAGTGACGCCATCCAAGAACTGCACGCCAAACAATGAATAATGATACAACAACAAGCACAGGAGGGGTGAGGCATTCGCATAGTTCCAGACACTGAAGCAAATGGGTCCAGCAGTATCAACAGTCATGGATCAAGAGGGCCTCTCCAATAGGCACTGTGGAATGGACATGACGATGGGCCAGTGGGCACAGAGTGTTACGAAGATTGAGAGCCCAACTAGCACTCACAAGATGCATGAACACTCACAAACTGGACCCTACATCATTTTCTACCACCTACTAGTTGATACTTCACTGGGTAATTAATTAGGCATTTAAAGATACGCTAAACATCACTGTGGGCATGGCATCTTTTTGGGTAATCACTTTGGTTGGGTTAAGCTAAGAAAAATTGAAGTAACTATGTAACTAGCCCCACACCCTTTCACATTTCCTATCGACGCCTCACCTCACACATCTCGATCTATATCAGATTCATAATTCCCATGAAAAGTTAAATTGTTTTCTTTCTTTACTGTTTTTTGCCTCTGTCTTTTATAGGTTTTTAGATTTTCGAACAAAAAGGGCCTAATATAGCTCAACTACACAATCAAATGTAACTTCGTGCACCCTTGAACCAGAAAATGACAAACTGATGAAAAGTCAAACACAATTCCTTTGGAACAAGCACAATAACTTCAAAAAAACATCCTCGCAAAGAAAGGTTTTTGCAGCTATGTGCTAGACCTAAGGTGATGGCGATACATTTTTATGTGGGGAAAAAATAAAAAAATAACTAATAAAACTAATCGAATTTCTCATCCTATGACCCGCCATGAGTGAAGGAAAGCAGAATTACTCGAATTCCCTTATGTGCAAGGGCAAGCCCGTTTTCATTAAACATATTTTAGGTACAAAGCTATCAACTCAGAGATTCTCCTGGCAGGCATCATGTATGAAAAAATAAATCAAGCAGTCTCGTTAAGTTTTAATACAGTAATTATCCTTTTCTCATTCAGGCTTCACAGCAACAACGCCAGAGGAGCAAATAAACAATGAAATGGAGCTTGCAACAAATGCAGATTGAGGCAAAAACTAGTCACGCCATCAGTGCATGAAAAGCTGGCGGTTGTCAACCAGAAGTAAAAGAAGAAATGTCATTCCTATTCCTTGCACTAATGCCAAATATACCATAAGCTACACAATTTGTTTTGGGCTGAACTACAACATTGCTGAATCCATATATAAAGATCCGATGCTCTCAACCCATGAAGAATACTAAATAAATAATTCTGTCTCATAATTCGAGTTCCAAGTTATTGATTTAACATTTTTTTTGTAACATTTTTTTATTGCCATTTTCATATTTTACACACTGTACATCATACAAAGCTTTCGAGTAGTTATGTCAAATCGTACAGCCACTGGTATTACATATCATCTGTATATACTGGTGATGCGTCAGCGGGGAGCAAAAACAACGTACAGATATATCGTGGGGTGTGTACCCTGTTGTCTCTGATACCTGATATGGCACATGAACTGGGGTGTAACACATGTACAAACTAGGGGATGGGCATGGGAGATCACATCCAGTTTACGCTAGCGAGTGCATTAAACGTCGTATGGGTATGGCACCTCTCGGACTCATGATTGCCTATCCTCTTAGGTTCGACCTGTAACTGCGATAGCATACCCGATGCTGGGGCCTGTTATGAGATCATGTGGTCGGGATAGCGAGAGATTGGTCAGGCAGGGTCTGTGACTGCGATTGCAGGGCTGACAATGTGGGTGGGTCGTCTGTTGGATCTGCGCCCGGGGTTAGCTGCCTGAACTGATATAGTAGCATGGATTGATTTAACATTTATATACGAGTATACACATCAAAAGTTTAAAGCACCACACACTCAAAGTATTTTGATATTCCAGATATTATGGGAAAAGAGTAGTTTGCAGGTTTAGACGAATACCAACAGCTACCACTCATATATACATATTGCAAATGTTTATGTTGCATTGGGTGTTGGGGGGGGGGGGGTCCTAAAACATTTAGTTTACATGCACAAATTTTAAATGGCAAAACTATATACAAGTTAAAGGCTTAACAAGGATCACAAGGTATTCCTTTGTGCAAGTCTTCCAACCCTTGCCCTCCACTGTAATCGGAGGGACTTGTGACAAAATACCTGTCTAAGTTCTTTAATGCAGTATTATAACAATCCATTAGTAAATGCCTATTGACTTTACATATTCTTTTCACAATAAATATAATCCGGACTCGTACCTTTCTCGTGATGTTTCATAATAAAAGTATCAGACCTAAGGCTTTTGATGTAACTTTCCAAATCAGGCCTGTAAACCTTTATTGGTTTGTCGCCAGAAGCAACTCCGTTCTACTGTTTCCCCACAAGGCAACCATCAGACATACAGTCATCAATTGATAATATCTACAAAATCAGAGTTGCAAAACAGCACATAACCTCCTGTAAGAGGGGCTAACAATAACAGTCCCTGGCCAACTACAGTTATCTACGAGATTTCATATAACACAATAACTATTTACAGGACGTAATGCATTGTAATGAAAATCCACTTGTAAATGCCTACTGGTTTTGAACATATGCCTTTTAAAATAAATGTGTCATGCCATCATCTTTATATTTACATTTCATAATTAACAGATAAAGCATATAGCCATAATCATTTGATTGTAACCTACAAAACATTGCACACAAGCTTTCCATAGAACGAAAAATGCAATACAAGCCCACAACAACTGCCCACTCAAACGCGGTTCGCGGTTCTCTAGGAAATGAAAATGTGGGTGGGGCCAAAGACCCTTCTCTCTCAGCAGTCAGTCATAGAGCTCGTTTTCTGTTAATCACATAAGATCTGGCAACAGCTGTGCTACCAAGCCAGCTATAATGCCTATGGGCCACAACGTTTTAGAAAATCAAAAAAGATTTCAATATATAAAAACATTTCAAAATATAAAAAATAAATTTCTAACACAAACAAGTCCTCCATCACCTGATCTGGTAATAAATAGTATGTATTCATTCGTTTTAAGTGGGCCCCTCACAGCCCTCGGCCAAAGTGCCACTTATCCTGCTGCACTATTGGTAGATATGCACCCGGTCAGAAGTAGTATGCATCCAACCTGATGATGCAAACCCAAGTATGGTTGAGAGGATGTTACAGAAGACAATTGATGCTATGCAAAAAGACTCAATAATGACGTTCACAAATACAGAGGCTGCAGTAAAGGTGATGGAAGACAACTCAGTGATGATCTGCGCAAGTATTTGAAAAAGGAGAAGGATAGATCTGAAGTGGAATCTAAGATCTTAACTTCGAACCAGAATCAGAGGGAAAGTAAGGAATTAGGAACATCTGTACTACTTGGAGCATATTGAAACTCAATTTGAACATAGCGGCGTCCTATCATTTACAAAGGAGCATCCATTTGCAAATCTTGAGATTCCCTTCCACGATATATGAAGAATAACTAAGCGCGGTGGAAGGTAAAGTAACAACGATCCACAGAGGATTAGAAAAATGCATAGCAGACTTCAAAACAGTTAGACCTGTCATCTTTTGGTGTGGTTTCCTTTGACTTGTTGCTTTCTGACCTCCTGTTCTTAACTTCGTTTTCGCTGACTTTGGGACTCTGGTGGTGGGTTACTAACCACTTACAGAGTCAGCCCAGTAACCCTAAGAACCAAGGTAATTATATTATAACACATGACTGTGGATTGTTTGGGATACTGCTGACCCATTGGAATCAAGCTTTAAAATTAATTTAGACAACTAGATTTAAAAAAATCATATACAGAAGAAAAATATGATAAAAGCATACCACTAAGGATACACCCCCTGACAGTCCTGAAGATAATTCAAAACTAAAAGATACTCTTATCGGTTTGTTCAACAGCTGAATATTGGCCATAACAATTTGCATACCAGAAGTTAGAAGTGAATGATACATAAATTATTTTTTTATCACAAAACAATTATCACACAGTTTATATAAAATATACAGAAAACAATGGCTGCTCCAAGTACAGCTATGTTGCCACACAATTAGTAGAGTCCAAAAATTAAACAATATATAGAAAAAACTATCATAAAATACACTTATGCAGTCTACAATATTGAATGAAGGTCGATGTTTCAGCCCAGCAGTAGGATAGACCAGGGCCACCATAAGGATAGAAGCGTTGCAAAAAGATACAATGATAAATTATCAGTATGAAAAAATAATAACCTAAAGAAGGACATGGGGAAGAAATACAAACAATAAGGACCAGATATATACATTCAGAAATTCAAACCACCACCAGCGTGAGTTCATGACCAAATGGAAGTTGAATAATCCAGACAGAGAAGACAGACAGAGGACTCGGAGCACTTTCCCACTGCTGACCAGTGCTAAAGTGCATGTGCTCTTATCTAAAATTGGATGGCAATTGGTTTGTACACGACTGGTATATCTGGTTCACTTATAAGTCCGTAGTAAAGTGGTATACCATATCCCCAGGGCCTGTGCACCAAATGTTACTAGTGGGCCTGCAACACGTATTATGCCACCCACAAAAGTAGCCTTTCAAACCTGACTCGGACCTGCAACTGCAGAGCATGTGGGAACAGTTTACTGCCACCTCAACTTGACATTTTTAACTAATTGCCAAGCCTTAAACTCTCCTTTTATTACATATCACTCACCCCGAAGCTAGGCCCTAGGTAGCCCTAAGGGCAGGGTGCAGTGCAAGTAAAAGGTAGGACATGTATCTTTTTCTTTAAGATGTCCTGGTAGTGACCGGCACCGAAATTCGTTTTCACTACTGAGGCCTGCTCCTCTCATAGGTTAGCCTTGGGAATTCCATAAATACCCTTTTTAAGTGTAATTCCTGATTGCAGAAGAGTAGCTGCTTTATGTTTTAGATCATTGGATTGGTAATGACAAATCCTCTGTATTGTTAAAGTTGGATTTGGTATTACGAACCGAGAAATGCAATGTTTAGAAAGTAGACATTTCTCTGCTCCTAACTCTCTTTTGTGCCTTACAGCCGGTCTCCAATACACGTCTGGGGTTGGGTGACCGCTCCACTTTCTGCATTTTCTCTAGACAGCCACAAGTACAGGACACTCAGCTGCATCTTCATACAGATGGGTCTTCTTGGTCAAGGGGAGGAGCTGACAGGTACACCTGAATAGATAGTGGTCTGACCTCACACAAAACACCGATTTACCACAGAGAGGCTGGCAGACACTGTGCTAAAGCATGTATATTGTTTAGATAAGCATAACTTTAATGCATTAGTGATTTTATTATTGTTTACCTGATAGTTGCATTGTGGGAGAGCTTATGCCCAACACATTAAGTCTGGGTTCGTTATGGTGACAAGTCAGGTTATAGGACAAACATTTTTATGAAAAATTATGATAATAGCAGTAGGCCTGGCAAAGTGATTGGGAAAATCATCTGCTTAAGCCTATCGGCATGAACGGGTGGACTGTTATTACTCTGTATTAAAGCCTATAGGTAGGTATTTTGCTACATGAAATGACACAGTTTACAGAAGAAGGCAAGAGTTTTGGTTGCCCTGTTTGAAAAGCTCCAAGGGTAGAAAATCTGCATTGTTATAAGTTTTGCTAGAATATCTTTGGATGGCCATACAGGCTTAGCCGTCTGCCAGCATCTAGTAATTAAAAGGAATTAAATACATTTTTCGATATAAATATATAGCTATATATTAAATTAAGTGTCATTTGAGTCAGCTCTCTTCTGCCACTAGTCCATCTATGATGGCATACTGCATGGGGTAATGTGCCAAGTCCAAATCAGTAATTGGCTCTCTTGCCCTTTGAACAGTTGCTTTTTCTAATCAGATGTGCACATCCACCTTAAAATCAATGCCCTTCAGTATCAACAACTAGAACAAAAACAAAAACTAGAAGTGCGCCAATTGGAGAGAAAATGGAGACACGGGTACTCTGACGAAGAAAGATTATATACATCTGCCCGTAGGAAGTATAAGAACTCCATTTTATCTGCGAAGGCAGTTTTTTTCTCCGAAAAAATCTCCAATGCCCAAAATAAATCAAGAGAAATCTTTAGGGTCATAAATAACCTATGTAATGATGTCAGAACCTCCCCCTCGCAACCCCCCACTCAATTGATGTGCAATCAGCTAAATGACTTTAAGGATAAGATCGCCATTATAAAAGAAAGCATCCAGATCAGCTCTACCATGACGGACAGAGTGGATATCTGTAGAAATCCTCACGAACTCGAAGGCTATTCCTCTCATAAACCAATCCAGGCTACCCGAATTAATGAAGCACGTAAAGTCTGGGTCTCCCAACGACCCCTGTCCCCCACATGTACTAAAGGAAGTATACTCTACACTCCCCCGAGGAATACTTCTCCTTTTAAACGAGTCCCTATTGCAGGGTATTGTCCCCAACTCGTTCAAAAATGCTACGTTGGTCCCATTGATTAAAAAAACAGGTGCCGATTATCTAATCTATCGAACTATCGGCCCATATCCCTCCTCCCTTTTGCTGCAAAGATTTTAGAAGCCCATGTGGCCAGTTGTATCTCTAATTTTATAGAGACATCCGACTACCTGGAGCCCAACCAAGCCGGCTTTCACCAGGCGCACTCTACCGAGGCAGCGATCCTCGCTGCCCTGGACACAATGAGGGCTAATGCAGATAAGGGCATACACCAGGCCTTGGTGCTCCTGGACCTGTCGGCAGCGTTCGACATGGTGGACCATACCATCTTATTACACTGTGTCGAACAAGCCGGACTACGAGGCGCGGCCCTCGGCTGGGTCAAGTCCTTTCTGAATGACCGATTCCAGGCAGTCAAGCTTGAGAACTTCACGGCGCCCAAACTGTCCACCACCTGCGGCGTTCCGCAGGGTTCGTCATTGTCCCCCCTCCTGTTTAATCTGTACCTTAAGCCCCTATTGCACTTTCTAAAAAACAGGAAGGTTACAATATATAATTATGCGGACGATCTGCAACTTATATTTCCACTAAACTCAATCGACTGTCGAGGAATTTCAGGCCACTTAGCTGCATATTCAAGGGTGGATGGAAGTGAATCACCTTAAACTCAACCCTGGTAAGACCGAGCTGGTACTTCCGGGTATAAGTGCAACAAGCTGGGGCCCTCACTTCTGGCCATCATCAATGGGATCTCCTCCGCTTCCCTCTATCTCGGTGAAAAGCCTCGGAATCACCCTCAATTTTGATCTTTCACTGAAAAGTCAGGTGGGAACGGTGATCTCATCAAGTTTCTTCCAGCTACGGAAGATTAAGAAAATTGCTCATCTGCTCACGCACTCTGCCCTTATTCAGGTGGTAATCGCCTTGGTCCTCTCCCGCCTAGATTTTTCAAACTCCATCTATTTAGGCCTCCCTTTGACTCTGTCTAAACGTCTGCAAATCGTGCAAAATCAGGCGGCCAGACTAATCTTCAAAAGTAACGGCAGGAGCTCGGCGAAACCGCTGTTGGCCACTCTTCATTGGCTACCTATAGCCCAACGGGTAACTTTTAAAGTAGCCTGCTTGACCTTTAAGGCTCTCCTTGGAAAAAGCCCTAAATTTATCAACCATCTTATAAATAAACATGAACCAACTCGTAATCTCCGCTCTGCTCATTTGTCCCTTCTCACCCTGCCCTCTTAAAAAGAAACGTTTTGGCGGATGCCGATTTGCGTATTTGGCCCCAAAGATCTGGAACTCTTTTCCTCTGTCACTCCGGAGATGCACAAATCTGACGGAATTCAGGGGCGCAATGAAGACCTGGTTTTTCAAGCAAGCGCACGGTTAGGTCATTGTCTACCTTCCTTTCTCACCATCAGCGCCATGAAACCTCTGGGTGTCCGTGCGCTTAACAAATCTCGAATAACATAACATAACATCAAGGCAGTTGGGCAGTTTTTTACGTCTTAAAGTTCCCCTTTTATAGTTCTCTTTCCATTTATTTGCTTCTCCTCTTTTTATTGTGATTTTTCTTAAGAGGATACTACAGCTCCCCAGTCAGTGGTAGAGGCCACTTTCTTGCTCCTCATTTATTCTGCAGTGCACATGGTCCCTTCCACTAAGCCAGGCAACTAATATGGAATGTTGCTGTGCATAGTGTATCATTGTTTTACCATAACAAGATGGGAAATACGTTTCTTCTAAATGTGGCGGTCATGCTGGAACTTTAAAGCAACCACAGACTATAGACAATACCACTTGCAAGACAGACAACTTGTGTTCCAGTTCAGGTAGGACCTGGCCTGGCAGTTTGGGCGGGACTGTTCCCATTGGATCAGGGCCAAGACTGAATAGCATACAGCAAATGAATGATGGTTTGTGTTTTTGGGGAAGAACGGAAAACGTAGGTTTTCATGCTGGTTAGACAATCCTTATTGAGCGTGTTCTATCATCAAGCTATTTCTGATGATTTTTGAAATTTCACAATTTAAAAAACATAAAAGTGCTTAACACAGGACTGCTCAGAGCTAAAAGGTAGTGTGGCGATCGTTCACTTTGACCCATATTGCCTTAGCAGGACTCAAGTAATCCTGTTAATCAATGTGCCATTCGCTGCATTAGGCAGCAGACTGGAAGGACTTGGCAGTGGTACCCTACTACCCACTCTACATATACCTATCGGCCACCAACATGTGTCAGTCAAAATCTTGAATTTGTGCGTTTCCTATTGAGCACGGGTATTTCAGTATAAAGTACATCAAATTCGAAAATGTATGCTCTCCAATGTATTACGCCTTGCTGTACAGACTACACAGAAACGGAGGGTGTTTGACAAGTTTCTAGGTATGAACATGGGTTATGCAATTTTCAAAGTACAATGATTAGAAAAACTGCAACTGGAGAGGACGAATTGTCACTTACAGAGCATGAAGAAATAATTAAGTTCCGCGTTAGATCTGCTTCGAATTCTTTGAAGTCTACAAGAGGAAAAAATCGATGCATTAGGAGACTCCTGGTAGAAAACATCTTCTCTGTAGAAATACTCCAGCCATGGAGGAATTAGAGAATTGGGGAATTCATTTGCAATACCTATCCTGCATTCAAACAGTTCAGCTTGAGTAATGGCTTGGCCAGTGTAATCACTTTATTCTATGTCCATCTTGCACTTGCTGGAGAGGAAATAGTTCACATGCTCGATGACCATATTGCGCTAAAACATGATTAGCACCGAGGTTTCTTAATGCCATTTCAACCACTTGCAGAGCAGAGAGAAAAGGAAAAAAACTGCAATGGTAGCACGCAGCTAATGAATTCATCTGGTTTTCTGAAAAGCATACCAACAAGGGCGATACACATCCTGCCAACTATCCATGCAATGTGCTTATTTTATTTCTGTATGGTAGCTTGAAAGCTAAGTTGTTTCATTGAGTTACATGTGCAGCACTGCCGCACATGCAACGTCTAATGAAAAGTAAAAAAAAAAAACACAGCAAGAGTCTAATCCAAGTATCATTTGGTACCCAAGTACTAGAATAATCAGCATCTACTTTACCAACCATTTCTTAGATGGCTTTGGGGGAATCATGACTGTTGAAACACCTAACAGACTTTTTATATTATATTATGTATTCAAAACTAGAATTTGTTTTTAATTTTTTATAGATTCAATGTTACGTTATCAGTGTTTTTATAGCGCTCATCACCGTGCATATATCCAGGAGCTTGTAGCCGTTGTGCGAGGTCAGCCCTGGAGGGCTTACTGGAAGTACCAGGTAATAAGCTTCTTGCAGAAGTCAAAAAGAGAGGAGGAGGCTCTGATCAGTTTTGGAAGATCATTCCAGGGTTTAGGAGCCAGGTATGCTCTGTTTTTGTGTATGCGTGTGGTATGTGTTAGTCGCAGTCCGGCAAGCCTGTGTTTTGGAGTGCTTTCTACTGTGGGTGAGAAGTTTTAAGTGTGCACGCTTGTGTATAGGGAGCCAATGGAGTTCCCAAAGGTGCAGTGTGATGTGGGTTTGGTGTGGGAGGTTGAGGACTAGTCTGGCTACTGTGTTCTGTAAAGTTCGAAGCCTTCTTGTGGGCTGGTTGATTATCCCTGCACACAGGCTGTACCCACATTCCAGTCTGCTCTGCTAGGGAGGGCTTTGGTGATAATTTTCTGGTTGCTATTCCGTAGCATTCTTAGGGTGTTGGAGATGGATGAGCCAACTTCGTTGATTTGGGCGACCATGTCCAGTTTGTTGTCTAAAATGATTACAAGGTTTCTTGCTTGTGAGCTGGGCATGGGGGTGGGTTCAAGGTCAAAAGGACACCAGAACCAGGTGGAGTCCCATTGCAAAGATATTTCCCAACACCACCACTTCAGTCTCGTCTGAGCTCAGCTTGATCTCGAGGTGGCCACTACGGTTACGCATGCAGTGAATATGTTCCTGGTGTGCGGTTTAGTAAGAGGGACAGTATCAGTTGTGTGTCAACAGCGAATCCAGGGATGTTTATGTTGTGAATCCAAGTGACATTAACCAGTGGAGTCATGTTGATGTTGAAGAATATCTGGCTGAGTGAGGAGCCCTGCAGGATTCCCCAAATGAGTTCCGGTGTTCCAGAGGAGTAGGTAGACAAGTTGACGATTTGGGTTCCTCTCGTGAGGAAAGCGCAGATCCACTCTTCATGGAATCGTCCGATCAGAATGGGATGAAGTTGTCATTTTACGAGCACAGTGATGTGGAAAACGAGACAGAAATGTCAACATTGCCTACAGAAATCTTTAGAACACTAGCCTAGTGCTTCATAAACACACAAATTCCATTTGCCATTTTCTAATAGTGCACGCCTCATGTCTTAGACCATTTAGAGAGTGCTGGGATATATTATACCAATGAGAAAGTCCAAGACAAGAATGTGTATCCCTAGGTTACAGGAATGAGAGAAATTATTTTGAAGACATATAAACAGTTTCTAATATAAAATAGGACAGTTTGCTACCATTTTCCCAGTCCTTGATACACATTCACCGAACAATAGATTGAAGAGAGTCTTAAAATGGCCGTCCGGAGAATGGTGTCACAATAGGGATCAAAACCAAACCAGACATCATCAAAGGGACGTTCCGTCATGTTTATTGACGTTGATAGTTAGAGATGCAAGACAGGTAAGGAGGAAAGTGAGTATGTTAGAAAGAGGGCGAGAAAGATATCACAGGAGTGTATACATTTACTGCATATTCAACAATTAATGGGTTTCCTAAAGTTTCAGTCACGAGAAACGTGTTTACTTTAAGTAAGTGATAACTTATTCGTTTTTTTTTTTTTTAGAGGTTACAGCTGGTCAACAACTTTCGTTTATCAAGCAGTTGAGCTGTAATCATTTCTATAACCATATTTCCACTAAAGTTTAAAATTGTCTGCTGAGTATGTAGGTTTCTGTGTGCGTTTTAATGCTTTCCTAACAGGTAGCGCTGTCTTTAGGTTTGATGTAATTAAATAGAAAGCAGAGATCTGCATTTCACTCTGGGAAACTGCATTAACTATCGGCCTCATTCAAAATGCATGTTGAATTAGCATATTTACAGTGAATAGTTGAATGTGCACTGCTGTGGTGAATGGGTAAGGGCTTCAGCTTACTGAAAGCACAATGCAGAGATGATCTATCACTCTTACAGAATATTAAAAACCAGAATGGGGTAGGGGGACGTAGAATAAATAAGGCATCAATATTCGTGTGCAATGGAAAAAAACAATGTTTTGTGATAAACCACTGTACACATTGCTATTTTTCTTCCCCTCCTTATTAAGAGATGGTAGAGATGAGGGCACTGGCTGATGACTAACGGGCGTGCGGTGGTGAGGCGGCGTTTCAGAAGGCCTCCAATTGTAGTCGAGGTTTTCAAACTATCTACTGACAAGAGCTGTGTAGTTAAAATCGTGTTTCGGGGAGCTGGAACTGGTGGTACATAGGCTGCTTCAGTACCCCCTCATTTTATGGAAAAAGAGTAGATAAGCAGCAGAAAATAAAATAAAGCTGCCTTTGTTTTGCATCCTCTTTGTTCAAAAGAGGATTGTTAGGCGCAATTAAACTGCAAACAACTTTTTTTTTTTTTTTTTTTAAACAAACTGTTGCTATGTCCATTATGCATGTCTATGTTGAGTTGCAAAGAAAATGTGAGTATTTTGTTACTTTGAAATGAAGAAAATTGTAGCTAGGGCACAGCGAAGGGTAATGATAGAATGTTTGTTAAGGTATTACGCCTAAACACTAATGTACAAATGACTAGGCCTGGGCGATAAATTCCGCTCTGCTCGCGGAATTTGGGTAATTTTCCGTTCCGCGGAGAATGCAGAATTGCCAAAAATTCCACGATCCGCGGCTTCGTGGAATTTGCTTGTTCGCACTTTCAAAATGCGTGTCCGCAAGATATTTCCCCCAAGCATGCAAACTGCATTTGCGAACAAGAAAAAAGCACCGCAAGCGGGCAGAACAAGCAAATCCGCGTGTTCGCGGAACTCTGCGTGCTTGGAGATTTATCGTTTCGCTGAGTTTTGTGTAGGGCGACTACACAAATTCCGCCCACCCCTACTTAAAATGACAAAAGACTTACATTTGAATGTTTTTAGAAACTTCCAGTCTAACTTTGTGATTTTACCCTGCGCTCAGCCCCCAGACACAATGTTCATAGTTGAAGCGCAAATTAGGCTTTTTATCACTTTGTATTGAAGTGAGATGGCAACAAAGATTACAATCTAAATATATCAGAATACTTTATGTGATGCTCACCTTGTTAAAACAAGCTTCGCTTGTGATACTCTATCACACCGTCCATGGTTTCCTTCGGGCAAATTTACCTCCCAATCCCGAGTTTTCCCCAAACTTTTAGTTTTAGCGCTTTGACACCCTCGGGTATAAGCGCGCTTTATGAGTGATATCCTATCCTACCCTACCCTATGATAAATTTGCATGTTCTCATTTTACAATTCTGCAAAATTCAAAACCGGAACTTCTTTCCCTTGCACAAAATTCACCCAAGTCCATGTGCAATTTGTGTGGCACTCGGAAAGTTAAACTGTACACAAGCAATCGTTTGCTTTATATTTGAAATGATCCTCCTATTCAGAAGAGAGCCCTATATGTTATGTATTATATGCAAGGTAATGCACAAACCCCTGGTTGCTGGTGCAGTTGCAAAGCATTCAATCGTTTTAGATTGAAAATGGTTTTTCACTGCCATAAGCAGAGTGTAAGCGTTCAATTTCTTTGAGTTTACACTCTGCATCTCATGACGTTGAGCATTGTGAGAAGTAGGCAGTGGTCTCAAGGAGATCAGTTTGCTACCCCAGTATCCCTATTACAATGAATCACTTTTTGTGCTACTGTACCCACTGCTACTTTATGGAAGAAGGTTCGCAATGCTGGCACACTGCAAATTCAAATGCTGAAGTGAAGGTCTGGGTGTACTGTGCAGAGCTGTGTCCAAGCATTCAGTAGTGTGAACAATGAAGGACCCAGTCAATTCCGGTCCAGTTCAAAGCATTCCGCTGCAAGTAGCCTATTCAAGAATCTCGACTGGAATGATATTTCAAAAAGCTTTCAACTATACTTCTGATATTTTCCTTCTGAGAAGGTTTTGTCTGAGCAGAATATACATTAACCCACTGGTATACACCATCATTTAAAATATAAAATGCTGCTTAGCTGTTGGTTAAGAGAACCCTCCTGGTCCTGCACTTAAAATGTTTACACCCAGAGTAGTCTGTTATGCACAAGGTGTGGGGGGGTGGGGAGAAGGGGGGGGGGGGAATAGCTCTAATTATAGAAAAATAGCTCTAGTTTCATATGTAGTTTTGGAAATTTCTAGAAACTATTTCAAAATGATACTCTTAAGAACAGAGCTCAGTTACAAAACAACTATTAGATGTTCAACATTTCTAAATTGTATAGAAAATTTCCTAATTGATTGGCAAATGAATAACTAATACTATATGCCCATTATCAACTCTCAATTCACCCTGGCCTTCCTTTACCTCTACCCACCCCTCACTACACCCTCACCTCCCTTTAACTCTACCCCACCCTTGAAACCTCATGTCATCCTGACCTTCCTTTACCTGTATCCGCCACGGAGCTCTCAAGTCACCCTGACCGCCATCTACCTAATCCCCGAGTCCTCAAATCACCCTCACCTCCCTTTACCTCAACCCATTCCTAAAATCTCTTTTTAAATAACAAAAAGTGTGTTATTTATTTTAGAAAATACTTACCTGCATGGTAAATGCTGACCGGTAAAGATTGTTTCCAATCGGGCAGAACACAAATGTTTTGGGAGCACTGTTTGTTGTTTTATGCCCATCAGTATGTTTGGCGGACACTTTCACCTTTGACATTTTGCCACTTCCATTTACCCCTCCTTTCCGACAGCCTATACTTATGTCTCACCTGAAACAGCACAAGCGCTGTCGCTTCCAAACATTTCAAGAAAATCGATCACTGCATCTCGTTGGCAGCACCGACTAAGTAATCGTGCTTTTTACCCCAAACTTTCAGCTGTGCCAATGTACAACATGGCTAAAAGAAATTGACAAAGCCAATAGCTCTCTCATAGGGCAGACTTTCGCAATGCTTGCTGTTAGAGTACCATCCTGGCTGAGATCGATCTGGTGCCAAACACCTGAATGGCAATAAAATTGAGGGGAAAGCGAAATTATGCTAAGGAGGCATTTTTTTTTCTTTTTTAACTTTGTTGAAACCCGGTATGTAAGATATGTATGCTCTGTAAGAATGTCAGATAATTCTGCCTGAATGAGTAATTACACTTATACCGATTAAAATAGCACTCGCTAATTTGTTCATTTAGTTCTTGCAAAGCACCATTCATCCCATCGTAGGATGTCATCTCTCTCTCTCTCTCTCTCTCTGATACAAGTGTATAAATAAAAGTACGGAAAATGTTACATAAACAATGAGGGTTGTTACGAGATGTGGGAGTTATCTCGTCCCTACTGGTGGACATTATATATTAAGAGTGCATGGTCTGGAGAAACAAAAACAGGATTTTTAACAGAGCACAGTGGTTGAGGTCACTGGCGTAGCTAGAGCTGGTGGCGCCCGGGGCTATCCCTCAGATTGCCGCCCCCGGGGGAAGAGGGTTGCTGACGAAAAAGGACGGTGAGCACTTGAAAGAGGTCCGAGAGAAACGTAGTATCGTCGCTAATAGTTACCTAGATCATGCAAGTTACATGCACATACATGACACAGACCAAGGCTACACAGTTGAATACACCAGTGACTGGCAGTACAAGAGAGAACACACAGACTGCATGATCTATCTGGGGACTCAGAAAAACCGCATGTGACATCCATCAGAGAGCTGCGTGAACGGTTACCTGGTAATCCCCTCAGCACATTGCAAACATGCACATACATGACACTGTTCAGGGATCCATCATCTACAGCTGACATTAAATGACCATACATCATGGTCCCCACATTAAAGCAGTGGGGACCTGCACAAATGTGATGTGCTCTGGGGACCCAAAACCAAGTTAACAGTGTTGAAGCTTGTGATGCTTTAGCTTTCAAAAACAGCAAATTAATTATTCACAGGGAATGACTCACTGGAGCCCTTAGAATTAAATGCAGCACAAAGGGGTCAGTCAGCTCCACCTTGCCAACACAGACCAGATACAAAGCCCGCTCTGGTGGTACAAAGGCAACAACCAGGGGTCGCGCCCTGTCATTACTTCTAAGCAGCAGCAACCTACTCCCTGGGAATAAAAAGACGGGTGCTCTTGGGACCCAAAACCAGCTTGTAATAGTGCATCTCTCCTTCAGAGTAGCCTCAGCACACACATGATGCACAGCCTGCCCAGGGGCTCAAAGCTAAAATACAGGGAGGGGCGACACATTATCATCACAATCCTTAAACACAGCTGTAGGGGCCATGGGAACATGTTCAACTCTATCCAAGGCCCTGGACAAACTGTTCCGGCGCTGCTGCACTCCTTAAATATTCAGAAGAAACCAGAAACATTACATTTTTCTGCAATTTTCTTTTCACATTACTTTCATGGTAACCAACAGTGTTTAAAGTCCACAAAAACAGTAAAATTATAATAATGTGTCTAGTACGGCAAGGCTTGCACGCTGCCGGGTGGGGGTCACCTTCAGCCCCTGGTGTGGGAGGGGAGGGGATTGGAGGGGCCATCGACCGTTCAACTGCGGAGGATTAGGACAGTCAATAAATTATAAAGGCCACCACAACAGGCCACCAGTGCCGCGCAGCCGCCCCCAAAATAGTGCCGCCTGGGGCAGACCGCCCCCCCCAGCTACACCGCTGGTTGTGTTATGTTTGTGCACTTGATTTCTTGTGTGTTTAGTAGACTTTAGAGTGGAATTACCGCTTTATAATACATTTTCCTGTTATGAGTGGGGAATTATAATGGAATCACATTAAAAATTCAGGTATTTCTGAAGCTATATTATACGGGGTTTTTTCGTGGTAAAATATGTGCATAGATATGCCAGAGGGTGCACAATCACCACATATGATTCCGATTTGGCCAGTAACTCTAAGCAATTTCACTCCTGGGGAGAAGCCCTAGTCATTGAGCACTTCAGTGTATGGAGTTTATTTTCTTGCTATGTGAAACGTTCTAGATTATTGCATTTATACTTTCTGTATTGCAATATGTAAGGTGTTAAAATCACCAATTTTACTGTTGGTGAGAGGTCTTTGCGGTATATCTGTCAAATAACTCAGTAATTATAAATTTCAATTCTGAATTCTTAGTAGATCACTAAGCATATCAGGTCAGTCCAGTCATCACCCGTTACTACTTCTGACTCATGTACAATAGCGTGAGAACATGAAAATCATTCCCAGTAAATATCTGTTCACTGACTTGGGAATCTCATACACTTTTTTGAAACATCTAAACATTCATGATCTGGTATCTAAAATAATTCTTAAGCCTGATTTACAAACAAGTTAGAAAAACTCTGTTTAGGATTGAGACTTCTAATCCTATGATTTGATTTGGCGACTTATTTAGCGCGAACGAATGCCTGAAGGCGTCAAGGCACTAATGCTGTTTGTCTACTGGGTGTAAGGAGAAGAAATGCAAAGTCCCAGCCCTAGGGAGGCATTAAATGGAAAAGAGCCAGGTCTTCAAAGCCTTATTCCAGAGTTTGGATGGAGCCACAGCAAAGGCTCATCTTCTCCATCCTTCCCATAAGAACTCTGGAATGACCAACTTGAGATTGAGAATCCTGCTCGTAGAAGCCACGATTGGTATAGTTTCCTTGGGGCATGTTTATATTCCTTAAATTAATACAAAACAAAAACAAATGTGATGGGCGCAATGCTTGTTTTAAAAAATAGCCACTGGTATTGGTCTGTGCAGCCTAATGCTCCATTGGTTTTTACTTAATGTGCTATTATTGAGCTTGACCAACAATATGAAAAGAAGTCTGGAACCCACCACAGAAGGAAGAGTGAACACAAATTGCCAGGCGATATCACCTGTTTTGGAACCAAAAACAATCCCAGACTGCATTCAGCACCCTGTGGACCTCCTCACTAAGGTGAAGCTGGAGTCCCTATGGCACAGTAAACTATGGGAATTGAAGGCACAACATGGGTTTGATCATAATAGAAGAGTAAAATCTCATTCCAAATTCAAGATTTTCTATTAATATAAAGCGCAAGGGGTTGTGAAGTTCTTCAAGCTCAGGATAGACTTGTTCAAAATATTAAACATTCCCATATCAGTTTTCATTAGGGCCCAAAAAAGATAGCTTTGAAACTCTCCCATGTAGTGGGGGCCTGCAAGTGATAGAGTAACCATTTTTTAATGTTGTTCTTAATTGTCATAGATGGCAATGTGAAGACAATGGGTAGACAAAGCCTTTAATACACCTGTGCAATATTTAACCCTACAACAAAATGGCATGGTGAATCACATGCACATACTGTACAATGAGGCCCAAAACACTATATGAACAAGACCCATCCCAACACTTCTCACAATAGATGACTTTTCATCACCACACTGTGCAAACTAGACACCAACCCCACATCAAAAAAGATGCCTCCCCAAAGGCAGTATTAGACGAAGTAGTTACTGTCCGAAAGTGGCTTCATTATTAATTTGGAAAAGCGGTACCCCCACGAACTTAATGAAAATACTCACAACAGAGTTCCAAGTACATTCCAGCTTAAGCCTGTTAGCTGTGGCGGAAACATCAGTCAGTCCTGTGGCAGCCAGGGTCTCTATGGCAGGGCAGGGGTTGGTTCACTTCTGCTGCAGCAGCCAGCAAATCGCCCAGCACTGCCATTGCCCCAGAATCAAAGCCTCACAAGAGCGTGTAGCGCGTCACACGCTACGTTCTCATCGCGAGGGCTGGCCAATATGATGCCCAGGGCAGTCATTGGTAGCGCTCGCGCGCTACATGATTGACGGCCCTGGGACGGACCACAAGCAACCACTAACGCAGTACGTCGCGGCGGCAATTGGCTCTGGCAGCAGACAGTTACAACAAGCAGGTCAGTTAGGTGCGCGTGCACTTTCGAACGGGGCCGCGCGTGACACTGGTGGCCCATTGCAGCGGCGTTTAAAATTTATCTGGGGGACACTGATACTACTGTAATGACAGTAGTGTCAGTGAGTGTACCCAAATAAATTATAAATGCCGCCGCAACGGGCCACCAGTGCCGTGCGGCCGCTCCCAAAATAGTGCCGCCTGGGGCGGACCGCCCCCCCCCCCCCCAGCTACGCCGCTGCTACCAGGCAAGAGATGGAGTAAGGAAGAGAATTCCAGAGTTTGGATGAAGCCACAGCAAAGGCTCATCCTCTCCATCCTACCCATAAGAACTCTGGAATGACCAACTTGAGATTGAGAATCCTGCTCGTAGAAGCCACGATTGATATAGTTTCCTTGGAGCATGTTTATATTCCTTAAATTAGTGCAAAACAAAAACCATTGTGATGGGCACAATGCTTGTTTTTAAAAATAGCCACTGGTATTGGTCTGTGCAGCCTAATGCTCCATTGGTTTTTACTTAATGTGCTATTATTGAGCTTGACCAACAATATGAAAAGAAGTCTCGAGCCCACCACAGAAGGAAGAGTGAACACAAATTGCCAGGCGATATCACCTGTTTTGGAACCAAAAACAATCCCAGACTGCATTCAGCACCCTGTGGACCTCCTCACTAAGGTGAAGCTGGAGTCCCTATGGCACAGTAAACTATGGGAATTGAAGGCACAACATGGGTTTGATCATAATAGAAGAGTAAAATCTCATTCCAAATTCAAGATTTTCTATTAATATAAAGCGCAAGGGGTTGTGAAGTTCTTCAAGCTCAGGATAGACTTGTTCAAAATATTAAACATTCCCATATCAGTTTTCATTAGGGCCCAAAAAAGATAGCTTTGAAACTCTCCCATGTAGTGGGGGCCTGCAAGTGATAGAGTAACCATTTTTTAATGTTGTTCTTAATTGTCATAGATGGCAATGTGAAGACAATGGGTAGACAAAGCCTTTAATACACCTGTGCAATATTTAACCCTACAACAAAATGGCATGGTGAATCACATGCACATACTGTACAATGAGGCCCAAAACACTATATGAACAAGACCCATCCCAACACTTCTCACAATAGATGACTTTTCATCACCACACTGTGCAAACTAGACACCAACCCCACATCAAAAAAGATGCCTCCCCAAAGGCAGTATTAGACGAAGTAGTTACTGTCCGAAAGTGGCTTCATTATTAATTTGGAAAAGCGGTACCCCCACGAACTTAATGAAAATACTCACAACAGAGTTCCAAGTACATTCCAGCTTAAGCCTGTTAGCTGTGGCGGAAACATCAGTCAGTCCTGTGGCAGCCAGGGTCTCTATGGCAGGGCAGGGGTTGGTTCACTTCTGCTGCAGCAGCCAGCAAATCGCCCAGCACTGCCATTGCCCCAGAATCAAAGCCTCACAAGAGCGTGTAGCGCGTCACACGCTACGTTCTCATCGCGAGGGCTGGCCAATATGATGCCCAGGGCAGTCATTGGTAGCGCTCGCGCGCTACATGATTGACGGCCCTGGGACGGACCACAAGCAACCACTAACGCAGTACGTCGCGGCGGCAATTGGCTCTGGCAGCAGACAGTTACAACAAGCAGGTCAGTTAGGTGCGCGTGCACTTTCGAACGGGGCCGCGCGTGACACTGGTGGCCCATTGCAGCGGCGTTTAAAATTTATCTGGGGGACACTGATACTACTGTAATGACAGTAGTGTCAGTGAGTGTACCCAAATAAATTATAAATGCCGCCGCAACGGGCCACCAGTGCCGTGCGGCCGCTCCCAAAATAGTGCCGCCTGGGGCGGACCGCCCCCCCCCCCCCCAGCTACGCCGCTGCTACCAGGCAAGAGATGGAGTAAGGAAGAGAATTCCAGAGTTTGGATGAAGCCACAGCAAAGGCTCATCCTCTCCATCCTACCCATAAGAACTCTGGAATGACCAACTTGAGATTGAGAATCCTGCTCGTAGAAGCCACGATTGATATAGTTTCCTTGGAGCATGTTTATATTCCTTAAATTAGTGCAAAACAAAAACCATTGTGATGGGCACAATGCTTGTTTTTAAAAATAGCCACTGGTATTGGTCTGTGCAGCCTAATGCTCCATTGGTTTTTACTTAATGTGCTATTATTGAGCTTGACCAACAATATGAAAAGAAGTCTCGAGCCCACCACAGAAGGAAGAGTGAACACAAATTGCCAGGCGATATCACCTGTTTTGGAACCAAAAACAATCCCAGACTGCATTCAGCACCCTGTGGACCTCCTCACTAAGGTGAAGCTGGAGTCCCTATGGCACAGTAAACTATGGGAATTGAAGGCACAACATCGGTTTGATCATAATAGAGGAGTAAAATCTCATTCCAAATTCAAGATTTTCTATTAATATAAAGCGCAAGGGGTTGTGAAGTTCTTAAAGCTCAGGATAGACTTGTTCAAAATATTAAACATTCCCATATCAGTTTTCATTAGGGCCCAAAAAAGATAGCTTTGAAACTCTCCCATGTACTGGGGGCCTGCAAGTGATGAGTAACCATTTTTTTGATGTTGTTCTTAATTGTCATAGATGGCAATGTGAAGACAATGGGTAGACAAAGCCTTTAATACACCTGTGCAATATTTAACCCTACAACAAAATGGAATGGTGAATCACATGCACGTATTGTACAATGAGGCCCAAAACACTATATGAACAAGACCCATCCCAACACCCAACATTTCTCACAATAGATGACTTTTCATCACCACACTGTGCAAACTAGACACCAACCCCACATCAAAAAAGATGCCTCCCCAAAGGCAGTATTAGACGAAGTAGTTACTGTCAAAAAGTGGCTTCATTATTAATTTGCGGTACCCCCACGAACTTAATGAAAATACTCACAACAGAGTTCCACGTACATCCCAGCTTAATCCTGTTAGCTGTGGCGGAAACATCAGTCAGCCCCGTGGCAGCCAGGGTCTCTATGGCAGGGCAGGGGTTGGTTCACTTCTGCTGCAGCAGCCAGCAAATCGGCCAGCAAATCGCCCAGCACTGCCATTGCCCCAGAATCGAAGCATCACGAGAGCGCGTAGCGCGTGACGCGTCACACGCTACGTTGTCATCGCGAGGGCTGGCCAAAACGATGCCCAGGGCCGTCATTGGTAGCGCTTGCGCGCTACATGATAGACGGCCCTGGGACGGACCAGAAGCAACCACTACCGCGGTACGTCCCGGCGGCAATTGGCACTGGCAGCAGACAGTTACAAGCAGGTCAGTCAGATGCGCTCGCACTTTTGAACGGGGCCGCGCGCGACACTGGTGGCCCGTTGCGGCCGCATTTATAATTTATTTGGGGACACTAACACTACTGTAATGACAGAAGTGTCAGTGAGTGTACCCATATAAATGATAAAGGCCGCCACAACGGGCCACCAGTGCAGCGCGGCCGCTCCCAAAATAGTGCCGCCTGGGGCGGACCGCCCCCACCGCCCCCCCCTAGCTACGCCGCTGGTTGAGGTTATCTTTAGTAAGAAGACTATTACGACTTAAATGAACTGTTTTTTAGAAATCTCAGAAAAAATGATTGAGAAAAACAACAATAAGTTCCTAAACCCATGCTTTACAGTTTGCATGCAAAACCTTGATGCCGGCTCATAGGTCACTGTGCTATATTAGAAGGATTGCAATTTGTTAACTGCAAATAACAAAAGGAGCTCTATGACCAAAACAGTAACCTACTGGGCTATTTACATAAAATACAACTATGTGGTCTGCACGATGTGCTTTGCAGCAGGAACATTAAAGCTCGATGATACTTTATCGATCAAAACTGGGACTAAACAAAATAGATTTCTCCGGCAAGTGCATTAACCACCTGAATTATCTTGCTATCATTATCCCCTAAACGTGCTCGATACAAAGAGCTCTGCAGCAGGTGCCTTAGCCCCATAAGATATTTGAAAACGTAGTCTCTGTGACCCATTAAGCTAGAAAAGATTTAGTGTCACGTTTGTGCTTGTTGTCAATTCTTTGTGGCACAGTTTGGAAAATAAAAACATTTATAAGTTGAATGTCAGACTCTGCCTTTCATGACGCAGCCCCCTGTGACTCAACCCCATTTCCACTGATGCACCTTGACCCCCAATTTAAGTGTTCCCGGAGTAAACTGTCCATTTAGCACTGGTGATGAAACCATGACAAATGCATTCACTGTTGCATTACATCTCCAAATCTAATACAACTTTCTGGTGCTTGTGATAAAATCAATAAAACTACAGTTAAAAAAGAAACTAAACATACTTCTAAAACCATGTCAGGGTTATATGCTATCGTGTTTAACAAGTAACAAGTTCAAGCACGCGTTTTCAAAATACGCAAGTGACCTTTCCCAAAGCTGGTTGTCGTGGAGACTGAAATGTTATCGTCTCCCTCTCTGGCTCCCGGTCTCTTTTTGGACACTACACGATAGAAATGGTTTACAAAGAAACCCACTTAAAAATGACAAGTGCACAGCATACAATTGTTGATGGAAAATGGATATCGGGTTACGGAAAAAGGCCTAGATCTGCGAAGGACTGCAGCCACCTCTCTGAGTGCACAAAGGAATGGTAAATAGCCCTAAAGCTGAAATGTAATGTCCCTTCGAGGTGAAAGGCGCCACAAGCTTAGGGACAGTAGGCTTGCTTAGTTATACAGGTTTCTCTGCATTCTTGCCAAATTAAGCACGGTTATTTCAAGAAAGGCGTATTTCAGGTTATACCAGGGTGCCCAACATATACCCAGGAGGTCAATGGAAATGTTAATTATTCCAATTTTGATTAAATATATGCATATTATTTCCAAACATATTCAGAAAATGTCCAACATGTGTTGCCCTTTTGTACCTATGTTGGACATGATTTAGCTCACTAGAACTTTTTAGTAACACAGCTGTTGGACCTGGCCTTTTTTGCAGGAACACCAAATTGTTGCCTTCTGCTGCTTAACTCGTTTTGGCTGCCATTAGGACTCTGCACTTTTCCCACCTTACCAGTGGTAAAGTGCTTGTGCCGTCCCCCAACTCCCCCCCCCCCCCCCTGAAAACATGATACAATTGGCATCTCCCGGATTGGTTTATTTAGTTTACTACTAAGTCCCTATGAACTGTACCCAGGGCCTGTAACTTAAATGCTACAAGTGGGCAGCAACATGCATTGGGCCACCCACTAAAGTAGCCTTTTAAAACACGACTCAGGCCTGCCACTGCAGCCAGTAGTGCAGTTTTAAGCTGCCATTGTCACCTGGCAAAATAAACCTTTTATCATTCCTAAACCTTCCTTTCTAATACTTAAAGAACAAGTTACTTACCTTCGGTAACGCTGTATCTGTAAGAAACAGTAGTAGTGATAGATTCCTTACCTTAGAATTACTCCCAGGCATCAAGCTGGATCCGGAAAGTTTTTGTCAGCAGTACCCCTGCGCGTCGGAACGTGGTGTCGTGCGGCTCCGCGTCGTGATCGCCGGCATGACGTCGCGGCCAGTACTTGGACGCCACCCACGCGCGCCAACGTCAGTTCTGTACACTACTTTCCGCGCCAGGAACACAGAGCCATGCAAGATACTGGCCACTGGTGCCTTAAAACTAGGGCTCGGAAAGGGAGGACGTTAACCCTAGAAATCAATTTGCAGAACGGGGAGGATGGGTGGGGCGGTAAGCAACTTGTTCATCTGAAAGAAACACGTAGTGATAGATTCCTTACCTTAGAATAGACACCCCAGCAATACCAATCCCGGTGGTGGGTCTGCGAACCAAGATCACACCAGGAAGTCCTGGAGTACAGAACGGCCAAAAAAGCCGTCTCTCTGGACTTGGCTGTCCAGGCAATAATGTTTCATAAACGTGTACAGTGACGCCCACGTGGCTGCCTGACATATCTTGCAGGGGGAAACCCCGTCCCAATGCTTTAGTGGCTGCTGTTGCTCTAGTGGAATGAGCACGCAGCCCCACAGGAGGCTCTTTTTGAGCCACAGAGTAACAGGCTTTGTTGCACAAGACAATCCAGCGGGAGAAGGTCCTCTTGTGCACCGCCCAACCTTTCTTGGTGCCAACGTAGCCAACAAAGAGTTAGTCATCCACCCGGAACTGTTGTGTGCGGTGGAGGTAAAATGAAGGTGCACCTTTTGGGTCCAGACGGTGGAGCCTTTCTTCCTCTCTGAAAGGATGTGGAGGAGGGAAGAAAGTGGGCAAGGTAACAGCCTGCACAATATGAAAGGCTGTGACAACTTTTGAAAAAAAGGAAGGCCAGGGCCTGAGCACAACCTTGTCCAGATGAATAGAAAGGAAAGGAGGTTTACAATAAAGAGCCTGGAGCTCACTCATTCGCCTAGCGGAGGTTATGCAACCAGGAAGGCAGTTTTCAGAGTCAAAATACGAAGAGGACAGTTGTGAAGGGGCTCGAAAGGAGCGCACATCAGATAGGTCAAAACCAGATTCAAGTCCCACTGTGGCATCACAAATGGAATAGGAGGGAAAAGGTGTGCAATGCCTTTGAGAAATCTATTTACAACAGGGGACTTGAAAAGAGAGGGCTGATCAGGTGGCCTGAGAAAGGCTGAAATATAGCCTTTGATAGTGCCCAGAGCAGAGCCCTGCCGGGCCAAAGAAAGAAGTAACAAAAGGCCCTCTGAAAGAGGGGCAGAAAGGGGATCCACAGCCTTTGCTGTGCACCATGCCACAAATTTGTTCCACCTGCAGGTGTATACCACTTTTGTGGAGAGACGCCTAGCTGCCAGAATGGCATCACAGACTTCAGGAGGCACGTCAAAGGGAATCAACTGCCGCCGCTCAATCTCCACGCAAGGAGGTGGAGACAGTACAGGTTCGGGTGCAGGACTGTCCCCTGTTGCTGCGACAGAAGATCCTCCCGAAGAGGCAGGCAAATCGGGGGATCCACGCTCATACTGAGTACCTCGGGATACCAAACTCTTCGAGCCCGGTTCGGCGTCACAAAAATGACTTGGGCCCGGTCGTGCCTGATCTTCAGCAATCTGGGCAGAAGTGGTATAGGCAGAAAGGCGTACAATAGACCACAACTCCACTCGCGACGAAAAGCATCTCCGAGCGAGTGCCGCCTTGGAAATTCCAAAGCGCAGCAGTGCTGACATTGCGTGTTCTCTTCGGTGGTGAACAGATCTAACCAAGGCTCTCCCCGCTGTTGAAACAGACCTTGCACCACCTCCGAGTGAAGACGCCATTCATGATCCATCATGCACCTGTGGCTGAGCTTGTCCGCCCTGGCGTTCAGTGACCTGCCAGGTGTTGAACCATCAGGGAAATGCCCTGATGTGCCAGCCATGTCCAGAGGCGCAGAGCCTCCTGACATAGGGTCCACGACTTGTTGCAATCCCACATGGCGGTGGTGTTGTCCGTGAACGCCTGCACTACGCTCCCCTTGACAGAGGGAAGGAATGCCTTCAGTGCAAGACGGATCGCCTGAAGTTCCAGAAGGTTGATATGGAGCTTGGACTCCGTCGGAGACCAGAGGCCTCTGATCTCCGCCTCTCCCATGTGGCAAAGCCCATCCCAGGAGGGACACATCAGTCATCACCGTGTGCTCCGGTTGGGGAAGGGAGAGGGATCTGCCGCTGACCCAATGTTGGTTCATGAGCCACCACTGCAATTGCTGTGCAGTGCCCTCCGAGATGTGGACGTGTTCAGACAGGTCCCCCTGATGCTGCGCCCACTGGAACTTCAGGTCCCACTGCAGAGCCCACATATGCCATCAGGCATGGTTTATCAGCAGGATGCAGGAGGTAATTAGGCCCAGCAGCCTCAGGGTCATCCTGACCGAAACCCAGGACAAAGGCTGAAAGATCGGAATCATAGCCCGAATGTCCCAGACTCCTCGTTCGGGAGGATAAACCCAAAACTGCGCAGTGTCCAGAACCACTCCGATGAAAAGTTGCTTCTGCGAGGTTACCAGGTGCGACTTCGGGACGTTGATGGAGAACCCCAGCAAATGCAGGAGGTAGGCCGTAGCCTGAAAGTGGGAGAAAACTGTCTGGGGCGAGCCCGTCTACAACAGCCAGTCATCGAGATAAGGAAACACCCGAGGGGCGCTGGTAAGGCCAAAAGGGAGCACGGTGAACTGAAAGTGCTCGTGGCCAACCGTAAACGGCAGGTAACGCCGGTGAGCCAGCAGGACGGGAATATGAAAGTTGGCGTCCTGCAAGTCTAACGCTATCATCCAGTCTTGCAGGTCTAGGACAGACAAGACCTGAGCCAATGTGAGCATCTTGAACTTCTCCTTCCGGAGAAAGCTGTCGACGTTCCAAAAGTCTAAGATAGGACACAGGCCCTTGTCCTTCTTTGGAAGCATGAAGTAGTGGGAATAACAGCCACGACCTACTTTGGGCGTTGGAACGTGCTCGATGGCCCCCTTGGCCAAGAGGGCCGCAACTTCCTGCTGGAGAAGTGCCAAGTGATCCCCTGACATGTGGTGGTACTGAGGTGGCATGGCTGGAGGAGTAGTCTCGAAGGGGAGGGAGTAGCCCCTTCGGACAATTTGCAGCACCCACTGGTCCGATGTGAAGGTGCGCCAGTGGGGGAGATGATGGCGAATCCGTCCGCCCACTGGGGTTTGATGGACCTGAAAGGACTGACTAGGAAGGATTAGCAGTGGATGCCGCGGGGGTGGAGGTGGACTGACCCGCCCGCTGGCCCCCTGAAACGCCTCGACGGTTCCCACGTCTGTGGCGCACTGAGGTTGTTGCTGTTCCGGCCTGTGGCTCTGCGAACATGCCCAAAAGAACATCATAAAGTGCATCATTGAAGGGCAGCAAGGGCTCCGAAGAGGGTGCCGCCGGTTTGAGCACTTCTGTCAGGATGTTCGTCCTGATGGCCACTGTAGGGAGGTCGTGGTGGAGGGCCTTGGCTGCCCTACGCAACACCACTGCGTAACCTGCTCCCTCCTCTGTAGTCATGGTAGGAGGAGACAGCATGCCAGGGTCCGGCAAAGGTTCAAGATCACTGGCTTCCCCCAAATCCTCTGCCCTGTCCTGATCATAAGCACAATCCTGTGCGAGAGGATCCTCAGACCCCTGCCAGTCCTCCCCTTCCTCCGAAGTCTGTGGAACAGGCTGAAAATACAGAGTACGGACATAGGGAACAAACCCCATCGGCTCCGGAATCTGCGTCGATAGACGCCGATCCGGCTCCATGTCCGGTTCAGGGCTGAAACCGGGGCTGAACTGCTCCTTGGGATGACATTGGAAGCGGTGCCGGTGAAGTCTACGTCGGTGGAGGCGTAACAAGGTCAACCGGTGTCTACTGGGGTCCGATCCCGGATCCCATGGGGGCCTGCGGCACCGGAGCCGCCGGCAATGCTGGGGCTGGAGCCCACGGTGATGGAACAGGATCCCCAGTCGGGCCCGCGGGGCCTGGAGGTGCACCGGCGGGGCCAGACGGCACAAAGAGTCGGGCCATGGCAGCAAGAAACTCTTGCACCTGGGTAGGCGTCGCCGCCTGACCCGGGAAGGGCGTGTAGGCCGGCTGCGACGTTGCAGGCTCCACCGGAGGTGCGGGGGTGGCACCGCCCGCACCCTCAGCTGCGACGGGAAGTCAAAGACCGATGACGCTTCGACTTCTTTTTGGAATGCTTCGACTTAACTGACCCCGACTGCGAAGACTTAGATCCAGAAGAATGATGGTGATGACTCCGCGACCAGTCCCTCAACCTCCCATGAGACCGGGACCTTGAACGGCGTGGAGCCGACTGCCGAACTTCCAGCAACTTTCGTGACCGCTCCCGCAAAGTTTTCGGCGCCATGGCCCAGCAGTCCGGGCACGACTTGGAGTCATGGTCGCGCCCCAGGCAGTAGACACACACTCGGTGTGGGTCCGTCACCGACATGCTGTGACAGTCTCCACAGTTCTTAAACCCGGGCATCCCTACGGCACCAGGAGTCGATCGACTGGGGGTACTAGCTCTTCTCGGATCTGCGCTTGCTGGCGTGGAAAAAGAAAGAACTGATGTCAGCGTGCGTGGGCGGCGTCTAAGTACTGGCCGCGACGTCATACCGGCGATCTCGACGCCGACAACGGATGCAGAGCCACACGACGCCACCTACCGATGCGCAGGGGTACTGCGGACGAAAACTTTCCGGATCCAGCCTGACGCCTGGGGGTAATTCTAAGGTAAGGAATCTATCACTACGTGTTTCTTTCAGGTAGCCAACCCTAAGGTAGGCTCATAGGTCATCATGCATTGAAATAAAACAGAAGGAGATTTGTTTAAGTTTTACATGCCCTGGCAGTGAAAAACTGCCAAAGTCACTTTTCACTGTTGTAAGGCCTTTCTCTCCCATTGAGTAACACTGGGTTACCTTATTATATTGATTAAATCCTAACTTTATTATAGGAACAGATAGAGATATACTTTTTACACTCAAATGAATTACAATCCTCTGTAACGGTAACATCAAATTTTAAATCACAATATTGAAAAATGCCATTTTAACAAAGTTGGCATTTTCTTGTCCCAACCATCTGTGCATTCTGCCAGTGACCTGCACCACATGACTGAAAAACTCTGCAATTGGCGTTTGTGTATTGCTTCCAGACAGTAACACAATGGGAGTTTGGTGTTGACAGGATGGGTCATCCAGGCAGGATAAATGGGGAGGGCCTCTACCTAGACCCATTTACACTTCAAAGCACTTTGCCTCCAGCACACATGAAGAGACAAGACACCAGGCCTACATTGCCTTCTGCTACGCCCAGAAAGTTTTGAGCCTTGGCTGGGAAAGGTGAAGAACTTTCTAGAACCTGATGTGTAGGAAGGGGAGTTCCCCAATAGAAAGGCTGTCACCGGGTATAAATATTGGACCTTCGGAGCCACTCATCAGAAAACTCCTGGACCTGTGCAACTTTCAGAAGGACTGCCGTGCTGTTTGAGAAGGAAGATTGGATCGATTTGCTTTCATGCCAGGCTACACAGAGTCACTCCATAGATCAGTTTGCTGACCTACTATGTGAGCTACAGGGACACAACAAGCTTCAGATACCTCCCTGCTCTGCCCAGTTTGACCTGCTGCAACTGGACCTGCCTGGACCTACACTTGGACCTGCCTATGCCGTGCTGGTCTCTGCTGGATACAGGACCTGAC
This sequence comes from Triturus cristatus, assembly GCF_964204655.1. Lineage (NCBI taxonomy): Eukaryota > Metazoa > Chordata > Amphibia > Caudata > Salamandridae > Triturus > Triturus cristatus. The sequence continues at coordinate 1,091,770,213 of NC_140585.1, forward strand.
CCCCAAGCGGTGCCCCCAGGTTCTGGACCCTAGGCTGGCATCAGAGACGACTTCTCCTGAAATAAAAGTGAAAGTACTAAAGTTTGGGCTCCTTGCAAATTTGCCTATTTGTACCAAGCCTCTGCCACCCACGCCAACCAACAATGTGAAGTACTAGTGAACCCTGCTCTTGGCACAGAAGACCATCCACGGTGACTGGCAACGGTCGACCTACACTTGTGCTACAGCAACGAAGGCCTGCAATCAATGGCAACGCTACAGCAACAACCATCCGTGACGCTCGACCGGCTATTCTCGCTACAGCTAATACTATCTGCGACACTCTACCTGCTATTCGGGCTACAGCAGTGCTTAATTTGTAAAATATGAAGCGCATGTGCTGAAATGCTTTTCGGAGGCCACACCTACTTTTCACTGGCTCCACCCACTTCCTCCACTGGCTCCGCCGACTTACTATATTAGCTCCACCCACATCTTCAACTGGCACTGCTAAAAGTCAGAAACAACTTAGTCCTAAGTGTATTAACATCATGCATTTTTATTGAGCACCACCAGAATTACTAAAGAAACAACAGTGCTCTTCCTATGGAAATTCTGACCTACCTACCTATATATCTACAGTTCTACACAGTATTGACAAATATACATACAGATAAACAGTGCATTGTAAATAATGTGTACAGAGATATGGGCCTCGTTTAGCAGAGCATCTCAATATTGTGAAGAAAGATCATGTGCCTCCTTAGCGGAGCTCGTTAATAATGTGGGGGGAGCTGCACCCACAATTCAGCTAGGCACCTAATAAGTCCCAAACTTGAGACATCTTAGTGACACAGGCATGCTTTCTTCAGCACTACCATGGCAGTACTGTAACATGGTGCACAGCTCAGAGTGGAGAATCTCTTGCCGCTCCATCAATGGCAGTGCGTTGTGAATGACTATGCCATGCCCAATGCATACACAGTAAAATCAGCCTGACCTTACGTAGAATCAACAGCAATCCATGGGTGCCATGCGCTGTGTATAACGTACGCTACTGCCGTAGTGCTATAGATAACATGGGATGGGAGTCTTGCAGTCCTTTCAGGATGGACCTGAACCACCTATGACCCTCATATCTTGTACCAATCTTTGCACTTTGCTGGCTATATAGACCCCGAGCTATCATCAGTAACATCAGCAGTCTCTGCCTATTGCAAGCTGGGGTTCCAGCACGTTTTCAGTAAAAAGAAAACCCTGTGTACAATGTGCCTGTGTGTGGCCGGCGGCGGTGTCCGCCGCTCAGTGCATCTCATCATACATGCTACTACTACCACACAGTGACGTGACCTGCTGCGACCGTCACTCCACCACCACACTGCACATTATGCCTTCGCAAAGGGTAAACACACAATGTTCTCTCTTCAGTTACGAGTTTGAAGTTACTTCTTGTGACATGTTTCGTCGCGCTTCAGCAGCCGTGCCGTTCAATGGTTCAAGCTTAGAACAGTTGGTTCCAAGTGAAAGTCTGAGTGCCAGCCAGCGCGACCCAGAAGATGTTGCGGATGCATTGGAGTAGATGCTGCCAGTGAGTACTGGCATGCAACAGCTGACAGCACCAGGTGAGACAGGGCCTGGCAGGCCTAATCAGTTAATAAAGCTGCGCGGCAGCTTAAGGCAATGCAGTGCACTGCAGCAGTCAGTGTGTGTCCCGGGCATGCAGTTGTGAGCATGTTGACTGAGAAAGTTTAGTTGTTGTAGGACAGTGATGTGCTGGGTGAAGAGCACTCCAAAGTTGTGATAATATTGGATGCCCGAAAATGCTTTTGCCAGCCATTGTAAGTTCGAAGGTATTAATGAGCACTTCTAAACATTCTGCTGTAATCCAGTTCGTAATGCTAGAATCAGGCACTTTTGCAATGTAAAAATACTGTAAGGTGTAATGCAGCAATCCGGCACTTTGTAAGGTAAAAATAATGCAGTGCGTAATACAACCACCAGGTATGTCATTATCAATGCGTAATACGCTAATCTGGTAATTCGTTATGCAGGAATAATGCAATGCGCAATACACTAGTCAGGTACTCCGTTATGCAGAAATTATGCAATGTGTAATACAACAGTCAGGTAGTCAGTTAGGCAGAAATGGAATAATGCGTAATACACTCAGGCACCGATCACTGTGCCTTAGGCGGTCTCTCCGCCTCCCCTTCTGACTTGCAGTCAGCCTCTCAACAGTTGCCCCCAACAAGGGTACGGTGTAATCAAAGTGCAGCTCAGCATTCCGGCCCCTGTACTGCCACTTCCTTGGCAATACCAGCCGCGATACGAGCCAAAGCAGAGGCTCACGCTGCCGGAACGAGAGAGAGGCCGAGAGCGTCTCCCTCCGAGCCCGCACACCGCCCCAGGAGTCGACCCACATTACCTGGGGGGCTAACTCTCCTCTCCTTGTCCAGCGGCTGGGCCTCCAATGCAATCTTTGTGAATTGGCAACGGCGAGCTCGGGCCAGCGGCTCAGCACCTCCGGGGCTGCCGGTCCGGGCTGCTACTACTATGAAGATCTCAGACTGCCACAGGGCACAAGCACACAGCGTCGCTGAGACTTCCTTGAGCTTCGGGTGCACGATCACTGGGCACTCCACAAGAAAGTCTCAGGCTGCACGAAGATCACGCGCACAGCGTTGCTGAGACTCACTTTAACTCCGGTGCACACGATAACAAGGCAAATCCTCACAAAGGTCTCATGGTGCACAACGCACCCGCACACAGCGTCGACGAGACTCACTTGCATTCCAGTTCACATGATAACCTGATAATCCTAAAAAGGGGTTCAGGTAGCAAAAAAATCACACGCTCACCGCAGCGCTGATCCTTGCTTGGACTCTAGGTGCCCATGATCACAGGGCACACCTTACGAGGGTCTCAGGCTGCAACAAGCACGCACACACAGCGCCGCTGAGACTCTCCTAGAACATTTGTGTTCCTGTGTTTCTGCAACATGGAGCCAGCTCACCTCGGGCCCTTGGGGAGAAGTTACTCCAGGACACAGCACAGCAAAGTCCTTTCAAGCAGGGGGACACAGCAAAGTCCCTTTAGCCTTTCCTTGGTTGAAACAGCAAACTATAGGCCATCCCCAGAACACACAGCAAGGGTCAGTCCTTTCCTTAAGACTCTTCAGTTGTTTCTTCCTTGGTAAAGGTTCCTCTTGATCACGAAGTAGCTACAGTCTTGTTCAATCTTGATCAAGCCATTCTCCAAAGTTCACGGGCTTCAGCTCTCATAGTTATACCCCTCAATGGCTTTGAAGTCTTTGTGTTCAGGGGGCACTGACCCCTGTTCAATCCAGTTCTGGGTGTCTCCCTGCCAGTGACACCTTCTTCCTTTGATAAGTGGGGGTCTGGATTCTCAATCACTCAGCAGGAGATGGGACAGTTGTTTTATAGCAGCAACCCAGGCCTCTTCACCTCTAGGGGCTACTCCTCCCCCTACACTCCAGATGCAGTCAGCCTGTTGCTGTCTCACCTCCTCCCCTGGGTCAAGACATTCCCCAGATCCTATTGCTTTCAAATTCAGACAGTCAATCCACAACCAGGCAGAGACACACACAAATGTTAGAGCACAAAACCGAGCCACTTCTAAAAGAGTGGCTTCTAAACACACAATGTAAAAACCACCTTCATAAAAAGATGTGTTATTACATTGTGAGTTTAGGCATACTAAAGTTCACCTTTCCATCTTAAGCCTTTAGTAAGATAGGCTGGAAAACATATTACACAGCCTTCACATCCTAACCTATGGGCAAGATGGCCTTTCCACAGTGAAAAACGAAATGGAGAATATTTCACTGTCAGGACATGGTACAGGGGGTACCCTGGCCCTACCGTAGGGGTTTCTGATGTGCATAGAATGAGAAGGGTAATGTCTGGCAAGTGAGTGCACTTGACAGAACAACATGGCACTTTAACAAACTGCACGCTGGCACTGCAATGGCAGGCCTGTGCTCCCTTTTTAAGGCTACTTGTGTGGGTGGCGCAAATAGTGCTGCAGGCCCACTAGTAGCATTTGCAATACCAGCCCTGGCACACATAGTGCACTTGACTAGGGACTTCATTAGTAAGGCAAACCTACCAATCATGGACAGCCAATTACCATTACACTTTATACAGGGAGCACTTACACTTTGACACTGTTTAGCAGTGGCAAAGTGTCCAAAGCATCTACGTTGGCAACACCATGTCAGAAAAAAGGTCTAGGGGGAAAGCAAAATGTTTAGGGAACTTAAGCCAAAAAGGGCCAAGTCCTACAGCTACTAATTATGGTTAAGGGATGCTAATTAACGACAATGGTTGTGATCTAAACATGCATACATAACAAGGCTCACCATGTGGCTGTAGAAACTAAGCTATACTGCTGTGAGACAAAACATATGTGATCACCATAAACAGGTTAAGAAAGAGCTCATCAATGCAAAAATGAACAATAGAGAACTCTGTCTTTTTTGTTCCGCTATATTCCTTTTAAAGGTTTCGGAGGCCCAACATAAAATTATGTTATTGGCGTACAATATTAGTTGTGTGCTAACAGATTTTCAACCAGCCGCTTGTTGAGGTGTCAAATGTTATTTCTTGAACACAGTTCAGTAGGCTGTGATTGTGGGTGGGTCTAACCGCACGTTACAATAAAAGAGCTGCACTGGGCCCATGAGAACCTTAGTCGAAAACTCAGTCTGATACATTTTGGAAACATGGAAAGGTGGTAAGGAGCATAATGACATTGATACAGAAATTGTTTTTGCAATCGCTTCAGAATTTTAATAATCACTCTTGTAACTAGTCTATCAATTATAAAACTATTTGATTATGTTAAAAATATAATCATAAATGTCACATTGCAATAAGTAAATAAGCTCCAATAAGTAAATAAGCTTCAAATAAAACAGAATTACGGCGATGCACAACTCCTTGTATCGCAATAACATTTGTAAAAATAAAAAAAAAACAACAATGCTGGGCTACATCTGTTAAAGTTACATTTTTAGGTACAGGAATTAAAAAAGAAATATCACAGTTTTGAAAAAATATAAAATGCAATAATCACAGGGAAAGGGACATATAATTTGCTACTAAACACTGTTGCAAGAGAAAAGATAAAATATGTATGGTTCAAAGTCTAAATGCCACATTCCTATGTCCATCAATATATAAGGTTCTGTGCCTTTGGTCGTTTTGGCAATAGCACATTGTTTTATCATCAGCTTAGCAAGCTCAGAAACCTCTTCTGAGAGGTGCCTACTGTCCAAGAAGGATTTCTTAAGCAAAGTTTTGTTCACTTTAGCAATGTAGGAGGGATTCAAAAGTAAAGAAGTTCTGCCTATATCCTCCACTGTAGGTTTAGTACAAAATAACCAAGGAATCTTCAAACCTTTATCACATTTCAAACAATCTACAATATCCTGATTGAGGCCCATAATAACAGGGTTGCAAGCCAGATAAGAGCTTCAATGTAAGTCAACTCTAATTCCTCATAACCAAAGAAATGCGGACAACTCAGAGGACAGGAAAGAAGATGATGGTAGAAACAACTCTCCTCTATTTGCAAACATTCTCATTTGTATAGCACCATCTCTCAGCACCATATGATGTAATCAGGACACATTGCATTTTGTAAATTTTAAGTAGAAGGGCCATTAGTTTGCATCCTATTGTTGTGGGAAGATTGAACAACTGAATTAAAACATTTTGTTTGATTAACACTGAGACACGAGGACCAGATGACCGTAGAATCAAACATTATGCCAAGATATAGACACTGCTGGACTCTCTTGGGGACTTTAACTTTGATAGAGAGTTTGCAATCTCAAGCCATTAGGGCCAAAAAATAGGAAATTACATTTCACAAGATAAGTCTTGAGATGAAAGTCCTTCATGAAGGTTACAAAAGCATCAACCACCATTTTAAGCCATAGACATGCAATTAGTATAGCATCATCAGAATATAAAACTGCCGGAATTCACCCAAGGTTGTCCATATGGACATCCTGTCCACATTTAATCAGAACTGAATAAGGACTACGAATACCAAGAAAAAACAAAGGCAAAGCTAGGACGTAATGGTACCATAATACCCATTCTAATTTCAAAGATCACGTACATTACCCATTACTGTCAAATCTGGCTTGAGCAAACAAGTTGGAGTGGAACACCGATGAAAACAATTATCTAAGATAGTATCTAGGCCAATATGAATTAGATGGCACCATAATTTAGATCTATTAACATAATCTAATGTACTATTAAGGTCAATGTAGGCCAGGTTCACCAATAATAAGATGCAGATTCAGGCATTGCTCTATTCTATCAAGGCCTTCTCTGAAACCAAACAGTGTTTCGCAAAGAATATTGTCATTAGCCTAGTGAAAAATTCTTTTGGGTAAGATTTTACCAATCACGTTAACCATAGTATCAACCAAAGATATAGGTTTGTAACAACGTGGATCTAACCTGTTCGCTTCCATAGCTCATGACAGATGCAGTTGATTTTTACAAGTGCTATTTATTACGTTAGTAAGTAGGGTGTCCCAAGGTCAATACTAGACTTGTAGAAGTCCATGGGCACAACAGCCAACACAGGCGCTTTGCAAGAAGGACTCTCTTATAAGGCAAGAGAAATCTCATAAAGCTCGAAGGTTATATCAACGGCACCTGGTTGATAATTAGCGCTTAATGAGATACCATCAGAGCAACTCATTGGTTTGGAGTGGTAGAGGTTATTAAAATGAGATAACCATTGATTGGCAATTATATGTGGCCCAAAGCTAGGAGTTGTATATCAATTGCACCCCCTAAGAGGAGTTAACAGTTTGCCAAAAAAGTTTAGAATCTTGTCAGTGCAGTATGAAGGCACCTGTTAGAAACTGAACAGGCCCAGCCAAACCACCTAGGGGCACTGGAATCAGACTACCACAATACCTAGAGGTGTGACCTTCTGATCAAGCTGCCCTGCCCAACAATAGATTTTACAACGAGTTCCAGGCTAGCCTCAAAGGAGAGGCATATTTCAAAATAAGGCCAACGGATGCCTTACAAGTTGCTAAAAAAAAGGTACTCAAGCTGTGAGTTTCCAAGCTAGCCTAAGTCCATTGTCCTCCGCAGTAATGCATGGATAATCAGGGAGGCTACACACTGTACATATCAGAAGAACAAAAGAAACTGTTAGCGAATTATGGTGACTGTATTCTTTGCCTAACATCTCACCAATGAGAAGGCATTAAGCCATACAGATGTAATCAATAACAGAAGAACAGCCACGTCCCAAGAACATGGGAATAGGTTTAGTAGCGCATAAATCTGATTCATGAGCATTAACCAAGTGCTAGCGTATGGGAATCCAAATGATTAAAAATAAGATCCTTACTTAGCCATGAACTCAAGGTATCAAAAGATAAAGTACTAATGCAGTGCTTGGCATTAAATCTTCATATAAAAGAAGGTTAGTAGCCTTGTAAGATTGTACAAATCATCAGTCATGCTAAACAAAACAAAAATGAATTCAGAATGTACGAATATCAACAAACCATAATTAAAAATGTATTTGTGTTTTTTAAATCACAGTTCCATTTAACTAAAAACGCCTCTATTCCACTATGTCGGATGTATATAGTATTGATTTGGTTATTCAATGATAACCTAAACAATGTTGATGGTCCAACCTTGGCTCTCCCTGAGCTGGGGGGAATTGCAGATTTGGAATAACGGGGATCACAGTCGCAGTCTAGATCTATTGTGGCCCATTTTTCCTGGAACAATATTACATCAAATTCATTAACAATCATTCTGTTTGATTTTGGCATTAATATAAGCAATATTAGAGCCTGCCTAATGCACAGTACTTAAGTGCAAGTTGAAGCACTCTTCTTGGTTTAAAGCATGGTTTGACAGGTATTTAATGAATTACAAAATTACCACCCACCATGATCTGTGATACGCTAGCGCCGTCGAGGCCCTCTTACCGTTAAAATAGATTAAGCAGTGGTAAACCACATCCAGCAACTCAGGAGGAAATGAAATTGACCAAGGGATATCTCATCTGGTTAATCAAAGCTGGAGGACTACATAAAAAGTCCAACAATCGAGCTGGAACTAGTTTCCAGATTCTCATGTTGGTACAAGTTCATTACATAAATTGATTTTTTAAAGTTTACCACTACCCAATCTCCCTATATTGTTTTCAGGATGGGACCAATCCATGCAACTCTCTATGCCAATAATATTTTGTCAGAATTAAAAACATTGAATCCCATGTGTTTAGATATGACTGTTTTCAAGTTGGTCACCATCCATGCTGGACTCGTAGCACAAAACTAGAACATTTGGATGGATTAAAGACAAGCGGGGAAGGGAAGCTTAATGTTGCAATGATTTTTTGGAACTACAAGATATATCAAAACAGTCAAGACCAGATATCGATAGCAGGCTCAACTTACTGCAATTAATGGAGCAGAACCTATTTTCACTCAAAGTTCATTTATATGGGAGTTAGCCACCACTGTCCGAGGTAAATTCAATGGCATGAGCTGCGCTCTGTCAATTGCAGGAATTGTAAACAATTTAACAGTAGAAGACTAGGACAGAGGTGGAGGTTGATTGAAGGGGGCCATTTGTGTGATAATATAGCTTAGTGCCTTCCCTAAGTGTACCTCTATATGCTCTACTCGTTCAAGTTGTAAGAGAAGTTTTCAGAGCACAAGCATTTATTAATTACATACTTTGATGGAGATCAGGGATATATTCTTTGATTATGTCACACATTTATCAAGGCTTTTAGAAAGATGAAGGCTTTATGTTCTCCATTGCACCACCGTTCCCACTGTGTAGGGTGGTGGCTTTTAACAATACCAGCAGCACTCAAGTGGTTGTCTAGTACGAAAGGCGCAATTGCTGCCACTCATGTCATCCTGGGGCATGATGTTAGAACAACTTGCATGAACAATGTCATCAATAGAAAGACCCCCTGTTGCTGCCAGCAAACAGGGTGGTGCTGAGGAATATAGTCCTTTCCCCCCTCTTAGCAGCCACAGGGTCTCAGGAATTAAATGTGCCTCTGAATAAATATAAATGATGAAATAAACCGATCCATTGTAAACAAATCAGAAGCGCATTAACATGTCTTGGCCTGGAACTGAAAAGCATTGATAATGGACAAAAAGAGAAGTCCAGAGGAAATGGAAATATGCTGCTAGGCCTTTTATTGAATACTAAACACCATAAATTGCTCTGATGATTTAAATAGAAACACAGAAGACATTTTGAGATGATTCAAAAACAGTATTAGGAAAACTATTGTAATTAACGTTTTTGATTGATGTCACAAAACAAACTCTACAAAATGTTCCATTATAATCGAGTTTGCCGTTTACTCCTTAAGATCCTTCTTCCCGCTCCCACCCACTGCCACACCATTACTCCAAAGCGCAGCGCTTACTCCAGCAGATAGTCACTGACAACCTGCTAGTAGATGTATGGCGCCATCATCACCCAACAAAATACGAAGGCACATTTCACTCTGCAGTACACAATACCTGGTCCAGATTGGACATGTGGCTCGTATCACAAGACACTGCGTTGCATGCTCTCTCCTCCCGCCATTTACGTGTACCTATTCAGACCACTCCCCTGTGATTATGTCAGTGGCACCTCTGGGGATGTCCCCCCCCAGACTAGACAGTGGCGTCTGCAGCCCACGTCGCTCCTAGATGCAGTCTTTCAGTCCGAATTACGGGAAACGCTAGAAGAGTATCTGCGACTCAATATAGACTCCGTACCGTCCCTGGCCACAGTGTGGGAAGCGCTGAAGGTCACTGTGCGGGGACACTGCATGGCCAAGACAGGGGAATTATCAAATACATTTGCACAACGATAGCGCGCTTGGAAAGCCAGATTAAGCAGCTAGAGGAGAGTATGCAGGGTGCGAGTGACGGTCCCACAATGGCCAAGATACGGGAGACCCTAGCTGAGTACCAATCTGAAGCAGAAAGGGAATGTCTCTTTTGAGGAAAATATCACAGCGCGCAAATACTGCGAGGGCGAACGCCCTGGCAGAGCACTCGCCGATACTATCCAACCGCCCAGAACAGCAAATCATGTCCTGGCTATCCGAGATAAGGACGGGGTGATGCATCGGGACACGAGGGCCATAGGGGAGGTATTTACCACGCACTACCAAACACTATATACGTTGTGTGCGGCGCGCCAAGATGAGACCCCACACTACATGCAACAGATAGAATTGGCTTGGCAAATCGGCAGAGGGAATTCTTAGCGGCTGACTTGGGGTTAGACAAAATTCGGGAGGCCATAATGCAGATTAGTAATGGCAAGGCACCGGGGCCGGACGGCCTTGGCATAGAATTTATAAAACATACAAAGATACCCTGGCTCCCTTTCTGAAGGCAGTTTATAAAGAGGCAGCCCAAACAGGGACACTCCCGCCTATCATGCGAGAAGCAATGCTGGTCTCATTGCTAAAACCAGGAAAGCTCCCTGAATCCACAGACTCATACAGACCATTGTCATTGATAAACTGCGAAGTCAAGATATTGGCAAAGGTCCTAGCCAATAGGCTCACTCTCCTGATGGATGGGCTTATCCGACCTGACCAAGCAGGTTTCATATCTGGCCGATCAACCTCGCACAACCTGAGGACCCTCTTCTCTCTCCTACATGATATATATCAGGAGGAACAGGTGGTGGCGTTCTTCCTAGACGCCACCAAAGCGTTCGACTCCCTGGAATGGAGGTACCTCCAAGCAGTATTGACACACATGAGGTTTCTTCCGGGATTTCTTATGTGGATCAAACTATTGTACAATAGACCATGCGCCTCATTGCTGCTGAATGGGGAGGGCTCCCCAGCCTTTTGCATTACCAGGGGCACGCGACAGGGTTGCCCCCTTTCACCCCTACTATTTGCGATAGCAATGGAACCGCTGGCAGCCATGCTGCGCCAACATCATAGGCAATATGCGCTCGACTACCCCACGAGGCCCATTTTAATATTGTTCTACCCAGATGACATCACGCTCTATTTGCGTAACCCTGCTGAAGGATTAAATGCCATGATCCGCGAAATCATAAAATTCGGGGCCTTTTCGGGAATTACCATTAATTGGGGTAAATCCCAAGTCATGCCACTCACGAACTGTACCACTCTGTTTCAAATGGATTATCCGCTGTTATGGAGTAATGACTAGGTCAGATATCTGGGGATCAGAGACAAGGAGGAGCTTCTGCGTGCCAATTACAGGGTAGCCCTTGCTAACGGGGAGGATCTGATCAACCGATGGATAGCTCTCCCGCTCTTTAGCTGGCCGAAAGCTTTCATGACCAAATTTGTATATCTTTTCACAAACATCCCCTTCCCCCCCCCCCCCCCCCCCCCCTCCCGGACACCCTTTTTTCACTAGACTGAAAGGCCAACTCATCCATCTCGCATGGGGTGGTAAGCAACCTCTGATTAAATGGTGTACCCTCACGTTACCGTTCTCTCAGGGCGGGTTTGAAGCACCTGATCCCGAACTCTATCTCAGTGCTCAGGCACACTTCGCCGCATGCTGGCTAGCCCCTCCCCCCTTTATGACACTTGGCAGTGGAGCTGGGGCTCATGGCGCTGCTACCTCTGAGGGGATTCCTGGGAATAGATGACAAGACACCCGGGGGGTAAGGGATCCACTGTGGCTTGTACAAATAATACGTGGTGTGCAATTGTCAAAAGGTCCCAAGTCCCCATGCTATATTCCCCACTACTCCCTCTGCTCGACCAGCATAACCTGCCAGTCACACAGGAAGGGATTTGCAAGTGCATGCTCCTCCGACTAGGCATCAACACTTGGGGGGACATGTACCACCAGGGCCACTTCAAAAGTGCGGCCGAGTTTCTAGGCGACACACCTCCTACCACTATGGACAGATTCCTATATATTCGCTTACGACAACCTGTCAAAGCTGCTACTCCTGAGTTTCCAGGAGAACCCCCCACATTACTCCCATTGCACCAAACGATACGAGGAGGGGCGTCACACACCGTTTCCTGTATATACAAAGCCTCCATAGGGGTGGGGGGACACAACACCATGAAAGCAAAGCATGGGTGGGAAACGGAATTGGGGCATCCTGGGGCATCCTATCATGGAAGAGGCCTGGGCATACAGCTGTCAACAAACCGGACGCATCACTGCCAGCAGCAGGTTCCGAATTATTCATTTTAAATTCCTCCATAGAATGTATTACACCCCGGTAAGGTTACACAGGCTCTAGTTACGCGAAAGCGATAGATGCGACCGTTGTAAGCAGGAGGGAGCGGGCTTTCTACACTTATCACGGGAGTGCAGCTACATAGCGCAATACTCTACTGAGGTGGGGAAAGCCTTGGGGGACATGCTAGGAGTGCAGCTGATTCTTACACTGGAAATGGATCTCCAGGGCTACCTTCCAGGCCACAAAGGCCGCGTTAAAAGATTTCTGGCTACGGGCCTGCTGGTGGCCAAATGCAAAATTGCCTGCAGGTGGGGGCGAGGCAGAGCGCCCCTGTTTAAGGAATGGCTGACCATCCTTACTTACTGTCAGGAGCAAAACAATATCTACGCTGAACTGCTACCCCTTCGCTCACGACTCTGACATCTGGGAACCACTCACTCTGTACATGCTCAGGGTAACAGCAGCAGACGCGGAAGATGGGGTCGCAAACCAATCAACGACATGAAAACAACGAGCCACACTGTCATGGGGTCGATACTTGAGGGGACTGCTGTGACCTCTTCTTTGCCACTCATGCTTATGCCGATTGCTATGTGCTGGGACTGATAAATTCAAGCTCAAGTTGAGTACTGGTCTGAGCTATTCATGGTCAGCCACTGTAGTATATACCACACTTAGAAATGGTAGCATTGGCGTTCTGAAGCATGCCAGACCACATGGTCAAGGGATTGATAACTAATGAGACTACTGTGATATTTCTTCTGTTTCTCATGTTGACACTAATTGCCAGGTGTTGGGACCGGTGCATCCAAACTCCTGCTATGCACTAGCACGTTGTATTCAGGGATTGCCAAAGTAGTATCTACCACACTTTGTAACTGCAGTATTATTGTATTGAAACATGCCGGACCAAATGGTCAAGAGGTTGATAACTAATGAGTCTGCTGTGATGCTCCTCCCGCCACGCATGCTTTTGCTGATTGTTATGTGTTAAGGCTGTGCACAGGGCTGAAGTATCCATGGACTGCCAAAGTAGTGTGACACACTTTGTAATTGTAGTACTGTTGTACTGAAAAATGCCAATAAACAAAGTTTAGAAAAAAGGATCTTTCTTCATCATTATAAGTTATTTCACAAAAGATCTGTTAAGAAAAGTCTATTTTAACTGTTATATATTTTTACCATGCATTGTTCTTTGCCTCCCATGCCTTCTCCCTCGAATTAAATTTTAACTCATGAATCCCTTTCAAATGTGGTTATTGCTGAATTCAGAACGTCCATATACTTAATGATTAATTTCTTTATTGTTGCCAATCATATTAAAGTAAAAAAAAAAAAAAGGATAAAAATGATTAAGTTGGAAATATTGATTTTCACGATACCTTGTTAAAAATCTGAGGGGTAAAAATTACAAACAGATTTTATTTTGAAAAACAATATAAAATACACAAATAAAGGAGTGGTCCCTTAGAATATGACAGCTAAGGAAAAAGAGTGAAACTGTGCATGGCTTGAATGTTATAAACGACATAAGAAACCCTCTAAGTAACATTTGTTTAGTGGTAGGGTAAGACCACCCTCTAGATTGAAAACTGAAGTTCAGGTTGAAGATGAAGTACAATCTATTGTATTATGAAAAAAGTAAAATAGAGGGGCAAGTATGCTCTTAACGTCAGCCTTGTGATGCATTTTTTCAAATGTAGGATCACATACAGAAACTTGTTGTGTTGTCTGGGTATTGTTTGTGTCAGCCCGAGAAGAGCACATTGAATTCACTGTGATCAATCCAGAAACCGATTGATAATTTAAAAAGAATAAACACCTCTGCTTGGATAAAGTGGCCATTATAAAAAGAAAAACAGCGATGGTGTCAGAAAAAAAAGCTTTAGTATTGATCTTAGTATATTTGTTTCTGCATGAGTGTACTTCACTTGGTACTTATGAAACTTAAGACTAGGATTTATTAAACCTGCCTAGGTGGCGGAGAAGACTGATGCAGGAAGACAGCTAAGGTTTAAAGCTGAACAAAAAAATAAAATCAAGACCTTTTGTACAGTCAGGGTAGAGGAAATAATTCTTAAGGACAAGGTGAAACCAGTTTTGAAGCAACATGCAAAATAGGGTCAGGCACTGTTCAACAACTTGATGCATGTTGGAACCCATAAGCTTCTAGGAGGGGTGTAAGCGATCATATTCCTGCATAAGTGTTGAGAGTCTGGGATGCCATATGTAGGGATGGCAGAGGATCTTAAACCATTAATTGTCTTGGGCTTCTAGCTAATGTAGTTAACCTTGTTAAGGAGACAGTGGATTTATTTCCTGGAAGATGAAGTTTTGGCAGGAATAACCTTTTTATTACTGACAGAACTTGGGCCCGGTCACTCTCCTCACTCCGGCACACACTACACTCCTTAAGAGGAAGAGGAAGCCACTCTCTGGGGCATCACTGCTTAAATTTGGAAGCTCCATTATAAATGAAGGAATGAAAAATAGCTCTGATTAGCACAAGAGAGGTAATAATTTGAGAACTAGATTGAGCTATGGAGCTGCCAAAAGTACATTGAACATAAACTTTGCATAAGCCTCAGCCACCAGCGAGGACACACTGTTTATGTAGTATTACTGAATGAATCTCTTGTCCAAAACACTCTCCCTAAGAGAAGAGGTTAAGAACACAATTAAAAAAGAAAATTGCTTAACATAACCCTCAAGCAGTGCAGGTGCAAGTGTACCAATTGTGCTGCATTATTTTCAAGTTGCCATCTGTGCGATTAAAAGAGCATCAAAGTGGCACACTGGGCCTAACCACACAACATGAATTCATCCAATCATCAAAGCATATTGATATCTCACAGATGGTTAAACCCAGGGGTGTGAAACTAATTTTAAAAAAAATGGAACATTGAACAAAATGCTATTTCAAGAAAAAAACTCAGAAATGTCTAGGGACGGCCATTATTATTTTCAGATCCAGTCAAGCTAATTTAAACTAATTTACTACTTAAAAATCAATCACATTATAAAGTTAGAATGGAATGCATTTAAATCGATGGCCTTTTATCACTGCTGTATGATCAATATACATTGCCCTCATACACAGTTAATATCTGTCACGCACTTCTAAGGTGATTTAGAACTACAAGAATGTAATATTATAAAATAACTTCCCATGCCTTGCTTGCAGTTAATAATTAACTTCATTACATTTAATAAATATTTTATAACTCATCAATTAAGGATTTTTTTTTAATCACTCGTAAAATTCACCTCCTTCTGTGATGTCTTTTTTCACTCCCGCATTTCTCAAATTCTTCCTTCCTCCTTATTAGTACTCACTTTTTTAATGCTCTTAATGCAGCTTCTTTTTGTAGGCAGTGCTATGTAAATACATGCACTTATTTTTGACAAACTTGAAAGGTAGTTCAACCACATTTATTTGTACTGGAGTGGTTTTACAAAATAATTTAAAGTTTCATCAGTGCACAAAACAAGTAAAAGGAGTTTTTGAAAACAGAACACTAAAAGTAATCGACTTTAAATCTTTCCATCACAGCTCAAATGTGGCTAATTCTTGATATGCTCAAGAAAAAGGTATGGAAGTTATGAAGAACCTACTAGGGTGGAGAGATCCTTTAACCAAGGATAAGGGATACATCCTCCCTACCTAAACAATGTTAACAAAGGAGTATCCCTCTGGAGCTAAAGTACCTACAAAAGGGTGTTATATGTCACACCAGTGCACCACTCCCATGGAAGTGAGGAGGGGGGGGGGGGACTTTATTATAACCCTCACCCACTCTAATAGTGGCATGCTTCACCTTTGGGTTCACCCTAACTCCTAAAGGTCAGGGTGGGCTCAACCATATTCATACTATTTTTAAATTTCGGAAGTCAATTTCACAAGTGAATATTAGGTTGGAGTCTGGCATACGGAAAATTGCATTGCACAGGGATACAGCCTACTTAATATGTTTATAGGATTAGTCAGGGACTCAAATACATGAATCTCTTGGTTGGCAGAGCTGTGGTGAAAGGCATAAGGGTTTTGGAGGATCAGAAAATACTTGGTTTTCTGATTTAACTTGTGTTCTACACATATTTGATATGGATAATCTTTTCCTGAAGCAAAATCTATTTGGATTACTTAAAATAGTGAATTAAAGCTGTCCATATGTAGATTAGATAGTATGCTGCTGTGGTGGAGAGTGGCTAAATATGTGTTACCCTTCTGTAGCCCTCAGATCTAATTGTTTTCTAGTCAACCCTAACTTTTTCAGTGATCATATCCTTCATTTAAAAACCTTACTACTGCCATCATGGGAATGCAAGTCTGCCTGGAACTTCAATAAAGGGAAAGGGGTATTATTGCTGCTAATGTGGCTTTAAGAAGGAAGTTCATCTGGTGTTGGTGGTACACAGTAGTATACACAGTTGTCGATGTTTGTGAAATCTCATCTAATCAACTTTCCAAAGAGAATAATAAAAGGCACAGGATTTGATTTATCCTCACTCAGCCATGGTCTTTTATGAGTCTTTCATGGGTTTTTATTTTTCATCATTTGCAACTGCTTGGATGGGATAACCGTCAAGGCCATAGATGCATTTTCCCGTTTGTGTTCCCATTCCGTTGTGATGATGGGGCATTAAGTAGTCCTTCTGTCAGACTGCAGAGGTAACATGTGCACCTTGAATGCCAGGCAGTGTTATCCACTAATTACTGTTGTATAATCATTTGTTTTACTTTGCTGTTACAACAGGATGTATTTGGAGCTTTTTGTTCACACAAAAAGACAATGATATGATTAGGTTTTCTTTAAGATGTAACAAAAATTCTAATCCTTTTTCAAAAGTATCACAATATTTTATTTTTTATGACTTAATTTCACCATTTACCAAGCAAACTTCATTTTCGAATCCCTTTTCATGAAACACTTTTTTAGGGCAATGCTTAAAACTGGTAGCACGGTCTATTCTGCAAAGGAAGACTACATCCTGATTCAACAATCTTGTAGCTCAAGATGCTACTTCATGAATATATTTTCTTTGTAGTGTATCCGTAGAAAACACAAAAGTTCACCAATTAATACTAAAATCGTCCCTTAACAAAAACCCAAACCTATTAACTTTGACAATGTTGTTTTGCAGCCTGGTGTTCTTACAGTCCGCAGTGCAGCCCAGTTGAGTTTTGAAGACATACGTGAAACACTAACTAAATTCCTCCAGACAGCATTTCTCATTTAGCAACACAGCGAGGGATGCTCATATGGGACTGAAGGCGGAGATCAGACTTTGTTTAATATATTTCTAATAGGCATCCAGCAATGCACTAATAGTGAAGACGTTAAA
The DNA here is from genome assembly GCF_964204655.1 of Triturus cristatus. Lineage (NCBI taxonomy): Eukaryota > Metazoa > Chordata > Amphibia > Caudata > Salamandridae > Triturus > Triturus cristatus. The sequence continues at coordinate 1,091,787,789 of NC_140585.1, forward strand.
TCTTCTTTCAACATCTATATTTTCATGCCCTGTCATTAATGCATGTTCTTTTTAATAAGTCAATTCTTTTTAATGGGTAAATCCATGGGCATAGTGAGGTTAATTGTTTGCCTACTTTAGTGGTACTTTGCCGAGTAGCTCCGGTCCCTGGACGGAGCAAAAAGCAATATTAAAAGATGAAATGTAGAGAGCCAGGGAGTGATGGAAGAAGAGATTAAGACTAGGATGCATTGAGGAATGGAGGACAGTAGTTCAATTACGAAACACCAAAGCACTTTTCAGATGGCCACAAAAGCACAAATACAAACCTCACTCACTTAAAAAATGAAGCCAATCAGACATGGGTGAACTAAGCAGTAATACAAAGCTGGAGCAATAATTCATTTGAGAGTCAGTCCTGCTCCACCCCCACTGTCATTTTATCTACCTCCAAGTATGCATGATTTTGGAATGGATTGTTTTTCTCTCTAAAATTTTACTGGATTGGGATTTAAAGCAATAACAGAACGCCAGAACAATATTTTTGTGGGAATGAAAGCCAAAATGTAGCTATTGCTGAAATGTCTTAAGCCAATACAGCTGGTATAGGACCGCTATGAGGCGACGAAATGGAGGAAATAGTAAGGAAAAAGGTTGGGGGACTTGAATGATATTTCTTCACTATGGCACAGTAATGCAGAGCTAGCTTTAAATTTAAAGCCCAGTCGGATTTCAAATGTATGACTATATATTGCTCTAATGTTCCCCATTCCCAAGTACTCCTCTAAAAGTATAACACCTGCTAAAAAGTAAATGTCCTGCCTAAAATTGTCTAAATTGTGTGTTACAAGCTTTTAGAAATTGGGTCTCTAGTTGGCAGAGGTTTGAATCTTGAACAAGTAGGGACAGCAATCCTAGTCAGGATAAGTCAAGTAGAGATTACAAGATAACCTGTTCTCACCCTCTGGTATCTTGGCACAGAGCAGTCAGGCTTATCTAAAGATGCAATGTGTAAAGTATTTGTGCAACACACACACAGTAACACAATGAATACACCACAAAAAACTCCATGCAGGTTAATAAAAGAAGAATATTTATCTAAGTGAAACAAGACTAAAATGACAAAAGTCCAAATCAGTAGAAGTCGTGATATGAATTTTTAAAGATGAAATCCCAAAACAGTGCCTAGAAGTTAATAGCACTGAAGGGTTACTTGAGGTCGTGCTAGACCAGGGGAAATCCAAAGTTCAGGCAGACGCAATGGAGGGCTGGCCGGCGCAATGGAGGGCTGGTGGGCTGCCGGACTCAGAGAGGTTCCACTGACAAAGTACCTTGGATGTAGCAAGCATCAACATCGAAGGCTCAGAGTGAAGAGTCGAGGGGGCTGGAGGCGAAGCATCAGCACCAATTTGCACAGTTGATGAAAGCTTCAGTGTCAAAGTCCTTTAAGATGCAGGCACTGCATCGATTTGGAGCGGCAATGGCAGTCGATGTTGAGCCATGCACTCTATTGAGGCTATGTCAATTGGCTCATGCGTGGGCGTCGAAGGGCAATGCATTGGTTCAAATGGGCGCAAACCTGGTATTGCATCGATTTTTTAGCAAAAAAGCTGCAGAGCCCACTTCTGAAGCCCACAACTGGAGGGGGCACCTCGGGCAAGGGTAGGACTCACAGAAGGCAAGTCCAGCAACACCAGAACTGCCAGAAGTCTTGTGTCCCTGAGACTTCAGAAAACTGGAGGCAAGCCAACAAGCCCTTGGAGATCACTTGGAGGGAAGGCAAAGTCCAGCTCTCCCTTCAGCAAAGTCAGAGCAGCAGGCAGCAGGGCAACACAAGAGCAAAGCAGCCCTTCCAAGTCTGCAGTCCAAAGAGGAGTCCTTTAAGCAGCACAGCAGTTTTTCTGACAGAAGTTCAGTTCAAGTTCCAGAATTGTCTGATTTTAAGAGGTCAGAGACCCAGTACTCATACCCAAAAGTGCCTTTGACGTGGAGGGTGACTTCAAAACAGCTCTCTGAAGTGCACAACTATCTTTTTCAACCCAGTCCTGTCGGCATGGGTGGTTCCCTGTCTAGGAGCCCAATTCATTTTCTACCCTCAAATTAATTTCAAATTAGTTCAAGTTTTTGTATGACTTTAAAAATAAAAATGATGCACAAGCACACAGGCTGTGGATTGCACTTCGCACAGCTTGCTCACTCTTTTGTTCTGAGGATTTGAAATGTCCTGGTACGCATGTGCAGACAACCCATCTCACAATGACTGCTACCAAATTTGCCGGCTTGATTATCTCCCAGCCCTGAGGCTAGTGACATCAGCCCAGTAAAACGATATTCTCCCAGGCTAAGCTCCTCCCTCCAACATTGCAGTGAAGTTAAGCCCGGGAGCTTCCGGCTGAAGCTCTGCAGCGCCAGGGGCTCATGTTTTTCAGGGACTTTAGCCTCAGTCACCCCCACCTTTTCACAACTCATCATAGTGTGGGCAGAGGCACAATTAGAGCCACATTTCTGGGGGACTCCTAAAAGTTTTGGGGGGGGGGGGGCTCATTCTTCCAGCGATCGTCAGAGTGGAGATGCAGGGGCTCTGAGAAGGGATGATAAAAACAACAAAGCCTAGTTAGCAAGTAAATGGTGTTTTAAAGACCTGTGAAGTACGCTGGTGCGGCTGTCTGTGTGCTCGGGAAGCGGTCTCAGCCTGGGCTGCCATACATGACCGGGGGGGGCTAAAGCCCTTTCAGCCCAATGGGCGTTGCACGCCTGAGGGCGGGGTAGGACCAGCAAGCCTTGTGATCCTTTGAAAACGGGTGAGGCAGAAAATGCAGGTTGGAAGTTGAGCACTTGAATGCGAATCAGAGGTTACTCTACAGATTTCCAATGCTCAGAGATGGATTCCCTCGTTGACCTGCACGCAAGTGCACCTCTACATCACCTCCATAGCCTTAGTGGCCACAAACTGACTGGGGATGCTTTTCAGGTTCATCCAAAAAACCCCGTAATTCAGCCGAGTAGCAGGAGAACAGCTGTAGGCATTAGGTGCACAAGCGCAAGATTGACCTGGGGCCAATTTACGCATTTAAATTACTGAAAATTGCTCTGTGTAGTGCTTCACTTGCTGATTGAACATAGAACATTGGGGATTCTGTGTTTAGATCATTTTAATTTCTTTCAGTAGTGCTCTGTTTACGCTCCAGTGTGAATTCAAAAAAAGAAGCTAGATAATTACATTTCAGGCAAAATCGATACTCGGTCTCTCGCAAGTAGTAAAACATAAAATCAAAATTGTTAAAAATTCATTCTGCAGTAACTACTAATCTAGATGGTTTAACCCTGGCTTGTGTGGATCTAAACACAGAATCCCCAATGTTCTATGTTCAATCAGCAAGTGAAGCACTACACAGAGCTTGTGTGGATACGGTTATCAGCTTGTGCCTGTTATTCTGTGTAATAACTGTCAGGAAGAGTGTATACTGTCCATAGTTACTGGAACTTTTCATAGGTTGCCGGAGAGGGACAAATTGACAGAAAAGCAGGCACATAGACACTTCTCGTACAGCATACACAACAAATCGACACATATACGCAACACCACACACAAAATAACAGGCAGACAAACCAAAGAAACATTCTAAAAACATGGAAAATACTTGCATGCATTGGGCAATAATTATATGTTAAAGCAATCCATCAAACCCTTATCCATTTTTTGACCCCCTAACTAGGCTGTTTCTGGCTCTGTGGCCAAAGATCAAGGGTCATGGTTGTTGATGTAAAAATGTTGCTTTGCTGCTTTTGCAATGCCTTGTTAAGGTTAGTTAATATCGGCCAGTCACACAAGCAACAATCACTTGAGTTGCCAAATGAAAATACAAGTGCAATGACCCTAGATTATGCACTGCAAACTCCGATTACACTTTCAACACTGTGGGAACTCTTTTATGCTCCCTTAAAATGCATATATGTGCCTGAACATTATCTTCCTGTATGTTCGCTACTTTTTAGTCCCCTTGCGTGAAAATATTATTGTACCCTTACAAAATGAGATCCAGCACGTAAAACTGAGCATGAATGATTAGTCAAGAAGCGTATAAAGGTACTGTGTTGTATAAGTCTCACCAGTGCCTCAAAAAAGGAGCTTCTACAACATAGTATAGATGCTACTTTCTATTAAGTATGCAGTTTATTTAAAAGTAAATGAGATTTTACCACAATGGTATATGGTCACCTGCTGAACAGTGAGACCAGAGTTCTAAGTAAGATTTCCCCACTTGTTGCAGAACTTCATTTACCCCAACCCCGAACCCTCTATATGACAGTCATGCTCTCTCACTGCGCTCCCTCCCGCTAGCAAATTTGTGTCTTCATTTTTACACCCCCATAACTTTTAGACTTCACCAGACACCACTGCCTGTCTGTCAGGATATCTGTGGGGGGTAATCAGCCATTTGTGTGGAGACAGGACACACTACCTGTTTAAGTGAAGTTTTAGCCACTCCCTTCGACAAAGACAAGGCCATCAGAATGCAGATGAATGTAGATAGGTACTCAGACACCTATGCTTCCTAGGTTGTGACTGTCTAGAGGGAATGTACAAAGTGTAGCTGTCACTCACCCCAGATGTGTATTGGAGACAAGCTGCAAGGCACACAGAGTTCTAAGCACAGAGAAATGTCCACTTTCTAAAACTGGCATTTCTAAATTAGGAATGTTAAATCCAACTTCACCAGTAAGGTGGATTTGTCATTACCATTCCAAACATATGAAACAGGAAAAAAGTTTCTCCTCTCTGATCAATAATTATGGCTTACAATTGTTTTAAGGAATTCCCAATGCTGCCTATGAGAGGATCAGGCCTCACAGTAGTGAAAAACTAATTACACGGTTTGTCAGTACCAGGACATGCAAAACCTGAAAGTACATGTCCTACCTTTTAATACATAGCACTCTGCCCTTAGGGTTACCTAGAGCCTACCTTAGGGGTGACTTATGTGTAATAAAAGGGAAGTTTAACACTTGGCAAGTAGTTTTAAATGCCAAGTCGATGCAAATGTAAAGGCACACGCAGGCACTGCAGTGGCAGGCCTGACACAGGTTTGAAAGGATACCTATGTGGGTGGCACAATCAGTGCTGCAGGACCACTAGTAGCATTTAAATTAAAGGCCCTAGGTATATAGTATACCACCTTACATGGGACTTACAAGCAAATCAGATTTACCAAACAGGTGTAAACCAATTACACCATGTTTAGAGGAGAGAGTACATACACTTTAGCACTGGTCGGCAGTGGTAAAGTGTTCAGAGTCCTATAGTCAACAGAAAAAGTGGTCAGAAAAGAGGAGGAGGAAGGCAAAATGTTAGAGGGACCCTTCAGAGAGGGCCATTTTCCAAAACGTGTTATGTAGGACCTTAACTCTTCATTTGACACATGATCAACTACAAAATTTAAAAAAATTTATTTAGAATAAAAAATTGCATACAATAGTATAAAATGGACATCAAACTTGGTTCACTAAAGACAGTACTGCACACATTGTTATTTTTGTAGATCCTAACACCAAATTTCATATCCACCTATGTGTCCTTTCATTTTAATTATGCCTTATTTGGGATAGATCTGTGGCTGGCTGTGTTTGTTATGTGTTCTGGCTAAACTAAGCAATGAAGCAGGGCAACTTTTCATCTATATGAAATGTGAAGCTAAATACCCCATCACACCCACGAGTATCCTGATCACTCAATGAGGAGAATGGAAGTACGTGACTCAACACTGAAGTCCTTTGTTTAAAACTCCAAAGATATGAACATTGTACAACAATAACTGCATCCCTTAAGGGGTGCAGATTTAGAAAAAAATTGATGTTGGTATTCCCGAAGTTCATGGGGTCAATACCTGTCATCAAGTAAACCAATCACCATGAACCACTGAAAATACACCTTACATCAGGAGGTAGTGGCAAAACATCCCCTATTTAATGCAGAGCATGGCTGCCCTTGCCGAGCTTGGGAAATAAAGGATGGTACATCCCTGTTAAGCATGTATGCCAGACAAAAAATAGGTAATGGGAATATTATAAAAGTAAACTATTGGTAATATTTCCCTTCATGGCTTTAGTGTGCACATAGACTAGCCTGGGGATGCAGCAATTAACATCAGAAAATGTAATGGTATAATTTTTTTGCACATGAATACAAATGAACCAAACATATTGAAAGGAGCGCCTAGTAGACTGTAATAAAACTCCATGGTCCAAAAAGTTTATTCGTAAAACGGTAAGAGGTAAGAAATGGTATGAGCTTAAAAGGACACAGGTGCCGAAGACTCTGCGCTCTAAAGCAAAAAGTATTTTCTGACACTCCAATGTGACACTCTAATGTAAATAAAAGAATCCCTAAAATAAACGTAAAACCCAAATTGTTTCTGGTGTATACTGGCGGATAACGAAAATGGGGTGAGATGCAATTCTTAAGAGACAATCCCTAAGTAACACATTAAAATCAATAAAATAATCTTAACACCACAAAGTAAATTTGTTGTGGGGGTACAAGGGACATGGAGGAAACAGAAATTCAACCTGAATATAAAAATACAAAAGATCTGTTTTGTCTGAAGCCACATTTTAAATGCTGACATTTCTCATGTACAAAATTGTGCTACCATTCCTTGGTTTTACTGCTACCACAGCAGCACCACACTAGGCACTGTTAAGCATATTGTGCAACTTTCAAGCATTCAGCCCGCAAGTCAAGAAATCTGGCCAAATTGTTACATGATGAATTATTCCACTTCTTAAGATTGAGAAAGTAACAGAATTGAGCGCTTCTAAGTAGGGCTTATTCAGGTGGTGTTGAGACATCCATTCAAGAGAAGCTAATCATGCACGACTTATATCTACTGTGAAATCTAGTACTTAATGGTCAAGACTGTTTTACTAAAAACTTGTGCAACAGTATCTACAAAATGTCAAAGCTAGACACTGTCAATTTATCCTTGAGAAACTATCCAGTAATCTATATAATATGGTGTTTTTTAAAAGAATTGGCACACTGTGCTAGATTTGCATGAGGTGCTGTCATGTTGTCAAACTATGAAAATAAGTGCATTGGGTGTCTAGGGTATAATGCTTGATACCTATTCAGATAATGGAAATTTTGGCTCAAGACTCAAATACTCCAGTGGCTGTAACCAGTAGACCGAATAGGCACTCCCTCCTAAATGTGGCGATTCACAGCGTAGGGACTACAGAACTCTACAGCAGGCAAAGCTACATCGTCCCACTTTTCCTTCTACCTGTCTATTCACTTTTCTCCTCTAACCATCTGGTTACCCTTCTCTAAGATAACAAAGTACCTAGACAGGTGCACATGGGGTGATTATTAAGGGCTCAGGCACTGTGCTGCTCCTTTGGAGATCAAGTCTGTGGTATAGCAGGCACAGCAGTCAAGAACCAGATCCAAGATGGGAGGTGATGACATCCAAGACCAGCATTCTACAAAAGAGACTATACAGTCCCACCCACTTTTAACAGTGATTACCATTAAGTTCTATTCTTCCACTCAGAAAATGCCTTTTCATTCTTCTTCACTGTTGATTCTGGCAGCAACATATACTCAACACAGCAGAGCATTCTCTTAGCTTTCATTGTATTGTCCATTTTGGGCTTTCTAAATCAATCCCATTGCAATGACCATCGTTATGACCAAACATAAGATATCCACCCCCCTACTATATATTTATCAAAATGCATTTTTTCAATTCTCTGCCATGTAATGTGTGTTAGTATCCATATCTCTCTCTTCACCTTTGTGTTAACTACTGTATGTTTCCAAAATGATGCTATATCTTGCCTTTCTACTGTTATTGCGTGTCTATAATATGATTCTATATTTTGGCTCATATCCATATTGGCTGTATACTCATTTTCTGCTCTGAAAAGTGATTGGATGCTAATTCCAATACCAACTAAATAAAAAAAAAAGTAGAAATAGAGGGAACAAAGTTTTATAGTTTAAGGGGGTGCATAAATATCCCATAAATTTGGACTCTAATAAAGAGTAGGCTGGACACTAGAACTACCACAGGTACACAAACCCCCAAAACAGGATCTAAACACAAGTGTGTGAATCTCACATACAGAATACAAAACATTATTCCCCTTTAGAAAATCTGATTCAGAAGAGGAGCTAGTGTGGCTTGGGAAAACCAGATTTGACAACTTGGAAGGATTTCAAAAAAACAGTTACAATACTTTAAAATATGATACATCCACTCTATAGAAAGACAGGCACCAAATGGGAGCTCGTTAGCTCAATTGTTTGTCAGTCTATATTTGCTCCTAAAATCACTGTCTTAACATATGGGAAAGCAAAAACACGTGATCGAGGATACGTGGAAGTCAAATAGCAATATGCAATGTACTTAAAATAACACAAAAGACACTCTTGAAACTATTCTACACTTGATACATTTACACATGCTGTGAACAAATAAATGTATTACACTTGATGACAGCTGGAGTTTGCAATGCAAAACTAAAAGGCACTGACAAAATATTACTCCAGATATTTGGCTTTCAAACGAAATTATGGAAAGCCTTACCCACTGTGCAAACACAGCCACCCGTTTTCTAGCTGGACTAATGGACTACCAAAATATCTCCGGATATGCATTTTTTTTGCAAAAGCTATGTCTGTTCACATTGAGGTTGCTACGCACATGACAGAAGGAATTTTTGCAGCTTTCCATACATTTTATTGTGACCTCACAATAAATCTCTTAATAGTGCTGGGTTGCAGGGCAATAGTACAATGGGAGACGAGATGAAAACTATGGAGGTTGTCAGAGCCATGGTACACACCTGATGAATACTGATGCTGGTTTGCTCGATGTAACCAAAACACACATTTTTATTCAGTTTTTTCCATTCCTTGCGTTGAGTGATAGGCTCTGGGGTTATAAAACAAGTAGACGCCGTTATTTGAACGAGAACTTAAGCCTCCATATTAAAACGCACATTTACAGCTGGAATGAAGCAAAATTAGTGGGAATGTTTACCACCTGAAAAACTACAACGACTATAAGGAATTGGGGCATGAGAACTGTGCTACTGAAATTTGCAATATTGATTTGACAGGCGAACTGTGGAATATAAAATTACAAAGCACACAAAGCAATGAACGACCAGCAAGGAATATTAAAGCACCCGATTGACATTTAAGTTTTTTTGTTAGTGTGGATTCAAAAACCTTTCACTGGTCCACAGGCGGACATACTATCCAGATAGATTTAAAAAACAATGCATACATTAAGTGATGGGAAATATGGAATATTATGTTAATCCATAGTAACTTTGAAATATATGACTTTCAGTCCTCCCCCGAGCCATTGTGAGAAAGGACCAGCTACATACAAGAGTCTTTCCCCACTCCAAGTGTCGAAGATAACCCTACATGCATGCTCTACTGACCTGAATTCTGAGCACTTGGTCGAAGATGAAACGTTGGGCTTAAATGCCTCCTTGACTTTCCAGGGTAGTTTGGTCAAAGAATAGAGGTCTTGCTCAAAGAATGAGGCGTAAAGGGTGAGACTAAAGCAGTAAAACAGAGTCGATATAAATTCAAGATGCAAGATTTGTTGGTTGGACAAAAGAATCCCTTTAATGACATCTAATTATTACTTCTACAATAAATTGCAAAATAAAACGTAAAAAATCATACCAAAAAAAACAATATTTAGTGGTCCTAGAGATTCATCTGTACTTAAGCCCATATCAGATTGCTGTGAACTGTGAGGATCTCTAGGTGTTTTCACCAGCTTTCTATGGAATCTGTGACATACTAGGGCTTTCACACAGGCAGGACAACAGTACTGGCAGGGCAAAACTATATCGAAGGATTCATGGGGGTTTGGTATCAACCCTGATTAGACTGACAACTCCCACATTCCTGAAGCTCCTGAGCAAGTTCACTGCACGTATAAAATGAAGACTTAATAGTAAGGTTAAGTGGAGCACCACTTCGGTCCATTCCATTTCAACTTCGCAGCATCCCACTACCAATCACAGTTCATGCGTCCTCGAAGTTTAAAATCCCAACCACACGGACTAGGGTGATATGTTGTTAAGCAGAGAAGCCTTGTAAAACCCCAAACATGCTTTGCAGCATACTTTGACAATGTGCCACTATACAATGGGTTCGTCTAGGAAGACTGCTGTGGTTAAATGTTATATCCCAACCAGATATATGGATTTCTTGCCACACTGACTGTATGAACTGTTTTGCATAGAATCTGAAAATCCAGCATTGGTCAGTGCCTAACAGGTCCTACTATGGGCATGCCTGCGGCTATATAAGCAACCTGTGAAGTTCATGTATGTTCACGTAAGGAGGAACATAGCGTCGCTAAAGAGTTTAGAAATGAGAGAAAATGCCAACTATACAGAAGCAAACCAGCAAGAACTAATTATCAAACATCTACACACATGGTCAGACAATATAACAATAGGGATCATTTTGCTTTAGGAAAACGTAAAAGAGCAGCCTGCTTAAAGGCAACTGCCAGTATAGCTCCTGCTTAAATAATAATCATATTGGTATAACTGCATAGTTAACTTACAAAGTAATTTATATGTGTAAAAACTATGGAAAAAATGTAGTGGTATTTTATTTTGCCATTTAAATTTGTTAATTTGCTTCAAGGAGAATACTCCTGCCTATAACCAAAACAGTTACTATCACTGAAAGAGGGCTCTCTTAAATTATTTCTTTGGAAATTGAGCTTTGGAGTCTTGGGAAGTAACTTAGCAATAGAAAAGAAAATATTAACTTTAAACATTTTTTGGTCTCCCACAGTAGGCATGTGAGAGAAAACTAAAATCATAGTTTTACCTTAACTGGGAAGCAGGAAACTAATTTGTGTTAGATTCTACCTGCTGACGATTTGACATAATTTCATTAATATGGGCCAGAACATACATTTTAAAGAAATATGATGTGTATTCATTTATTTCTATAGAGTATTTTGTATAAAAATGTGTATATAATCCTGTTTTTTTCTTTCCTCAATATTCAATGAGCTTTCAATGGTCTTGATTATATTTCTGGATGTCTGTTAAAGAAAAGAAAATGATTTATAGCAAGAAAAACAGGGGGCCGGTGGACAATTCCGGCACAAGCTTCCAGCTATAGGGTATTCTCTGGTTTTCTTTGTCTCAAATGTATGATTATGCAGGAGAAAATATTACAGAGGTTTTCCTGTTTCAGAAAGACAATTGTTTTTTAATCTTTCAGAGGACACTGTTTATTGGTCATTCTTTCGAAGGGAAAATCTCATTATTACATAATGTACATCTTCACAATGTGCTGCATTTAGTAAGTAATTTTATTTAAATCCAGGTAAATACAAAATGAAGCATTTATTGTATTGAGATTATGCTATTGTGGTTTAGTGCACTGGCTTACTGAGTTCAAGCATTTAACATTTAGTTCACTGTAGGAACGATTTTAACTCTAGATCCTGATATTATTACAGTGGGTGCTTGTTGTCTCATTTTAGAAACGTAAAAACAAAAATTATCCAGCTGAGCTTCGTGCAAATGACTGGCGGTCTGAAATTGTGCTACAAAATTCAACAGACAAAATAAATGAATTATAATTAATTACTGGTGTTGAGAAATTAAGTGGTCTACAGCAAATTATCCTGGTACTTGCCCAACAGTCCACTGTAATAAAGTCAGTTCTAGCTTCCTACATGATGGCTAACCTTTTCAGAAAAGAAACCAGAACTTACAAAGAATATTTTTATACCCTGAAATTATGATTCCAGTTATGACTCATCTCTTGTTTAAAAAGGCTAGAATCCCCTCACTTCGGATACATTGCTTTTCTACGAGCTTCCTGGCAAATCAAGCATTAGGAGCATATTCTGATTTATTTCAGCATACAACCTTTGTAAAAGTTCCCAGATGACTTTCCATTTCTAGAGTTGAGTTTTGTACATTACATTCAGCGCCCTTGGCATAAGAACTAGGTATATCTCATTCGGCAAGGAAGGGTGTGTATGTGCGCGAGGTAGCCTGACGGGGTAGAAATTTAGAACCTGATTGAGATTATCTTTCATGGTGACAAACTGTAGCAAGTAGCCTGTTCTTCCTCCTTTCCCCAACATTCAAAAATTATTGGCCCAGGTTTGATAATTTGATCTACACTAAAGAAATTGAATATTCTACTTACCAGTATGCATCTGTTCTTGGCATGTAGGGCTGCTGACATTCATATCTGTGCATAGATCGCCGCCTAGTGTTGGGTCCGGATGTTTGCACGTTGTTGTCCTGGAAGAGTCTTCGAAGTATCCTGAGATAGGTGACTCCTCCCCTGGACCACAGTGCGCATGGGCATCCTCTCCATCCTCAGATTGTTTTTCGCCATTGTGGCAGTGATGGAGTAGATACAGAAAGTGATGACCATGCTTACAGTAATTCTGAGAGCTGCAGCTGCTACAGGCGCCGGGGAGGAGGGCGGGCGATATGAATGTCAGCAGCCCTACATGCCAAGAACAGATGCATACTGGTAAGTAGCATATTCAGTTCGAGGCATGTGGGCTGCTGAATTCATATCTGTGCATAGAATACATAGCAGTACCCTCTATTAGCGGCGGCCACCAGTGCCAGCTGCAGCGGTCTGAAAAAGAGTTTTGAGAACAGCTGCCTGCTGTTTTGATTGCACATCTACACAATAGTGTTTGGTAAATGTATGTGTAGTGGACCAGGTGGCTGCTCTACATATATCATGCAAAGGGATGTTTCCCAGGAAAGCCAGGGAGGCCCCTAACTTACGTGTTGAGTGGGCTCGTGGGGGAATCGTTAATGTGCGTTTAGCCTTTTGATAGCAAATTTGAATACATTTAACGATCCATCTGGCTATACCTGCTTTGGAGATGGCGTTACCTTTGTGGTGTGGGGCAAAGGCAACGAAAAGTTGTTTTGTTTTCCTGAAGACTTTAGTCCTGTCTATATAGTACATGAGGGCTCTCTTTACATCCAGTGTATGGAGTGCTCTTTCTGCGACAGTTTGTGGGTTTTGAAAGAAAACAGGCAGTTCAATAGTTTGAGTCATGTGGAACTGCGAGATCACTTTGGGCATGAATTTTGGGTTGGTACGTAGTACAACCCTGTTTGCGTGAACCTGTATGAATGGCTCTTGAATGGTTAGTGCCTGGAGTTCACTAACTCTCCTCAAAGAAGTGATCGCTACTAGGAAAGCTACTTTCCAGGTGAGGAACTGAATCTCACATGAGTGTAGAGGTTCGAAGGGTGGACCCATCAGGCGTGTGAGGACCAAGTTGAGGTTCCACATTGGAGCTGGTGGGTGGCTTGGAGGAATTACTCGTTTGAGTCCTTCCATGAATGCTTTGATGGCAGGCACTCTGAATAGAGAGAGGTGCTGCCTGGTCTGGAGATAGGTTGATATTGCGGTCAAATGGACACGTATTGAGGTGTATGCCAGATTGCCTCGGTACAGGTGTAAGAGGTAACAAATTATGTTTTGGATGGATGTATCTAGCGGGTTAATGTCATTGTTATTGCAATAAATTACGAACCTTTTCCATTTGGCTGCATAGCAAGCTCTGGTAGTGGGTCTTCTAGCTTCCTTAATGATGTCCATACAGTCAGGTGGCAGATTGAGGTAGCCAAACTCTAGGACTTCAGGAGCCAGATTGCCAGGTTCAGCTGTTGCGGATCTGGGTGCTGAATCTCTCCATGGTTCTGCGTCAAATGCGCGGGTTTGATCCGCAGCCTTTGATGCGGCACCACGGAAAGTTCGAGAAAGGTGGTGTACCATGGTTGGCGTGCCCACGTTGGAGCAACCAGGACGAGTGTCAGTGAGTGTTGTCTGAGTTTGCGCGCCACCAGCGGTATCAATGGTGCTGGGGGAAAAGCGTACGCAAATCTGCCGGACCAGTTCATCCATATCGTATTGCCCTGCGACTGCGGATGTGGGAACCTGGCGGCAAAGCTTTGGCATTTTGCGTTTTCGCTTGTGGCGAATAGGTCTATGTCTGGATGACCCCACTGCTGGAAGTACGGTTAGAGTACTGATGGGTGTAACTCCCACTCGTGCATCTGGTGGCTGTGTCTGCTGAGCAGATCCGCCATCTGGTTGTCCTTGCCGGGGAGGTGTTCCGCCATGAGGAACATGTTCCTCTGAATGGCCCACTTCCACATGCTCTGAGCCAGATGAGACAACTGTGGAGAGTGTGTTCCTCCCTGCTTTTGTATGTAGTACATGGCGGTCATGTTGTCCGTCCGGATCAACACGACCTTGTTGCACAGACGTACTTTGAATGACTTCATGGCTAGGAAGATTGCCATCAGTTCCAGAAGGTTGATGTGCATCTTCTTTTGTTGTGTTGTCCATAGTCACTGCACTGTGTAATTGAGTACATGAGCTCCCCATCCCTGGAGAGACGCGTCCGCTGTCAGTATTATTTGTGGAACAGGCTCTTGGAACGGTCGGCCCTTGCAAAGGTTTTGTGGGTTCCACCAATGAGAGTTGTATGCCCGACCGCTCACCAACACTAGGTCTTTCAGTTGCCCGTGAGCCTGATTCCATTGACGTGCTAAGCACTCCTGAAGCGGGCGCATATGTAGTCTCGCGTGTGGGACTATGAAGATGCAGGAGGCCATCATGCCTATCAACTGCATGAACACTCGCGCAGGAAGGAAGTGTTGTGGTTTGAACTTGGAAATCAGCATTTGTATGCTGTTGATCCTCACTAAATTTGGCTGAGCTGTGGCTGCCAGAGTGTCTATGGTCGCACCTAGGTACTGTTGTACGTGTGCGGGTTGGAGATGTGATTTTGGGTAATTTAGTGAGAACCCCAGACTGTGAAGAAGGTGAATGGTGTGGGACATGTGGCTGGCACATTGCTGGGCTGACTTTGCCTGAACAAGCCAGTCGTCCAGGTAAGGGTAGACGTGAATGTGTTGCCTCCGTAGATGTGCAGCCACAGTAGCTAGGCACTTTGTGAAAACTCTGGGTGCTGTTGTCACGCCGAAGGGGAGAACCTTGAATTGGTAGTGCTGCCCTGGAATAGTGAACCTGAGATATTTTCTGTGTGAGGGGTGAATGGGTATGTGGAAATATGCGTCTTTGAGATCTAGCGTGGCTAGGAAGTCTCCCTGTTTGAGCAGCGGGAGGACTTGTTGTAGGGTGAGCATGTGGAAATGCTCTGACAGAATGTAGCGGTTGAGGGGTCTCAGGTCTAGTATAGGTCTGAGTGACCCGTCCTTTTTTGGTATTAAGAAGTACAGGGAGTATATCCCCATGCCTTGCTCGTGGACGGGTACGGCCTCTATTGCGTCTTTTTCCAGCATACTTAGCACTTCCTGCTGTAAGAGCGCTAAGTGCTCTGAGGACATAGGACGGTGTTTTGGCGGTATTGTGGGTGGAGTGGAGGTTAATTCTAGGCAGTAACCGTGTTTGATAATATCTTTGACCCACCTGTCCGTGGTGATGGAGTTCCACGTGGACAGGAACCTTTGTAGCCTTCTCCCGACAGGTGTTATGTGGTCGGGAGGAAGGGAGAGGGCGTCACTGTTTGTTCTTGGGGGAGGACCTGGTATTGCCGTATCCGCGTCCTCTGCCCTTTGTGCTGGAGCCACGATATCCACCCCGGGTGTTTTTATCGTAGGTACTTTGTGTGTTGCCCTTGTTGTAGGTTTGCTGTGACCCCTGTCCTCTGCCTGCTCCTCTATTCCCGGGGCGATGAAAGGAGCCACTCCGAAAGGTCTGTGTTTGGAGAGCCCCCATGGACTTTGCAGTGTCTGTGTCCTTTTTTATTTTCTCTAGGGTGGCGTCAACTTCCGGCCCGAATAAGTAGTCGGGGTTGACCGGCTGATTGAGAATGTTATTTTGAACCTCAGGTTTGAATCCGGAGATTCGTAACCAGGCGTGTCGTCGTAGCACGACGCTCGTGTTTATTGCTCTGGCAGCTGTATCTGCGGCATCCAGTGCACACTTAATGGATGCGTTTGTGAGGAGTTGTCCCTCCCTGATGAGAATCTCTGCTCCCTCTTTGTATTGGTCAGGGAGATGTTGGAGTAGGGTTTCTAATGTGTCATAGTGTGCGCGATCGTAGCGAGCTAGGAGCGCCTGTGTATTGGCAATACGCCATATGTTATCTGCCTGGGCTGCAACCCGTTTGCCGGAGGTCTCTAGCACCTTGGATTCTTTGTCCGGGGGAGGAGCATCCCCAGTTGTTTGCGAGTGCGCCCGTTTGCGAGCATTTGCGACTACGATGGAATCTAGAGGCAACTGGCCTCTAATGTACGTAGGGTCCCCAGGCGCCGACCTATATTTTTTGTCGATCCTGGGGTTTATCACTCTTGCCCTGGTGGGTTCTTTGAAAATGTCCTTTGCTGGTTTGAGGACACCTTTTAGCATGGGTAGAGTTTTGATATTCCTTTCTGAGGATGCGAAAGTATCCATTAGAAAATCGTCCTCGATTGTGTCAGAGTGGAGTTGCACACCATGATTTTCCGCAGCACGTTCAATTAGGGCATTGAATGCGGCAGTGTCCTCTGTGGGAGACGTTTTTGCGCCATAGAGCTGCGTGTCCTGTGTATCCATAGGTGCACCTGTGTCTACAGGGTCATCCCAAGCCTGGTCAGGGTCCTGTTGGCCCTCAGGGTCCATCTCTCTTGGGTAGGGGACGTCGTCACCCATATAGTCCTCCAAAACGTCGGTTTCGGAGTGTGTCGGGGAGAAGGACTGTGGATCTGGGTAGGAGGTATGGAGACGTTCGTAAAGAACTGGCTCCGAATCTGCTGGCAGCTTTTTCTTCAGCGGGATCCGGTAGGAATCCAAAGAGTGTTCGGAAGATATTCTCCGCTTGTGGAGCATAATTCTGCCGGTGTCGGCATCGATGATGTGAGATGGTGACGTCTCCGTAGGAGAGCGTTCGGCAGGTGTGATCCTAGTTTGGGTGACACGAGTTCTTATTTCAAACATTTGTGGCGCCGTGGATGGCGGCAGGCCAAAAGTGATATGAGGTGTTGCTGGAGAAGCTTTTTGAGCTTTTTTCGGCTCTGGGCCCGACGTGTCCTGGAGGGCTGCCTTTTCTTTGATGCGTTGCAAGGACTCTGCAACTTGTCGCACCTGGAGCGCCGACGGTTGTTTGGCGCCGAGCGGTTCAGTAGAGGCAGGCGTGGGCTTCTTCGGGGCCACGGGGTCATCGAGTCGAGGAGAGGCGGTAGCCGTGGACGGCGTCGATGATTGGGCCTTAGGTGCTGCTTTCGAAGTGGCGTGCGACGCAGCGGCCATTTTGACCTTCGTGGCCGTAGCCGATTGTTTCGGTGCCTGGTGCCGAGGCGGTTTGTCGGTGCCGATGGCCTTTTTCTGTGTGTCGGCGCCGACGTCTGCTGCTGCGAGTTCGGCACCGAAGTCCCGTTTGGTGCGGTCGGTGCCGACGGGTTTTGCTGGCGTCGAAGGTGTAGTGGGCTTCGATCCGACCAGTACCACTTTCAGTTTCGGTTTCTGTGGAACCGACACGACTTTTGGTTTCGGTTTCGAGGAAGGGAAACCAGCCGGTTTGGGTCCTAATGGCTGTCGCTGAATGTCCGAGGCCGGGCCCGAGGGCGGGGCCGTAGAACTGCAAGATAGGTCTTGGGTAAGGCCCGAAGGCGATCCCTCGACCGAAGCCATAGACTGACGCACTGGGATATCCTCCGTCTGTACGGGTAGGCCTTGCTCGTCACCGGAGCCACTTTCTTCAGCCCCTAAGGCCTCAGGTAGTCTCCTACCTCAGTGTCGTCTTCATCTCTGTGAAAGAGTTGTTCTTCGATGTCTTCCGATCTGGAATCGTGTTCGGAAGCGGGGCTGGAGGGTAGGTTCTCCACGCCTTCCACATCTTCGTCCTCGGTGCTGAAGATGTTGGTCGGGGCCGGTGCCGCTTGCTGCGCTTCAAGTCTCGCCGCTCGTCGATTCCGAAGGGTCTTCTTGGATCGGAATCGGGCACAGGCCATACATGTGGATTCGTCGTGATCCGGTGAAAGGCATTTGTTGCACACCGGGTGGACGTCGATATGGGGATATTTCGCATTGCAAACAGGACACCGCTTGAATGGTGTCCTCGATTCCATCGTCGATGGTGTCGATGGTTGATGCGAAAAAGTTGTTTTAGAAGTTAATAAACTAACAAGTAACTGTCGATACCGATCGGGAACAGTACCGACGCGAACTAAAGGCCTTTTGGCCTGAAAAAAGTTTTTCCTAACTTGAGTCAAGATAAGCACATCCGAACCCAATGGCGGAAAAAAACAATCTGAGGATGGAGAGGATGCCCATGCGCACTATGGTCCAGGGGAGGAGTCACCTATCTCAGGATACTTCGAAGACTCTTCCAGGACAACAACGTGCAAACATCCGGACCCAACACTAGGCGGCGATCTATGCACAGATATGAATTCAGCAGCCCACATGCCTCGAACATTTTCACCTCTATTGTAACCCATATTTCTCCTTTATGTGTACAAATTCATTTGTCACTTTACGTAGACATCATAGAATGACATGACAGATTGGGTTTCAAAAAGTTTAATTTAGTTTCTCAACTTCGATGTCTTAAATTACCTAAAATATAAGGATTCTGGTATTCAGTGACACTGAGTTTAAGTCCTCTGGAGGACAAGTGTAAGAATCAAATAATTTCATATAATATCACTGGGGGTCGTACTAGGCAGATGAACATATTTCATGGTTAACAATTTTCTAGAATAACACAAGCTTCACTTAGTTTCTTCTCACATATTTTTCATATTTACATTGTAACTATTCCCATAGTTCAAAATAAGTACGTTATTTTAAGAACCTTAAGGGTAAATTGAGATAATATTAGGTGGGGCAATTGCAATTCTAATTTTTATAACTTGCAGGAAAATTACATAGAAGAGTGTGGTATCTTTCTGCCATACATTGTGGGTAACCATGGAGTTCCAAGGAATGTTTGTATTCTTGGAGTTCCAGGTTGTATAGAATATGGTGAAGTTACGATTCAAAAGAGAGGGTTGGAGGAGGACGGTTGTTGTGTAGTGGCTAAGGTGTACTACTGAACTCTACATATCAACAATTGTGGATTACCTCTTTTCCTCATTGGGGATGACTAGCAAAAACCCCATTGTGTTTCTCACCACAGCTCTTTTGTGAATCTTGAGTAATGCTGAATTCAACCCCTGTCAGTCGTTCTGATTTTAAAACATTGAAGGCAAATTACTGGAATTTTTCCTGGATGATTTTATTTTATTCACTACCGCTTTACAAAGAGTTGAGTTACCGTGTAACTGAATTTCGCAGTGATGGTTTCTTGCGTTCGACCCGCTCTGCCTCAGCACCAAACACCGCAGTCGTCTGGCACGTTTGAGCCACATACTGCTCTTCCCAGGCTCTTACGTCTCCTATTCTGGACTCCCAGCAGCTGGGGAACCTTTAAAATAACAGGACATGTTCGCCTTGGACGCATTACATTCTCCATGGAGCGTAACCTCTCTGCAAACTAGAGAATGACCTAAAGTATTCTTGTAGACTGTACCACTAAGAAAAACCTCAGTCGCACCGTTCCTACAATGATAAGTGAAAGGTAGGATCCATTCTTCATGTACAAACCCTTCTCCTAGTTCTTCATATCTGCCTACCTGATGTTGCAAGCAGTGTTTGAAGTCAAAAATTGAAATTGGCAGAGAAATGAATCAGTGCATTACCCAATCTGCACTCAGTACCTCTGCAACGGTAAATGGTAATTTTTATAAATGTTCTATGTATAACATAGTGTATGCCTCATCTCTTTTGGCCATAATCAGGATTTATAAAGTGAGGTTAATCATAGTTTTCTTGCAGGTGATGTAATTTCTTCAGGTATTGCGTCACATACTGGTGAGTGGTGTTCTTCGAAGTTATAATGCAGAACGTATCACCTCCTCCATTTTTCTCGTTAAATCCTGGTGACCCTCTATTGAAATGGGGAAAGTAGAAACATTTCTTCACTGTTTATGCATGCTTCTGTGGTATATCTTTGAGTGCAAGAAATAATTGTTGTTGCACTTTAGGACCGGAGGGTCAAGTGGTCTTTGAACATTTGTCTGCCTTATCAACTGATAAGACTTGTGATTTCAGTGAATAAGATTGGTCTAAAAATACTAGATTTACATTTTTTACCAAAAAATCCCATTCTTGAAAGATATATTTTTTTAATTAATGCTGATACCTGGGAAAAGAGTGGATGAGTACATAACGGTGTTGAGAAAATTGGAATGTACATGTAATTTTGGAGTGCGTAGTGAAGAAAGTTTGAGAGACAAGTTTATTTTCGGATGCAACTTGAAAAGAACAAGGAATCTTTTTGGCAAAAGGATAATCTTTGACTGACTGAGGTGATTAGGGCAGCCAAGACATGTGAACATAGTCAAACCTGTGTGGAAGAGATGAAGAAAGGATATGGCAGTAGTAGGAATGTAGGAGAGATGTATGTTGTTTAATCTTACTAAAAGAATAAAGAGCAATATGGTCATCAGAAATTTAGAAAGGAATGTGAGAAAGATAGCAAGAAATTCCAGGGCCGTTGCTTTAGATGTGGGGAGTATGGTCATTTCACAAGGAGTGTGGTGGTTGGAAAGCTACTACCAAGAAGAGTGGGAGAAAGCACACTGTTAAATAATGCAGAAGAGGTATTTCAAAAAAGAAAATTAGGGAAATCACTTGTGAAGATTATTTTGCTTGTGAAGAAATTGTCTTGCAGGTGAAGGAAGAAGCAGGTGGTCCCTTGAAGGTGGTCCAAATAGAAGATGTGTCGGTGCGCATGTTGTTCGATTCAATAGCTAAAACATTGATTCCTAAAGAGGTATTTGAAAAGGACGAAAAAGGCAAAGTCGCGCTTTACAAATCTGATTTTTGTCCTAAGGGACATGGGGGTAAACCTATCAAGCTGTTGGGATACTTTTCGGGGTGCATCTATTTCAAAGGAAGGTATACAGTGGGGAAGATTTAGGTTTCAATGAGCAGTGATTCGCTCGTCAGTTGGTTTCACCAGAAAGATCGAATGATTTTGCTTCATCCCAATGAAAGCCACATTTTCTGAAGTATTTCAAGATAGGTTGGGGTGTCTTAAAGGGCACATTCGTAGAATCAAAGTAAAAAAGGGTCTGCACCTTTAGTAAGCAAAGTTAGGTGGATGCCCATAATTGTTAGGGACAAGATGCAGGAGGTGTTAGCATAGTTAAAGGAAAATGGCATAACTGAGGGAGTTGAGGCAGCTTGTGCCCATGGTCATGGTGTATAAAACCAGTGGCGAAGTAAAGTTAATTCTGTGTGTACATGTGTGAATTCAATAAATGTGTGGTCAAACATTATCCATTACACAACATCACTGAGTTGTCTATGTTGAGGGATGTAAAATGTGCTTGTCCATTAACCCCTTCAGCGCTGCGCGGATTCCCCCGCGGTGCTGAAGGGTTCGAGCGCGGGCGGGGCCATGACGGAACGGTTCCGTCATGAGCACAGCTCAACCGATGCTCATGACGGAACCGTTCCGTCATGAGCATGGAAGGGGTTAATCGCACTTCAGCATATCATCATTTGAGGCTGAACCATGACTCAGGATTTGAAGGCATTTGTCACACCATTTGGCATGTTCAGATTTGTATGGATGCCTTTTGGGCTTATTTCTGCTGCGGCAGTCAAAGGGTGATGGAAAATGTGCTAAGAGGGGAGACTGAAGTGGAAAGATCTGTCAAAATGACATATTGGTGTTTGGAGATGAAGTGGATGAAGGTGAAATTATGCATGATGTGCTTAGTGAGTTAAAAGAAAATGGATTAACTTCACAGCCGCTGCACCAGAATCAGGGACTCCATCCCCCAGAGGCACTCGCGCGAGGAGGCACCAACGCTGCAGCCTGTGCCCAGAGGTGCATAAAGGTAGCTTAGGGCTCAGGTAGCTTAGGGCTCCCGCAGCTTGGTGCTCCTGCAGCACGGGACGCACTTCGGCGTGCCCAGACCAAAGGCGGGCTCATCTGTGCCCGTCCGCAGCCGATCGAGGTCAGGCCGCGCTCACCCTCTTGGCCCCAGGCTAGCGGGACAGTAATCCTCACTAACATCTGGAGTGGTGCGACTTTGTTTGACTTCAGGAGGTGTTAGGAGGGCAAGTAGTGGACATGGGCTGCTGCAGGACAGTGATCACAGACCCCAGCCCGTGTTAGTACCTCTTAACTTGCGCCTCCCTCCCCTTGAGACCTCCTAAACGTTTCTGCCTCTGTTGTGGAGGTTGGTTCACCATGCTAACTGACTAAGAACACCATGGGCAAGCAGAAAGGCGCCCCCACCTGTTCCCCACAGGACCCAAGTAAGAGAACGATTGATTCATTGTTAGGTCTCGCATGAGCTAGCGCATGCGCTGCTCGGAGAAACATTTAGTAGGGGCTTTAAAAAGTGCTACCACAAGCTGCTTTGGCGTTCACGCGCACAACCGCCAGCTTTATCTGTCTTTCCTCTCACTTGATTGCTTCCTCAATGCTCCTCCGCCCCTCCCCTCTCCTCACTTGCCGCGTCACGCTGCTTTCACTTTCGCGCGCGGCCAATGCTTGAATACTCCGCCATTGTTAGGTCGAGCCTAAAGCAGTGTGTCGGCGTCAATTTAAAAACAGTCAACAAGGAAAGCCTTGCGTCCTTGGAATGCCAACACTGCACAGGGACATTGTGTTCTAGATTAATCTACTCTCTCCTGCAGTATGAATCGGGCCCCTGCTCAAAACGCAATGTGCAACTGGTAGCTTCGTGGCGCTAGCCTAATGCAGACATTCAACAACACAAGCAAGCAAATAACGCAAGTCAAACAGCAAAACACGCAGGTGTGCAAGTCTGTAGTATAACCCCTTGCTTATTACACCCTCCCAAGCTCTACTTCAATACAGACATTTTCAGGTGAAATCCATATGCAACGCTAAACCGACAAGCAGCAGGACGGAGACTCTAAGTTTATGTAGTTTTTAATGGACCGTCTCATCACTACTTACCCTGCAGCGCCCTCGGGAGGCAGACGTGCGCATTACTGTTTTGGCAGCACCAAGTCTGCTGGGACACACTCCTTCCTACTACATAAACACTGTAGCATCTATAGAGCACACATTACCCCTTTTGGGAGCGCTGAGCAGCCATAAGCCCTCCCACAGACAGCAATGTACTCTGGGCAGGGCGTGACCCTGGAAGGCGTGCTTTAGTTTTGAACCTATATGAGCAGGCCTGTTATGTTGTGTGTGATGCCCAGCGAGGTGAGGGGGGCGTGTGGCGGGACCATCAAATTATTACACACACTTCGCGACACACACCCAACGCCCGATCTGCAATCAGTGGCTCTCATCGGACCCAAAGATCACCTTCGACCCAACACTTCCTATAGAACGCCTTTCTATTACACGTAGAAGTTGCCTTACTAACGCCTACGCTATAATGCCCTCCTGTCCCCCCGCAGCCTCGTGCACACACCTCCGCATCAAAGCCACGTGGCTGTCAGAGTGCTGCCAACACAGTTTCCCAACGTAGAACTGGCTTCGGTTAGGGGTGTACTGGATAATAGACGGTAACTATCGGTGTGTTCCTACAACCAGACAACATCTCGGTCTACAATACGGAAGCGAAGAGACAGGCCGAGAGCGGAGCAGACTCCAGCAGAAGTGTTGAGCTGTCCCCTCACACCAGTCGTTTTTTGTACACTGGAGAGCCGTGAGATGAAGGTTGTGTTGCAAGTGGTGAGATAAGGCATACACACAAAACACAGCACAGTATACACAACTGACAAGACATCCGCCTTTAAGAAATGTTATGAGCCGCAAATCTTAACGTTGTGAAGACAAAATTACACAATATTTCACTGGACAATTAACACAAATGAGCTTTCAAGAGTGACGACCAGCCAGCCAAACAATGCTAAACCATAACAAGCATTGGCATAGCCAATAGGTCTCGCATTTGGGACCTTATAAGTGTTTAGCCATGCAATAGTTGATGTTGTTGCACCAAGGATATTGTGCTGCATAACCAACTACTTATAAGGTCCCAAAAGCGAGACCTATTGGCTATGCCAATGCTTGTTGGTAAAAGCGGTAGGAGTAATCACTAAAGAGAAAGACAAGGCAGAGAGGTGACTCCTTGGAAAGGGCAGGGGCAGCTACACAGCTCCTGAAGGAGTGTGTGGCCCAGGTGGCTGAAAAGTCAGCAGAGGGTGCCCTGGGTAAAAGAGGAAGCGCAAGATACAGGGGTTCTAATTCGGGCATCAAACTAATTACCAAAGCGGTGGGGCAGATCACCCTGAATAAGGTTATGTCAGCCACTATTCATTGTGTGGACTTAAGTGGCCCTCCCGCCCTGAATATACAACGGAAAGTACATAAGAATATAATGCTTACAAAGACAGGGGGAGGCACTGCATGCTCAGATATTAAGGTCGACAAGGATTTTGAAGACTTGCGGGGGGCCCTTGAAACAAACAATTGTGGAAACAGTGACCGGTCCATTAAATAATTTTTTTAATGAATTTTCAAAAGTTGTGGATGACAACAAATAACGCCCCGTGTAATCCCCTCTGTAGCGACACACACCGAGACGCAGACCCCTCAAGTAATTCCTGGTGTAACAGGGTTTGTGACACGGGCCACGCCCTCGGGGTCAACTATGCCTGGACCGTTGGCCTGCTATAACAGTGAGCTGAGTCAAAGGAGTCCCCATAGTTCTCACCAACTGCATCATCTGTCAGCTAGTGGGATTACCCTGTCTGCCCCGAATACCCTAAACCTTCCAGTCATAGACCTCCCGCCAGCAAGTTGTCCCTATACAGTGGTTCTGATAGGTGTTCCCACACTAAATAGTGCACAGGATGAGCCATCCATCCAGTTGACCAACAAAGTGACCCACTGGCTTTGCAAACATGCTGGGTGCAATATTGCAGAGCATAGACACATCCTGATGGTCAGGAGGGTAGCATGGATTGGCAGGACCAAGAAAACATTTTCTGGAGACAGTGTGATTGTCACGCTTAGGCACCCCAAATTGGTCCACAAGATTATGTTCCCCTCCTTGCAACTAATCTCACAGATTCAGGGATCAAACCATTACCACTGGGTTTCTTTTATAAGCCATCACCTAGTTCTAAATCGTCCCAACGTCCTGCTCTACTCTGAGCAGGGGACTCCTGACCTTAAGAAATGCTTTTGCACCGCTGAGGGACCTGAATGACCTCGATTGATAAAAAAAAGGTGAGGGTATGGGTAGAGCTACTGACAATAGGGCCGAACCCCCAGATGAACCCCGTGGAGATGGTTCAAAATAACTGGTGTAATAACAGAAATTTTTTGTGAGCACAGGGATCAAAGTCACCTGGGATTGGTTAGTACACATGGGGTTACCTTCGCCCCTCCCTGCTCCCAGGAAGGGCGTATTCTGGGCGATTTAAAAATAGTCTCTTGGAACGTGGCAGGTCCAGTCAGTAAGTTTTGGGATGAGCA
This sequence comes from Triturus cristatus, assembly GCF_964204655.1. Classification (NCBI taxonomy): domain Eukaryota; kingdom Metazoa; phylum Chordata; class Amphibia; order Caudata; family Salamandridae; genus Triturus; species Triturus cristatus. The sequence goes on from NC_140585.1 coordinate 1,091,813,303, forward strand.
GTGGCTTCATTATATCAGAGATTACAAATAATACGCATTCGGTAAACGTGGGAGCTAGCTAATGACTTCTTCATGGAAGTTTACAAAACTTTTTTCTGCCCAGCATTAAGGTCGAGTGCAGGGAGAGCAAGAGGGGCCTAATCATGTTCCTAGACCTCAGGATTCACGGTAGGTGGAAGACTACGTTGTGGGACTCTGATGTCGCCCAGGGACTTGCATTCTCTAGTAACACTTACCGATTAGTACTAATTAACTTTTATAATACGAAGTCAAACTCACAAGGATCGGCCAGCCTCGATGAAATAAGCAGACGGTTGGAGCAAATACAGGGTGAAGGTCTGTCAGTCTTGACTAATCTTAGTCGGGGACTTTAATTGCCACCTATGCCCTAATTTGAGGGTGGCTCATCACGATTGGTCGGCCTGCACATTAAGAGAGGGACCACGTATGGAACTTATGCAAGAAGGGCAGGATTTGAGTGCTCTGCTAAATACTTTTGGTCTAATTCATACGTTGGACCAGATTGCCACTCACCCTGATACAACTATGCCCACGACCTACAAAGGTAGAGGTTGTTCATTTATTGATTTTATATTCTTATCTCTCATATTGAGGAGGTTTATACCCTTTAATATTAATCACAGTATATTTAGTGATCATAATCCGGTAACCATGGCACTTGCTGTCCCTCGGTACCACCCAGTATCTCACATAATAACTGGGGGAACGATCTGCTCAACGGACCAAGGACGGCGGCTACATTGGGCGCAGATTTACACTTTTGCTTTTAATTAGTCACTTTTTAATTCAGGCAAGCAGGAGATCCTGAAATGTTTAGACCCAGAATTGCAGGGGGCTGAACTAATCCAGGCATTTACCGCTATTGCGCAACTAGTAGATGGTTTACTAACCGCGCCTGTATAGTCCCCTAGCACGGAAACCCCAAGATGGCTTGACAGGCAATGTTCTCAGGCCCTTAGAGCTCTAGAAGGACAGGGTGGCGGCTGCCGTTAAATGAATAAAAAAGCAGTTAGGGGGCAGAAAGGTCAATTTCAACAGAAGGCTTGGGAGGCACTAACAGAGGTTTCTGAGCTAAAGGACTTTACCAGTTTCTGGAGGGTCATTAACAACCCATGTTTTAAAGTTTCGAATAACCCAGGGCTAAGCCAAAATATTTTACCAGAACAATGGCAGGCTCACTTCGAGGGACTGTATAACCAGCCCCACAGAGAGGAGGAATTGCAAGCATCAATGCCTGAAATGCGGGGAATTGATCCCATCCCCTTCTCTCTGGATGAGGGGAGACTAGGTATCGAGAGCCTCGTGTGGAATAAGGCACCGGAACGAGATGGGATCCCACCAGACCTCTTTCAATGCAACACACAGGTATGGGTGCCTCTCTTAGTGAGGGTTTTAAAAGGGGCATTAGCAACAGTAATACCATCATCATGTCTACTGCCACCATTGTCCCTATATTTAAGAAGGGAGATCGGGATAGCCCACATTGTTATCGCCCGATATCCCTCATTGATGTGACAGCGAAAGTGTTGGGGCGGGTGGTACTAAACAGGTTGGAGGATTGGGCAGAGGCCAACCAGGTAATAACCGATGTACAATATGGGTTCAGAACCAGCAAATCCACAGCAGATCAATGCCTCAATCTTTATCTTGTCATAATAGCTAAATCAGGAACGTTGAATTTAGCTTTTATGGACCTCACTGGGGCTTTTGATCGAGTGAACTGCTCCAAACTCTGGAATCTTATGGGAGAGCTTGGGGTGGACCTGGCAATAATTAACATCTTGACGGCCCTACACTCTAACACTACTGCTGTAGTTAGATCTACACAGGAGGGGAAAACCACGGATCATTTTCATTGCTCTATCAGGGTAAGACAGGGTTGTATTTTAGCGCAGTTTGTTTACATTTTATAATATTGGTCATGACTCTGCCCTGACTGTATTACAAGCAGACACCCCGAGGATAGGTACAAGATCAGTCCCTGTTCTGCTCTATGTGGACAACGCGGTCCTCCTCGCCCTTACCCCTAAGGGCCTGCAGCTCTTACTAGATGGGTTTATGACATTTATGAACAAAATGGACATGTCCCCCAACTTAACAAAATCCTATATAACGGAAAGTGGGAAGAAGTGTAGGAAGCCTAATACTTACACAGTAGGCACACATACTCTAGGTAAAGTACCGGCCTTCTCGTATTTAGGCATTTTATGCAATGAAAAATTTACTTTTAAACATTTGCTGGAGAAGTGCCTTGATCTGACAAGGTCCACTGGAGCAATTGCAAACTTTGCTTGTAGACTAGGTAACTGGTCATCTGGGACGATTTTAAAATTATATCACTCCTTCTGCAGTTGCAAAGTTTTATATGGTAGTGAGGTGTGGGGTGGGGTTTTAGGGTGACTAATAAATTACAAATTGAAGAAAAACAATATTTTAGCCGCTTGCTGAAAGTCCCTCATAGCACCCCCACGTACATTGCGACGAGGAATTAGGGTCCAAGTACATCTCTGAGATGGTGGCTGTGAAACCCCTACTGTTTTGGGTGAAGATCTAGTCCAACGATGAGGCAGGCCTTAATAGATTGGTAATACAGGACTATCTCTCCCTGGATCACACGCTAAAAATCCCATGGATAAAATATGTGAAGGACACCCTCACCACATTAGGACGAGCATATCTTTTTACCAATATTGATAAAATGGGATCACAGGAAAATGCGCTTATCAAAGATCTATTTTTCAAATATGTCACTGCACAACGTGAGGAAAGGGAGCTAAAAAAAAATAATGGTTAGAGAACACATTTTAGTAAAGTTAACGCAGGGCATGGAACTTTATCTCTTATAACCAGTGCACACAATAGATTTTTAATTACACATTTTAGGCTGAACTTATTTCACCACCTATTGGCTCTACCCCCTGGTTTTACTTTACATATAGAACATAAAGGACCCTGTGGCTGCGGCGATAGGTCTCCACAGGATACCTTACACTTTGTCCTGCTCTGTCCGTACTACTCACATCCGAGAAGAGTGCTCCGAATGAGGCTTTTAAGAAAACAGATTCAAACAGGTACGTGTTGCATTACTGTTTTTGCAATTGTCATCAGATACTTTTACACTTTTCGATTTCTTTAACTTTTTAAGAGCTGCTTTAAAGCTAGGAACCACTAGGGGTGTCTGAAGGCCCCAAGAGTCCCTGCCAATTTTCTTGCACTGTATGAGGCTCACAAAAGTTTTAACTATGGGGTACTTTTTAAGGTCCTGGATTAGCTCATTGCTTGCCAATTGAGGATTTTTATCACTTTTATTGCCTTTTATTTTTAACCTGAAGCAAAGGTTGTTGGCTGTATTATGAATTTATGTGACCAAGGGGAATATCAACACTGTATTGATTTTGTGTTTTAATGCTTATTCGCCTGTTTTTATGATTAATGTTCATATTGGACTTGTTTGCTGCTTAAGATATCTTTGATGCACATATTTTTATATGCTGAATAAAGATTATTCTTAATATTATTATTAACTTTACAATTCAAGAAATGCAGATTCACCCTTACTTAAATTATTATTTGGGACACAAAATCACTTCTTAAAGTATTTAACCTAGCAGGGAATTGGTAAAAACGATTAAGAACATGGACCGCAGGTGTGCAAGGAAGTTATTACATTTGTGAACACGTCAGATTATTATATCAAGCTTGTCCAGAATTTCACAGAAAAAATGAAACCTATCTAATTTATTTTCAAAAGATTTGGTGTTTCAGTGCCATGGTAAAGATGAAGGTTAAAACAAATTTATTCTGTTTAAATCATGTGTAAAGCCTCTTGATTACAAAGTTTTGAAACGGGTCATGACAATGTCAACTTGTCTGATGCCAGTGCGAAGGGATTGCTTTACTACAAAGATATGAAGGTGTGGAGCGAACTAGATTATTCATCTCTAAAGGTTGAAAGGAGCAGAATCGAACTATTCTGTGATAGGGAAGGAGACACTGGTAGTTTATTGGGAGGTGCAAAAGTTGAAAAATGTATTTGGGTTAGCAAATTTGAGATTAAAACCAATCAAACCTTCGAAGGAAAATTTTGGGGGGGAAAAGGAATAGATGCCATCTAAGGAAGAATAAGGAGGTGGGAGGGGTCTTTACAGGAATTTCAATTTGACATTTTTGCCTGGAGTGAAGAACAATTTAGGTGATTGCTGCTCTCGCCTTGTCGGTGCAAGCGAGAAGAATAAGTTGGAGCCCGTAGTCAATGAAGATGATGATTTTAAACACTGTCTTATTAGTGATAGAATCCCAAAGGATGATGAGTGGTTGGAAGAAGTGAGGGTTTGGAATTGCAACAAGTGTTTAACTGTCTCAAAGATGGTTGGAAAGAATGAGATATACTACAGTATCAATTGGGTAGATTTTGGAGGGTCAGAAATAAACTTCCAGAGCATGGTGGTTTGCTAGTACTAGGAACTAGATTAATTACGCCAGAATCTTTGCAGGAGGGCTTGACTGCTTTTGCCCCAGGTCATCCTGGCATTTCAAAAACTAAAGAAAGGCTCAGACACATGTAATGTTGGCAGAGTATGGATATACAGGTTGAGAGATCGGTGAGAGAAGGTGTGGAGTGTTTGAATTGTGATAAGAATCAAATGTAGAGTGCAGCCCATGTTTTTAAGAAAGTTACCTAAAGAACATTGAGAGGACATTGCCTTAGATATCCTAGGTCCCATCAGGATCTCAATCTCTGACAATTATGTTATTGCATTGCGTGATATGTACTCAAGGTGGCCTGAAGAGAGAATTACTAGTTCTGTTGAAACACATGATTCATTTCAATGATCAGTTTCTTGAACAAGGTTTTCCCTCCATTCTCTTGACCAACAACAGGTGTCCAGAGAAATGGCTTTGTGATAGAGATATTAGGCATAACCGTGAGGTTAATGGCATTCTGGAATGGTTCTGCAATGTTTTTTTTAAAAAAAAACCTTACAAAGATGTTTTGGGTCAGTTATGTTCTAAAAAAGAAAAAATAATGACTTAATAAAGCTAAGAACCACAGAATGACATCTCATATGGCAGCAGGTCTCACACCGTTTGAATTGCTTCACATAAGGAGGGCTAATACTTCGATTTGTCCTTTCTGGGTGATATTAAGTCTGAAAATAGTCTGATCATTGAACATAATATAGAAGAGAGAAGAGCACTAGAATTAAAGAAATCGGTCGAGAGTAAAAAGATTTTATGTCTGCAAAGCTGTGAAGAAGACTTTAGTGCCGGTGGGTGATTTGGTTAAGCTAAAAAATCTACAGAAAGAACTACTCAATCGTTATCCAAACTCATCTGCTATGAATGTAATTAAGGTGTTCAAAAATGCTGTCAGAAGAGTGAAGAGTGTTGAAAGAGACCAGGTTATTTGATGGACTATGTAGGATTTCACACTTTAGTTTAAGGACAGTGTATGATCTTGCACTGTGGTTAAGGTAGCTGTAAATTCAGAATTTGTAACAATTCAATTCATAACACAATTCCAATTGTAAAGATATTCTTGTTAAACATATCATGTTCGTATGCTTTCAGCTCATGTGAGAGATGCCTATTTACAATTGCAATATTCTGGCTTCCTGTTCAGTTTATCTTATTGTTGATTTGTGTGCTTTTGGAATTAAATTGTTTTGTTAATGGGAGGGAGGCGAGTGGTATCTTCTTATCATGGAATGTGGGTACCCATGGTGTTCCAAAGAATGTATTCTTGGAGTTCTTGGGTGTAAAGAATGTGGGGAAGTTATGATTCAAAAGAGAGGGATGGAGCAGGAGTTTTGTGGTGGTGGCTGAGGTGTACTACCGAACTCAAAGAATCTACATATCATAATTGCTGACTACTATCTTTCCTCAATGAGAATGTAAAGTGCTTTCAAAATGATAATGCATCATTTGCTGAGGGAAATCTAGATGTGCAGTACAAGTTGCACAAAAGTACAAGTTGGCCATCTTGTAACCTATCCAGGTTCTCTGAATAAAAAATAAAAAGGGATAGCTATCCTCACTATGTGTTTATGTGGGAGACTATATACAGATCGCACACCAGACAGGCAACAAATCGACTTCATGAGAAAACAAGCATTGGAAAAAAAACAATAGGTCTGCTTTGGCAGCCAGCATTTTGGGTTGGTCAATGCTTATTTTCATTTGTCATAGTTTTTACCAAACTTTGTTGAGGAAGCTGTGGGCCCAGATCAATATTAAAAAAAAATGGCTACAAGTATTTTTTATATCAAAAAGCAGACATTGCTAAAGCGGTCCCTTGCACTCAAGAGAAATATGCCGTGTGTGGGCGTGCTCCTTGTGAAAGGGCAAAAATGCTGTCACTCACAGTTAAGATAGCAAATGGCTTAAGTGGGCTGACCCCTACTGTCTCGTGATTTGTGCTGTATTGAGTGAAAAAAACTAGAATGACTCAATAGGAGATCAATAGAGGAAGAATGCTGTCTGAAATCTCCTTTACTGTGCGTATGATTTTAGTAGAATCCAAAGGTCTTGGCTAACACCACACCTAATAATACAACACTGATTAACAATGTTTTTGCCTAACTGCCATTGTAGTCCTTGGCACTGGGTATGACACCTTTGTGTGTTAAAGTGCTCCTGTGAAACAGGAGAATGCCATCACTCTCAGTGAACTTATTGAAACAATGTTCCATGCTGTAGTGTAGTGGGCAGAAGAAATATGTGAAAAACAAGCATTGGCATAGCCAACAGGTCTCGCCTTTGGGACCTTATAAGTGTTTAGCCATGCAGCATATTATCACCCACGGGCAGATTTCTGTAATGAAACTAGTACTTATGTAAAGTGCTTTGATACCTTCTTTCGCACTACATAATGCAAAAAATAAAAAGGAATGAAAGGAGAAGTGCTTGCAGATTTCTGAGGTGGGGGAGCGAAAAGATGCACTCTGCAGAGTTACGCTGTGCCTACCTGCTGTAGAGGTTTGTTTTTTCTCCACAACAGTTAGAGTAAAATGCTGATTGCTAACATTCTTCTGTTTTGTTTAACCAGAAGCATGATAATCCGGTCAACAAAAGGTTAAGCATCACAATGTAGCTATTTACTGAAACCCCATGAGGATCGTTCCCTTCCTCCCCAAGACACGAGTAGTCTTTAAGGAGCTTTAACTACTGTAGCAGCTGCTTGTTGCCTTCCAGGGTAGGCTTGTTGGCCAAGGCCCGCTCATTAGACGGAGATGTCTATTCCACTGAAAAGTAAGAGGTCACCGTAATTGATTTGGTTTCTGTTCCTTTGTGTTTTAGAGAAAGTGAAAGCGCACTCTTGTGGAGGTGGGGTGGAGGGGACGCGCCTTCTAATGAAAGCGGCAAGGTCTGGAAATGAAACCTGACCCAAAACAGATGGCAGCCTGTGCACCGTCGCTACTGGGTCCTATTATATAATACCAGTACCAAATCAGAAAGCGAGCACAGTATAGAAAATCAGGAGCCAAATTGAAAGGAGGTGAAAGTATGTCATCCCAGTGTGCAAGTAAAAGCAGGGCTGGAGTATGCTGCATCTTGGTGCAGAGTGACAGATGTTTATTGCCAAACAAATTAATGTTAATTCCGCTGTCGGCATCTAGTAGGATGAAAGGCTGAGCAGACGCGCTGGGGTTCAAACCTGTGGTTGTGAGGTCAAACATAAGTTTAATAGGGTGCTTGCCTTAAAGTTAAGATTGCATTATATAATGCCAGTACCAAATCAGAAAGCGAGCACAGTAGAGAAAATCAGGAGCTGTGTGTGTAAGCAGAGGCCTCGCTACCTCTGCCGCCACTGTCAGAACACAATTCTGCTGCCCTCCTCCTTCTACAAGTCAACATCAATGGGCCTAGCATGACAGCAAATGCACAAGTTTCTCATTACAAACAGAGCATTGGCAGGGCTGTGCGTGTGCATATCGCATGTGAAGGGAGGGTTGGTTAAAAAAATGGCACGAGAGAGAAGCGGGGGCAAGTGAGCACGGCAGCGCGGCAATCACGCTAATTAAAAACAGATAGTGTGAGAAGTCCAGAGGGATTCCAAGAGGTCGTCTTCCTAGAGCAGCACTTGCCCGCTGCGCTAGGCTCGACCTAACAAACAGTAACAAAACCAATGGAAAAGGATGGCTGGGAGAATAAGTATTTTAAGCATATAATCCTAGTAAATAAAACGGTTTTAGCTGAAGCCAGACCTAAAATGAAGATAGGCACAGTTGCAGTCCGAGAACAGTGGATAATGTGCCATCAATAAGCCACTGGAGCTGCATTGTGAGATTTATCGATTTAGTGCCCACTTGCTTAGTTATTCTGCAATCGGCCTAGCAGTAGGGAGAACTGGTTGTATGCATCCAATATATAAGACTAGCAAGAGTATTTTGGGAGTTTTGGATGCTCAGTACTGTAGATCCTTCTTTTGCAGATCAACGGTCCGCAGAGTATGGCAGCAGGGGCAGTCACCTATCCTTCGCTAGAGAAGCACCTCTAACGGGGGTCATCTAAATGTAGGTACAGTACCCATCTTGCGAACCTAGAGTATCAAAATTGAAGTATTCTTTAGCCCTAATTTTCCTCTTCCCTGTACCAAGGCGGACTGCCTTTTCTTTCATTTTTATTTCCATTCCCCACCTACTCACTTTTTCCATCTCCTTCCTTTACTCACCATGATCATATTTCTAATGTCATTGGTGTGCTTACATCTTAATTTCTTTCTGCTTACCCTCACAAGACTTGGACGTCTTTTTTCATCTCATCTGAGAGATTTGGGGAGAGGATGTGGCCTAACAGCTAGGGCAGTCAACCTAAAATATGGGGAACCGGGTTCGAGTCTCGGCAACGACGCTCAACATCCTATGATTCTAGGCAAATCACTTATTCTTCTTGTGCCTAACAAAAAATGAATGTGTCCTCATGGACCACAACTGGTGCTCATGTAAAGCACTCCGATACCTTTGGGCCAAGTTTGCGCTTATATAAAACTCCGAAGGAAAAACACTAGAGCTCTCCTTACAGGCCTTTTGGGGAATCTGGATATCTTAAGGCTTAAAGACACTATTCCCCCTCGTCACATATTCATACGATTGTTATTTACATTGTTTTTCAATAAGCACAGCACATGCATGCCATTGTGAGGAGTCATCCTAATTCTGATACACTCAAGTAAATTTCAATAGCTCACCTCCCACCATCCTTCCATTTTCTTTCTTCCTCCATCTGCTCGTCTCTTTCTTGCTCACGTTTTTGTTTCATGATTCCCTTTTCTTTTTCGACTTCTCTTATCCCTGCATAGTTTGTAAAGTATTCATAGCCTGTTCCACCCCCAACCACCACTTCTTTATATTTGCATTTCCTCCTATCCCATACTGTTGCTCTGTCATGTTTGACTCCTTGATCATACCTTATTCATCCTATGTTCAATTACATTACAATGCTTTGAACTACTCGTAAAAAACCAGACTGCTCCCCCCTCATCAATGCATACAGCCCCCCCTTCTATTCCGGCTGTAATCATTCTTAAAAATATATCCTTTTTCTTTTGCCCGGTGATGCTTCGCATTTATCATAATGCCTACACTTTCAGGAGGTTTGGCCATCAACATCGCTCCTCTAACAAATTAGCTGATGACTTTCACCTTGGAGGTTTGTCTGCTTCATGGACTTCCAAAGCTGTACTCAGCACTAAGGTGGTTTTCAGAAATTACACACTTTTTTCTGAATACAGACAATCTTTTAGCAGCACCCTTGTTAGAATATGGTGTGCGACACTGGTTAGGACATTCTACTGGTCAGACGTTGGGGTGACTCATACGTTATTTTTAATTATTGGATCTGTGGTTTCAGTTCACTTTTTTTCTTATTTCAAATCGTTTTATTAAGTTTCATTATTTTATTTTCTGACAGTGCTTCTTTTACTATTGGCCTGTGCAAATAACTGAGAAGTGGCTTTGAACCTAGACTACTGCTACAAACGAGTGGCACCGTAACTTGAAAGTATGCATGGGCCATCTAAAACTGCTCTCAGGCTCTTGGAGAAAATGTCACTTTCTTGTTGTGCTCCAACTCTTTGCAGAAAAAGTAATTCTTCACACCCATCATTAACTCTTCGAGTAAGACGCTGATTGATGCCCTCACGCCATCACTTGCAAATTATACCAGGCCTCTCGGCGGCAAAAGCATGTCTTATGGTTTGTTTTGCACATTTATTTATGGTTTTAACCACTCACCGGTATTTCAATTGCGCAAAAATAACATAAAACTCTTAAAAATTGTACTAACTTGCATGCTGTTGAATAAAAGTGGTTTCGTTTTAGAAATGTGCGTTATTTCCAACGTAGAAACACAGATATGAAAAATATTACTATCGATTTAAATTGAGGTGGTAAAGAGTGAGAGAGAAATATGATCCGAACACCGCTCATTCAGCAATTTTTTTTAAAAATTATAAATAATGTGGGGTACAAACTACCAGGTGAATAAAATGAATAAAGTAACATGTAGAGTTGCACCATAAAGGGGAAATTTGGAGGTCTCGTGATGAAGAAAAGAATGGACCACACAATCCTCTTCATCAGCAGCAGCATGAATAGTGGGCTAGGGAGAAGGTCAAAACAGATCTCTTCCAGTGTGCACTGGAACACAGGCCTTGCTGCCTGGGGTCATGTGGCAGTGTGGAGTCCCCGTTGCTGAGGTAAATAAGTTATTGGTAAGAAGAATGGCAAAGGGATAGGGTGCGAGTCAGTTTTGCTATTGAAGTTGGCTGTCAGCAATAGCCTGCAAGGTCATGTGTGGATCGATGTAAAAGGAGCAGGCTGGGTGCCAACGAGAGAGCGGTCAGGGGCAGGGCAGTCACTGGGAGGGGGGGGGGGGTGAATTCTGAGCAATGCCCACAGACTAGAAAGACATTCTTGAAGAGGGCGTGGGGTGCACCAGGAACAAAGCAAGCTATGGAAGTTGATGCATCACTAACGCACACACAGCCTGTCAGACCTTAAAAAGAAACCCAGTGAAGGGGGGGGGGGGTGAGATCAGAGGCATAATGATGAGCACTCAGACGAGCACGCATCAAATCAAGAAGACCCGGGGCACATAGTCGTTCCAAGTCACGAACCAGCAGCTAATATTTATCCGGGATCGGAAGCAGCATACCTAAGAAAAACATTTATCATCGTGAAGAAATTGAAAACGTCCTCGAGCCCCGCCCCGTCCTTATAATGTAGCATAAACACAGTATGCACAAAGAACGCACGCACTGTTAATACTACAAAAACATTGTTGCAATATATGCTGTACTTACGTAAAAAATGCTTTTCTAGTAAGGCAATTTCCAAGTGACCTTTGATCTCATTTAACCGGTCGGAGTCCGTCCTATTAAAATCAGCTAATGCAGAAGAAGCCATGAGGAGGGTCCCTGGGCCAGCCTGAGAAAGAATTCGGTAAATATTAAAATTGCTACAAGAAAAATGTTAAACAGCAATAGCAGTGATGACATGAAATGAAAAGATAGCCACAGTTAAAATGGTGTGGAGGGCCATCTCATTGTGCAGTCATCGCCCTGCCTGTCCAGCGATGCGAACACACAGGACGTAAACAACCCCAGAGCCACCCTTCAACAAACACCTGGGGACTTGCCACGTCCGGTTACGAAGTCCAAGATTGCACAGAACCAGTGAGCACCCCCAGGAGACTTTGTGAACGCCATCTCTTACCTGCCTCGAAGAGGTGGGTTTGCTGAGCCGAATCCGGTCTTCCTTTCACCCCGCTCAATTTAAAACAAAGCCCTGCTCTACAGACAGCCGCTTTGCTGCACTCCGTGGTGGTGCTCTGTAGCCTCCGTGACACTCAGACAGAAACAGCTACGGAAATGCATGCCAATGCATTGTGCTCTGCCTCCCTGGGAACCAGCTGAATGAAGCAAAGCCGGTCTCCTCTACAGATGCTCAGCGGCAGCTGTATCAGGGCAGGGACTGCCTGCACGAGGAGGAAGATACCAAGAGCAGTAGGAGCGGAGGGGTACTCTACGTCCCGGCGCGCGCTGCGGATCCGAGGACTGGGGCAGCATCCAGCAGCCGCTGCACAGCGGAGACAGGGCCGTCCGGGGACACAGCAATAGGAGATCCGGAGAGATGCGCGCGCCGTAGATACCCCAGGCAGGTGCGCCTGACCCAGTTTAAAGCAGACTGAAAGATGAAGGAAAACACTGCGGGGAATGCGGAAATCAAACTGCGACTTGTGTTCGAGTGGCTGCCAAATTAAGTGTGTGTGAGCCAGACGACACTGCGAGGCGTCCAGCCTGCGGTGCCCGCTGCCAACTAACGAGCACGGGCTTAACGAACGCATAACATGTTTGTTACAGGTTGAATATTGTGTCACATCGGCATAGCATTGTTCTTTATTACTCCAATTATAGTACAGATCTATTAATATAGGAAAAATTGATGCACGGCATTCCTAACGCTTAGTTGACATTAATGGATAGTATTACATTCCCCAACATTGAACGCTTTACAAATTCATGTCACTTACTGCTGGCTTTTCATAAAAATAAACTATGGCTATAATTATAATAATTATCATTTTATAGAGATGTATAGATCGCTGCTAATAACTCAATTCAATAATCTTTATTCTCGGTCATTTAGACCATCAAAGATATAAATGCATAACATTATTTGAAATTTAAAATTTACAATGTTTTTTAAAAAAGATTTTCAATTGCACACAAGCTTAAAAATTACATAGTTCAAACATTAAAATCCATAATAAAGATAAACCAATATCTTGTAACTTTATACAATACCCCCCTCTTTTAGAATACGAGATCGTGTGTGCCACATAGCCATTAAATACTTTGCTACAGCAAAGACAATCGGGGGTGACAAGTCAGTTTTAAGGATTCTAAACGCGGGCAGATATTTCCTAAAGCCCATATTTTTGAGAACAGGTAGGAGCCAATACCTCCTCGCTCTTTGGTAGGCCTTACAAAAGAAGAGCACATGTAGGTCACTCTCATGAGGATGTGTGCAGGCTGGACACTGCTCTGCTGCTGGGGGATTGGACCAAGAGCTAGTGAAGGCCCTCAAGGGTAGAGAGCCATATCTCCAGTGTAGATATAATTTTCTTGCCAGCACAGGACTCATGCCATCTAATACACTTTCCATTTGGTAGGAATCTTTGAGTTGTATGAATGTGTGAGTCAATGATCCCACCCGTGTATTACCTATATCAGTAGTCAGCTTCAACTGATAGTAAAGTTGTGAGAGTGCCTTTCGGGAGGTCCTCCTACTTGAAATAGCAGGGTCAGTCCATAGTTCCGGAAGACCTAAACTTTCGCATGTGCTCCTTATGTATTTTAGCCAGGGAATGTTACTGGTGTTTGGTAAAGCCAAGAACTCTCGGAGCTCGCTTCTATAATCACCAAGATCCTGGCTGCTCCATATTCGTCGCCAAAAAGCTAAGGGCTTTAAACCTAACTCCTCAGCAATTGGCCTTAAACCTAGATCCAATCTGAGAGGAAGCAGTGGGGTACTCGAGGGAAGGGCCACTAACTGTCTAAGAAATTTGTTTTCTGTGATTGATAAAGTTGCTAATAACTATACAGGTGCCCTGGCACTGATGGAAGCAACATACCTTTAGGCAGGACTTTAAGTGGGAAGAAAAAACTGGGAGGTCTTTCAAAGGGGCGCGGCCAATGTAATTAAGGGCGTGGCTTAAAAACACCTAAACTAAAAATCTGTGATTAGCGTAGTGTGCCGCCCGACTGCTGTTTGTGTCATTGCATCAAGATATATGATACAACAAGTAAAATCATACCTACAACATGTCAGGACTGTTGGCTTTGTCAATGGTCGATAGTTGCATATGATAAATAAGTTGCAGCAACTATAGCTAGTATATAATATTGAAAAAGCTTCCACTTAAAGCCCTGGTGACACCACGACAATTTTGCTGCTCCAGAGTTTCAAAAAGAGAAGGGAAATCCAGAGAGAAAATAACTCTTTAAATGATTTCTCTTCCCATGTAAAGCTCACCTGGTATGACGCCATGTCGTAACTTCTCCACTAGTGAGAAGTGAGCAGTGTGAGCAGCGCACATCGATGTGCCTGCTGTCTGCACAAAACAGAGCTCGATAGAGACCCGATTCGAGGCCTCCTTTAAAAAACACTGCAGTTGCTCAGCAGCAGCGAGACCCCGGCCCACTTCAAACCCTGCCTTTAGTCACAGCAAGGGATTGGTGCGAGTTCATCCATGTTTTAGGGGCCTTTTCTGAATGTAAACAAACTGAGTGGTGCGCTTATAAAGTGTTAGCGTGTTCCATAAATTGGCCATCTGAAATGAGACACCTCTGCCCCCCTTACCGGTCAGATCTTTGGGACAAAAACGGGTTTGCATCAGCAGAATGCAAGGGGTGTTTAGGTATGCGGGCGGAATGGAGAACAGAGGAGCCGCTTCTCCCGCCTGTTGTCGGCCACAGTAGATGCGCAGCCAGAAGTGGCGCGCGCCGAGACATCGTTGTATCCGCAGCATTGCATCACACCCATTCTGTCTTCCCTCCGTTGGCTTCCCATCAAGGCAAGATCAATCTACAAGACGGCTTGTATCACCAACAAAGCCTTGCACACTTCCTCGCCTCGCTACCTGGCGAATAAACTGAAAATCTCTGGAGGCTCTAGACCATCTCGTAATGCGGAAAAATGACTGCTCGAGCCTCCCACTTTCAAAATGGAAAGATCGATGGCTCAATCCTTCTCAGGCAGTGCAGTGAGAATCTGGAACCCGCAGCTCCACATCACCACCTCTACCCGGACCTTCAAAACTGACCTCAAATCTCTTCTCTTCCAAAGACACTTCCAGAACTAATACACGCCCTATCAAGTCCCTCAAGGAAGTTCTTTCAATATTGTAAATTTTGTATTCTATGCCTGTACAAGTGTCCTCGCAGTGTGTTTTTGAGTGACTGTCATCTATTACTGTTTTATACCTCTTACTGTATTTTATTTGCTTCTGTAACATGTACATTTGTAACATTCTCCTCATGTAACTTAACTGGTCCTATTGTGAAGCGCTCTGGCACCTTTAGGTAAAGTCCACGCTATATACAAATGCATAAATAAATATGTATCTCAGACTTGTGCCGTAGACAGTGGACCTAGTTTACAGATGGCTTTATGTCAGTGCACAAAGCTTGGAGTATTATCCTTTCGGGAAGAGGCAACCAATGCAAAGTGTCTTAAGTGGAGGAAGGAAGCGGCAGTTGTAATGCTAGGCTGGCAGCGGCAGTTTGAATACCATAAAGACGCTTCAAAATGTAATCTGGAGAACCTTCAACAGCCCAGCTTGTTTTTCTTATGTTAAGGCTTTGTTTTGAGCTCCGTGCATTTTTCTGCAGTTTTTATATAGTGCAAACCTAACCTGGATGGTATTGGAGTGCTTTACATAAGTGCCGGTTACATCTTATAAGGTGGCCATTTATTGTCTATTGGGATGGGGAGATCAAGTGATTTGACGAGAATCATTCAATGTTGAGCCAACGTAGAGACTTGAACCCGGTTTCCCAGTTTCAACATCTGACTTTAACCATAATGACATGTCCACGGTACATTGAGGGAGGTAGGCAGAAGCCACATGAAAGCTCGGCTCGTTATTTGATAGGCTCAAGGTTCCAACAGGACTTTGAGCTGAGCCATAACCAGGGTTCAGGCTCGAGCCTGGCTCGTGCTCTCAGTGGCTCACCAACCTCTGCTAGAAATTATACATAGCCCATAAACAACTACTGAAAACAACACTGCAACAGAAATGAGTAACAATCAGAAAATCCACGATTCTGCTCACTTTTAATTTCCAGGTATCTAGCCCCAGCTGTCCAAGGGTTGCCTAGTCCTTTAAGACTCATCATTTAATTTTTTTAACCTCGTTTTCCTTCAACTTATCAATTTTATTTCCTTGCATGTTTACCCTTCAAGGATGCTTGGCCTCATTTATTTTTCATATGTCTTTTTTTGTTTTAGCTTGTCTTATTTGTACTTCTGTTTTATTTAGCCACTTTTTCCTAGTTCTGACCACGGCCTAGCCCTGTGTGCAGGACCAGAAGCCAGTGTTGCTTCGCCACCTCAAGCGCTGCCTTTGAGACCCATCAAAATGCCACCTGCAGTGTGGATGCAACAAATGCACGCAGAAGGAATGCTCTTCTTAGACCCTGGAGATATCAACCTATACCTACAAGACCCATGTACTTATCAAACTCGCAACCTACTTGAGGATCTAAAAACTACTGGCCTCATTCAACATGTGACAGGTCCAACCCACAACACTGGACACTTGATGACCCTTCTTTTCCTGCTCTAAAAAAAGACTGCCATTGTGTCGAATCTTTCAGCAACAATGTCTGATCACTATCTTATAACTTTGATATTCTAGACCCCCAGCCCTCCCTGTGCATCACTGCTAGTCTTAGGAAAACCAGATCCTGGAAGCTGGTCACCAAGAATAGCCTAGAAATAGCTTTTATCAACTCTCCCCACAATCTTACAGGGGACACCACTAAGTGTGGCTAATTTTAATAAATGGCTCATCAACGCCCTGGATGGCATGCGCCTTCTTTGAGAACCTGCTCCATGACATGAATAGACCCTACGCATGCCTAGTGCAGAGAGGACCTCAAACACCACAAGCACTACTGCAACACGCTGTAGATCACCTAGAGATGCCCTCACTCAGCTCAAGACGCACTCCTGCGAATCAGCTTGCAAAATGTACCACAACAAGATTTGCCCAATCTCGCACAAAACTTTTATTGCCCATATACTGGCAGCTCCAATGCCTCCACTGCCACGGTCAAGGAATTCTACCACCCTACTGCCAGCTTCCTATCTATAAAGTCGTCTGTTCAACCCTGTGATTCTCTCCCAGATTTCTTCTTGAAAAAAAAAAAGTCAACAATCTTTATGCCTCAGTTTGGGCTGCACTGTTACTACTGAAACAAAGTCAAGACTGATTTACATATAGCAGAGTTAAAACTGAGGTGGCACAGAGCGCAAAAAAAATGGACTGGGATGCAGCCCAGAATCATTACCAATGGGAGAGTTTAATTCGGGCATTACATTAATCACTTCTTTGTACATGTCAGTGTGACATCCTAAGTGCAACATGTATGCCAAGACATGGGTCCTATGCTCCCCGTGCCAGTGTAACCAAGCTACACCCAACTGACGTGCCCCAATCATGGCAAAACCAGTCTTGGGTTGCTTGTGGTCCAGTTCAGACGGGACCTGCCCTGGCTGTTTTTGCAGGACTGTTTCCATTTGAGCAGGGTCAAGACTGATTTGCATATGGCTGGATCTACACGGAGGCGGCACAGAGGACAAAATAACATTGGACTGGTTTGTGGCTCAGAATAACTAATGGCTGAGATTAATTCAAGCATTCCATCAACCAAATTTTTGTATACTTCTGTGCAGGGTCTTAAGAACAGGTATGCCCAGCAATGGGTCCCATGCTTCCTTTTCCACTGCATCCAAGCTGCACCCAGCTGACAAGCCCCAACCAGGTCGAAACCAGCCCACACTTGAAGAACAAGTTACTTACCTTCGGTAACGATGTATCTGTAAGAAACATTAGTTAGTTAGATTCCTCACCTTAGAATATCCCCAGGCGTCAGACTGGATCCGGAAGATTTTTCGTCAGCAATACCCCTTGCGCGTCGCTAGGAGTCGTCTGCGGCTCCGCGTCCGTCGTCTGCGTCGTGCGCCAGAATGACGTCGGAGTACTTAGACGCCGCCCTCGTGCGCTGACGTCAGTTCTTGTACATAGCCTTCCGCGCCAGGAACGCAGAGCCATGCAAAGACCGACACTGGTGCCAAAAATAAAATCTAGGGGCCTGAAAAGGATAACCTTAACCCTAGATGTCAGTTCGCAGAACGGGGAGGATGGGTGGGTCGGTGAGGAATCTAACTAATGTTTCTTACAGATACATAGTTACCGAAGGTAAGTAACTTGTTCATCTGAAAGAAACACGTTAGTTAGATTCCTCACCTTAGAATAGATACCCAAGCAATACCATCCCCGGTGGTGGGTCTGCGAATCAAGATCACACCAGAAAGTCCTGGAGGACAGAACGGCCAAAGAAGCCATCCCTCCGGACTTAGCTGTCAAGGCAATAATGTCTGGCAAACGTGTGTAGCGAAGCCCACGTTGCCGCCTGACAGATGTCCTGCAAAGGGACACCCCGTCCCAAAGCAGTAGTAGCCGCTGTGGCCCGAGTAGAATGGGCGCGCAGCCCAACAGGAGGGTCCTTTTTTGCCAAGGAGTAACAAATTTTGATGCACAAAACGACCCACCGAGAGATGGTCCGTTTGTGCACAGCTTTCCCCTTCTTAGCACCCACGTATCCAACGAAAAGCTGGTCGTCCACCCGGAACTGCTTTGTGCGGTCCAAATAAAAGGAGAGCGCACGTTTTGGGTCCAGACGGTGGAGCCTCTCTTCCTCTTTGGAAGGATGCGGAGGCGGAAAGAAGGTGGGCAAGGTGACAGACTGCCCAAGATGAAATGGAGTCACCACTTTCGGAAGAAAGGAGGGACGAGGCCGAAGGACAACCTTGTCCGGATGAACAGAGAGAAAAGGAGGCTTTGAAGATAAAGCCTGGAGCTCACTCACCCGTCTAGCAGAGGTGATGGCTACCAGAAAAGCAGTCTTAAGCGTCAGCAGACGAAGAGGACAATTATGAAGAGGCTCAAAGGGAGCGCACATTAGAAATGTGAGCACAAGATTCAAGTCCCACTAAGGCATTACAAAAGGGACAGGAGGGAACGTGTGAGTAATGCCCTTTAGAAAGCGTGTAACTACAGGGGACTTGAAAAGAGAAGGCTGATCAGGAAGCCGCAAGAAGGCAGAGATGGCAGCAAGATAACCTTTCAGGGTGCCCAGGGCAGAGCCCTGCCGGGCCAAAGAAAGAAACCGTAGAACCTCAGAAAGAGGGGCGGAAAGGGGATCCACAGCCTTTGCTGTGCACCATGCCACAAATTTGTTCCACCGGCAGGCGTATACCGTCTTTGTGGAGGGACGCCTGGCTGCCAGAATGATATCACAGACTTCAGGAGGCAAGTCAAATGGCATCAACTGCCGCCGCTCAATCTCCACGCATGGAGGTGGAGGCTGGACAGGTTCGGGTGGAGGATCGTCCCCTGCTGCTGCGACAGAAGATCCTCCCGAAGGGGCAGACGTATCGGAGGATCGGTCAACATACTGAGTAGCTCGGGATACCAGTACCTTCGTGCCCAATCCGGAGCCACCAAGATGACTTGGGCCCGGTCGTGCCTGATCTTCTTCAGCACTCTGGGCAGAAGTGGTATAGGCGGAAAGGCGTACAACAGACAGCAACTCCACTCGTGACGAAAAGCGTCGCCGAGCGAGTGCCGCCTTGGAAATTCCAACGCGCAGAACTGCTGACATTGCGCGTTCTCTTCGGTGGCGAATAGATCTAACCAAGGCTCTCCCCACTGCTGAAAGAGACCTTGCGCCACTTCGGAGTTCAGACGCCATTCGTGATCCATCATGCACCGGCGGCTGAGTTCGTCTGCTCTGGCGTTCAGAGAGCCCGACAGATGTTGAACCACCAGGGTGATGCCCTGGTGTTCCAGCCATGTCCAGAGGCGCAAAGCCTCCTGACAAAGGGTCCACGACCCCACCCCGCCCTGTTTGTTGCAATACCACATGGCGGTGGTGTTGTCCGTGAACACCTGCACGACACTTCCCCTGACAGAGGGAAGGAAGGCTTTCAGTGCAAGTCGGATCGCTCTGAACTCCAACAGGTTGATGTGGAGACGAGACTCCGCCGGAGACCAGAGGCCTCTGATCTCCGCCTCTCCCATATTGCCACCCCATCCCAGGAGGGACGCATCCGTCAATACGACATGCTCTGGTTGGGGGAAGGGAGAGGCTCTTGCCCTTGACCCAATCGCGGTCCGTGAGCCACCACTGCAACTGCTGTGCAGTGCCCTCCGAGATCAAGACATTGTCGGACAGGTTGCCGTGATGCTGGGCCCACTGAAACTTCAGGTCCCACTGCAGAGCCCGCATGCGCCGCCTGGCGTGATGCACTAGTAGGATGCAGGAGGCCATCAGCCCCAGAAGCCGCAACACTAGCCTGACCGAAACCCAGGATAGAGGCCGAAAGATGGGAATCAGGGCCTGTATATCCCGGACCCGCTGTTCCGGTGGATGGACCCGGAACTGCGCCGAATCGAGAACCGCTCCGATGAAGAGGAGCGTCTGAGAGGGACTCAAGTGTGACTTCGGCACGTTGATGGAAAATCCCAGCAAATGCAGGAGATCCGCCGTAGTCTGGAGGTGGGAGACGACTGTCTGGGGCGAGCCCGCCTTCAACAACCAGTCGTCGAGATAGGGGAAGACTGGAACCCCTGATCTGCGCAGATGAGCTGCGACCACCGCCATCACTTTCGTGAACACCCGAGGGGCACTGGTGAGGCCGAAGGGGAGCACGGTAAACTGAAAGTGCTCTTGGCTCACCGTGAACCGCAGGTAACGCCGGTGGGCCGGCAGGACGGGGATGTGGAAATATGCGTCCTGCAAGTCCAACGCTACCATCCAGTCTCCAGGGTCTAGGGCAGCTAGAACCTGAGCCAAAGTTAACATCTTGAACCTTTCTTTTCGGAAGAAGGCATTGACGTTCCAGAGGTCCAAGATAGGGCGTAGGCCCCCTTTGCCCTTCTTGGGAACCAGAAAGTACTGGGAATAACAACCACGACCTACTTCCGGGCTCGGAACGCGCTCGATGGCCCCCTTGGCCAAGAGGGCCGAAACTTCCTCGTGGAGAAGATTCAAATGATCCCCCGAGATACGGTGGTGCTGCGGTGGCATGGCTGGAGGGGTCGTCTCGAAGGGGAGGGAGTAGCCCCTTCAGACGATTTGCAGCACCCACCTGTCCGATGTGATGGACCGCCAGTGGAGCAGGTGATGGCGAACTCTGCCGCCCACTGGCGTGGAATGGGCCTGAAAGCTCGGACTAGGAAGGCTTTGAGGCGGATGCTGCCGGGGTGGATGTGGGCTGACCTAGTCGTCCTCCAGAACCGCCTCGGTGGAAACCACGTCCGCGACCGCGCGCAGGTTGGTTCTGCGGCTGGTGGCTAGGCGTACGTGAGGAGGCACCCCTTCCTTGGCCACGAAAGGGGCGAAAAGCGGAAGTTTGCGACCGCGGGGCCGAGAGGCCCAAGGACTTGGCCGTAGCCCGGGAGTCCTTAAAGCGATTCAGCGCACTGTCCGCTTTCTCGCCGAAAAGGCGAGCGCCATCAAAGGGCATGTCCATGAGGGTGCTCTGGACATCGCCCGAAAAGGACGTGGACCGCAGCCAGGCATGACGTCTAAGCGCCACTGAGGTAGAAATCGCCCTACCCAGCGAGTCCGTAGTGTCAAGCCCACATCGGATAGCATGTCGCGCTGCATCCCTCCCATCGGCCAGAGCCTGGGTAAGTTGTGTCTGGACCTCCTCCGGACACAGGGGCAGCACGTCCTCCACCGCATCCCACAGAGAGTGGGAATAACGGTCCAAGAGGCAGGCAGTGTTCAAAGACCGCAGGCCCAAACTAAGGGAGGAGAACAGCTTTTTGCCAAACTGTTCCAGCCTCTTGGAATCCCGGTCCGGCGGAGCGGTCGGGAAGGAGGATTGGGAGGTAGAGGCCTGGATAACGAGACTCTCGGGGGTAGGGTGTTGGGACAGAAAACTGGGGTCGCCCGGAGCAGGGCGGTGGCGCCTGGCGACGTTCCTGTCCACAGGAGGAACTGTGGAGGGCTTGGACCAGGTGCCCTGCAGAACGTCAGTGAGGGCCTCATTGAATGG
This sequence comes from Triturus cristatus, assembly GCF_964204655.1. NCBI lineage: Eukaryota > Metazoa > Chordata > Amphibia > Caudata > Salamandridae > Triturus > Triturus cristatus. Next base: position 1,091,835,184 of record NC_140585.1, read on the forward strand.
CAGCAGAGGCTCAGTGGAGCTTGCTGCAGACTGAAGCACCTCAGTGAGGACGTTCGTCCTCACAGCCACGGCAGGTAGCTCGAGCCCAAGGGCTGCGGCCGCCTTGCGCAGCACCACAGAGAAAGCAGCACCCTCCTCCGAAGCCACAGTCGGAGGAGAGATGAATCCAGTGTCTGGAGAGGTATCCAGGCCACTGGCCTCCCCCAGTTCATCTGCCCAGTCCTGTGACAGTTGAGCCTGAACGGCCATAGGATCCCTCCCAGTTGTCCCCATCATCCGATTCCTGGTATGCAGGAGGAAGGATCGGAGCCGGGCGATAGACAAAATGGGTCTCCAGCGGCGCCGAACGCGGCGTCCATCGACGCTGTATCTGCGCCGGGCCCGGACTGGGGCTGAACCGGGGCTCGACGCCGAGTGGAGTCGGCGTCGGAGGTGGTACCGGTGTCGACGCCGGCGGAGGAGGCGTGACGAGGTCGACCGGAGGGGACTCGGGAACGGGTCCCTCGGGCGCTTGCGGCGTCGAGGCCGGAGCCGTCAACGGCGCCGCCGGCAGGCAAGGTTGCCCAGTCGGGTCCGCGGGGCCCGAAGGCGCGCCAGCGGGCGTTGACGGCGGAGCCAGGTTCCTCATGGCCGAGAGGAAGGCACTGACGAGGTCGACCGGATCGGCGGGGACTCGGGAACGGGTCCCTCGGGCACTTGCTGCGTCGGAGTCGCCAGCAGGCAAGGTTGCCCAGTCGGGTCCGCGGGGCCCGAAGGCGCGCCAGCGGGCGTCGACTAAAGGGGTAGCTCTCCCGGATCTGCGCTTACAGGCACGGAAAAAAGAAGAAGAACTGACGTCAGCGCGCGAGGGAGGCGTCTAAGTACTCCGACGACGTCATTCCGGCGCACGACGCCGACGACGGACGCGGAGCCGCAGACGACGCCTAGCGACGCGCAAGGGGTATTGCTGACGAAAAATCTTCCGGATCCAGTCTGACGCCTGGGGATATTCTAAGGTGAGGAATCTAACGTGTTTCTTTCAGATCACTTGCTTTGATGCCCAGCCTTCTAAAAATCACTCTTTCGTACATTAGTCTTCCTTCTGCTTGTGCCCCAGGAGCTAAGTTGTCCTGCTTCACAGCAATAGAAAATATTATTACTTCTATTTGTTCCATTAAATCCGGTTCTCGTGACAATTCATGCCCTCCCGCAACTTCATGCTTAGCCAGTGGGCCACTAGAGAACTTAAACTGTTCTCTTAAAAGGTTCCTACATAGTCTTCTTAACCAGCAATGGTCCCACACCTACTAAAGAAGCCATCAGCAGATCCCACTAGCCCATGCAATTTCAGGCCATCTCCATGCTGCCTTATACTGCCACGGTCTTGGAGAAATAATGAATGCCAAACTATCTAGCTTCTTAGAAAGCACTTAACTCTTGGACTCCTTACAGTCAGGATTCTACACTACCTACTGCACAGGTGCCTTTTTTACAGCCACGGAGGACAGCCACTGTATTCTGGATTAGGGAGCATCTAAGGCCCTGATTTGTTGGATCTCTCAGCAGCATTAGTTACAAAGTCTCATGCCATGGTGCTAAAACATTTACACCGATTTGAAATCTGTTTTTCCGCTCTTAAATGACTTCATTCTTTCATGAAAAGTGCATACAATAAATGTGAAGCCAGAGGTCAAGATGCACAGCCAGCCAGGTGCAACGGAATGATTTTAAAGCGAGTCACGCCGACTACGGGCGTCAGATTCAAGAGGATACTGCCAGACCTGTAACATGGATCTTTGACCCTTCATTAGGCCATCAATTTCAAGACCCTCGACTCGATTGGAATTACGCCAACTTTCGGCCCCCAGACCTTCGTATACTGGATGTCCTTCTGATGACAACAGTCATAATTCATGCAATTGGACCCCGACCATTTGCCTGGATTCAGCGTTCCTGCAGCCCCTTGAAAATCATTCTGGTGCACCCATCAGGCTGTGCATCTCGACCTCTGGCTTCTACTACCTATCTTCATGAATCCCTGATCCCCACCCATAACCAGATCAGCACAAACAAAATTCTAACCTGGTCCTGAAGATGACTTTAATTTACTACGGGTCAAAACGCTGTTGACCTCCCAGCACAAGCAAGCGCAAATCTCTAGGTTCACAAAATTGTTAATCGCATGTAAATTCATTTCTGTAAATAATCACTTGCAAACCTAAAAGTACCTTGTAAATACTACCACTATTGCCCACTCTGCACGATCTTCGCTGTGTCACCTGTCACTTGCGCCGTTCACTGTTTCTCGAGCACTTAAGTGCACAAGATTTTTCGGGTTACACGTACAGCCAGTGTAATCAGTGCTGATACTTTTGTTTTTTCAAATCCAGAATACTCCTTGCATATACTTTAAACCCTTTGAGTCTCCCTGTTTTTCCTACTATATGTGCATGTTTTGTTAACAGCCTGTCAATATTACCTGTTGAGACATTGTTCTTGTTACATACATTATTCACCTGAGTCTCAACTGGGTATACAGGTGTACTCCGGTTGTCTGATCCACAACACATTTTGTAAAGCATCTAGATTATAATACTGCATTTAATTTTTCTTTGCACTGGAATCAAACGTGCAAGATAGTTTGTTTATTTGAATAGATATAGAACAGAACTGTGCAAAATAATTTGCTCATAGTTGAAAAGGTAGTGTGTGTTGATAATCGGTATCATAAGGGCTGGAGCCTGTGTGGGGACTGGGAGAGTAGATTGCATTGTTTTTTCTTTAGCTTTTCTATATACAGGGGAGGGATTGCTATTCCTTTGCATGGCCCAGCCTGGGTTCCTTGTGGCTGGATTCTCTTCTATGATTTTGAGGAACAGCTCAATATGCGATGTGGTGTTGCCGCTATCTTTGTCAGGACATGTGTCCCCACTTTGCTTGACCTTTATTTTCTTTTTGCTTTACTTTTAATTAAAAGACTTTAAAATAAGGGCTGGAGCACCATATTTTTCTTTTTACACCTTCTGCAAAGTGATGATCTTGTTGTTTTTCTAAATACCAGTGTGTTGTGGGAAACCTACCTATGAAAGGCACCACCCTCCGTGCCTTCATGATGCTCATATAAACAAATTATATTGTACCTGGCTTAATCTTCCACATCTTTGTGAGGATGACTAACACTGTACTCCCCAAAGTTTGCTCAATGTTATTTAGGTACCACAGCTATTGTAGATAGATAAAACATTATTCATTTGAATTATTTAAAAAACTGGCAAAGCAGATTAAAAAAATAAAAATCACCAATAAAAGCAATACTTACAGGGTCTTTTATTTCTTCATTGTCTCTTGTAGATGTTCGAGACATTTTAAGTGGGATTTCATCACCATATTCAGTGTCTGATGCATTTGGAGACTCCGCTAAATCAAGAAAGTCGTCTCTCTTGTGACCTCTGAACCTTATTTTGTCTAATTTCTTTAGCATGTTCAGCACTGAAACTTTTTGCTTTACTTTAACATGATGGTTGGGATCTCTAAGAGAAATGAGAATACGTTTTGAGCGTTAGAATGAAAAGCATCCACCAATACATCAAAGTCAGGCACTCATTCAGTATCAAATAGTAGATTTATGATGTTCCCATACAAACAAAACATGTATAACAAAGCAAAAAATTACAACCACTACATACATTTAAATAAATGCCCTTTAAAAGTACAAATATGTAATTACCGTACACCACTACTTCATACATACAAATATCTTCCTTACCCACAATCATTTTGCCATGATGGACTGGCCAAGCAAAGGCTGCAGGGGTAGTCACTGGTTGTTTGTTGGCAAGGGTGAAGGCATCAGACTCTAAAGCAACAGCAGACCAGAAGCAGGCACCTGGCCCAGAACCATGAACATGGATGGAGGGAGTGAGGGATGCAGCCTATAGTAGCTAGTTTACAAAAACACACCAACGTGTGAGTACTGGTGGGAGCTGGGTTGGGCGTCTGACGAAAAGGAGTGTGCCTAAGAAGAGAAGAAAACAACTAACCCCATATCAACAAACTCAGATAGCACATTGCTTTTTACTGCCATTGTGTTACCTGCTCCAAGTGAGGGAAGACACTCCCTGACCCCCTAGACCTTCTCAGGGGGTCCCTATAGGACCTCGTAAATAATATTAGTTCAGCTAACTATAACTCGCGCAACCGCAATCCACTCTACAGTAATGTCATCAGTGATGTCATGAGTGATGTAATATGTGACGTCATCAGCAGTGCATTGCGGGCGCGCGAGTTATAGTTAGCTGAACTAACTATAACAGGGGAATTTATGTTTTTGTACAAGTGAAAAGTCCAGCTAACTAGAACACCCCTGAAACCTATGGTTTTTTTCAGTGAATTTCTGAGGTTTTTTAAATGCTAATTCCTAACTATAACGTGCCTGAAACCTATGGTTTTTTCTGTGAATTTCAAAGGTTTTTTAAATGCTAATTTCTAACTATGCCTACAGAGATAGGACATGTGAAGAAAGAAGAAAAAATGCACAGAAAGAAAAAAACAGAAGTGCAGAAAGAAGCAACAGAAGTCCTCAAAGACGGAGAAAAGTGCAAGAAGGATAACGTGCAGAAAGAACAAAAAGAAGAGCAGAAAGAATCCTTGTTGCAAAATCATCCTGTACCCTCAACTTTTTCAGACGGATACTGGTGGTAACTGAGTCTGACTAACCAGTCCTAAAGCCAGTGCTATGTTAAAAGACACTTAGAATAAAGTGAAAACACCTACATACACTAGGGAACATTATGCGTTGGGGTCCCCCTGTGATTAGCATGACCTCCTCTGTAAGCCCCTAGTATATAATAGGGCAGGGGGATTAAAACTACCTCTTAAAACAGGCCACAGGGCGTTTTTGCACACGTTAACTCAGGCCCCGTCCCCTCCCTTCACCACTGTGTAAACATGCCCTGTGTCCGTTTTTAGTTGGGAGATTAAGTTCATTTGAATCCCGAGGGTCCCTAGGGTCCAACTAGCCCACTAGGTACCTCCAGTAAGCGCCACAGAGCTGCGTTGCAGAGAGGTGTAAAAAGTGGCACGGCCTGGACCACCTCTCTGCAATGCAGCTCAGTGGCGCTTACTGGAAGCACTTGGTGGGCTAGTTAGCCCCCAGGGGCCCTCAGTATTGAAGGGAAATTATATCCCCAATTTAAAACATGCCATAGTGCGTGTTTGCACACGTCACCTCAGGCCCCGTCCCCTCCCTTCACCACTGTGTAAACGCGCCCTGTGGCTGTTCTAAGTTGAGAGATTAAGTCCCCTTGAATCCTAAGGGTCCCTATGGTCAAACTAGACCACTAGGTACCTCCAGTAAGCGCCACAGAGCTGCGTTGCAGAGAGGTGTAAAAAGGGGCTTGGCCTCAGAACACCTGTCTGCAGCGCAGCTCCCTGGCGCATACTGGACATGCCTGTTGGGCTAGTTGGCCCTCAGGGACCCTCAGTATTGAAGAGGAATTAATTCCCCAACTTACAACTCGCCAGGGGGCGCGTTTGCAGAGTGCTGCAAGGAGGGGGCGTGGCCTCCGGCACGATGCCAGTCTTTTATTTATTTTAATTTTTTAAGAAGGGGGGCTGTGTGGTTCCCCTTCTTATTCCAATTTATTGGCCCTGATGACCCCATCCCCCAGGGCCTGTCTCCTAATTATATTTTTTTGACCCCAATCCCCAGGGCCGGCCACTGTTTTTAATTATTTTAAAAAAATATATATTTATAGACACACCTAGGACATGCTGGACAAACCGTACGTACCGATCACCATGACGATTTGCGTGATATTCATTAAAAGGCGACTATGCATACAATGAATCCACGTGGAATGTATTTACACCACTAGTGAAGCTCTGACATGTCTGATGCCCTACCGTGCCTAATCCCGGTAGACACCCTTGTCGTTTATTTATACAAACATGGGTGGCTATTGATGGGCACATTTAATACACATGCACACCAAGCCATTCAAAGGGGATTCGACAAAAATTCGACCAAAACTATGCAAGAAACCCCCCTCACGGTTAATAGAACACACATCCACTGCCGGATGTGTAATACTTTTTATTTTACTCTCTGGAAAGGGGACGAACATCACTTGAGAGTCACAGCGCGCTCCTGGCAGAGCCCAATGCTGTGTTACACCCACCATTGCCTGCCGAGTGCCACACACCTCTGTGTTGTATTCCACCAGCTAGTGCATATGCTATGACACTCTCTAGCCCATGTGCACTGTAACACCACCCCGTGAATATGTCATGCCACACTTGTCTTCGCACGGGTTATATTGCCCCATCTAACGTGCCTTCCTCAATGCCTATGTTATAACGCACAGTGCTATGCCATACATATTACAATCTGGGATCCATATCTTTGTCACAGTGCATATGCAACGTTACACTCCCCAGCACATATTTTATATTACAACTTTAGAGACTAGTTAGGTTACACAACACTGCCCTGTGCATATTACACTCCAAGGCGCATATCGCATAGCACGCGCTAGTGCCTGTGCTATCTCGCGCTCTCCAATGAATCTGTCATTGCGCACAATGTATTGCATATTATATTTCACGCCCGGTTCATCTTATATCACACTTTTTGGTGCATAGTTTATACCATACACTATATCTAGTTTTCATTTTCAATCGTGCTCTCAAGACTATGTTCTATATAACACTGTGTTCACCTACCCTTTTCACGGGCATTACATTTTGCGATAGGGGGTGGAGGGTCAGGGGGTGTTTCTGCCAAGTGAGCCCGGAGTCAGTCACAAACGTCCTCTTCTTCCTAAATAAAAGTGAGATTATGCTGCATACTTGTTCATATTTTAAGTAGTTCGCACAGACACACGTTTTAAAAACAATAAAGTTCCTAATACCCGCCTTCTCTGAACAGTTAGCTTGCTGCCCCATCCCCCTCCTCCCTATCCTCTGTTGTGTGAATCCATGGACTAGCCTCCTCCCTCCTGCCATGCATGGTCTGATGTGCTGCCACTGCCCTCAATTTAGTATGATGTACCAGTCCACCCCTCCTGCCCTCCATTGCCCAATTCTATGCCCCATCATTGACCTCCTGCTTAAACTCTGTGCTTAGCTTGCTGCCCCTATTCTCCTTCCCCCTGCCCTCCGATGTCTTTGTGCATGCCCCTGCTTCATCCTTTTTGCCCACCATGTTCCATGGACCTGCCACTCCTATCTACTCTGAATGTTCTGTTGAGCTGCCACTCCCCTCCCACCTGCCTAGCATTGTCAGATGACTGTAACCTGTCCCTGCCACCTCCACCCTGCCTGTCCACATGCCATGCCCCTATCCTCTTCCTTCTGTCCTACATGGTCCATTGTACTGCCACACCCTTCTGCACTCCCTGGTCTGTTGTGCTGCAACTGCTCCTCCTGCCTGCCCCATGCGGTCTGTTGTGAGGCCCCTTCCCCTGAACTTTTTCTGTGCACAGGTCCTGACCCTCCCTTCTATCCTCCATCGTCCTTTGTGCATGCCCCTGCACCCTCCTTCTTGCCCATCATAGCCATTGTGCTACCACTAACCCTTCCACTTGCCATGCATGGTCTTCTGTGCTGCCATGGCCCCTCCCACCTTCCCTGTGTGGTCAGTTAGCTGCCCCTGACCCCCTCCCACCTTCCCTCCATGGTCTGTGTATGCCATCACAGTCTCACTGTTGCTCTTCACGGTGTGTCTTGCTTCTAGTGCCCATCCTGCCTGACCTCCATGGCTATCTTGCTGCTCCTGCCCTGCCCCCTTGCCCCCAGCCCTCTGTTTACATGTGCAGACCCCTACTCCCTCCCTCCTGGCTTGTCTGTTCCATTGTAATGCCCCTGATCCGTCCCTCCTGCCCTTTATGGTCTGTTATGCTGCAGCTTTCTCTAATGTCTGTCCATTATGGTCAGCTAGCTACCATTGCCTCTTGCCCCTCTGTTCTCTGTTGTCCATGTGCATGGTCCTGTCCCCTCCCTCTTGCTTTATATGGATTGTTGTGCTGCACTCCCGTCCCACATGCCCTGTGTGGTGTATTGTGCTGCTGCAAACCCTGATGCCTGCCCTGCAGGGTCAGTTTGGTGCACCTCTCCATGTCCCTCCTGTCCTCTGTTATCCAAGTCCATGTCCCTACCCCATTTCCTTCCATGATCCAATGTACCATACTTGCGAACATTTTGAACTTGGTAAGAGGGAGATTTTGAAAAAAAACTGGGGTGTTGATTTTCCCCTTTGAGTTACATTGAAAAAGAGGAGATTGTAGACAGGAGACAGATCAAATAAAGCCCATTTGAGCTTAAAAACATTGGACGTTTCCTGGCTGAATCGGGTCTGTTGGCATGTATGGTTGTACTACCATTGCCTCTTCCTTCTGCCCACAATGGTCTATTACATTGCCACAGCCTCTCTTGCAAGTCCTGTATTGATGGTTTGTTGCCCCTGCCCCCCTTTCCACTGCCCTCCATAGTCTGTTGTGCTGCCACGGCCCTTCCTGCCTGCTCAGTGTGGTTAAATTGTTGCCTTTGCACCCTCCTACCTGCCTTCAATTTTCAGAGTCCGTGCCCCTGGCCTCAGCCTCTCAACAGAATCCTAATGAACAACTAGATTGCTAACATTCTATATTTATTACAAAAGTGTGGAACGCCTGACGTCATCTTCATGTAATCAAAACTAATACCTAGAGCATTTCCTTTAGAAATTACATATATGAGAGGGTCTTATTGGCATCAAAATTATGGTTAGTGCTCTAAAAGACTAAAATAAGGACATATTTTCTGAGTTTTCAAATAGCGAGAAAGCACTTTTAAATTATTTGTTATCTTTAGGTTTTTTTATCCAGTTGACCACTTGATTAAATGTTGCACTTAGGGGAGAGGATGTGGTGTTACTTCCAGAACTGCAGACTTTGCAACTGGGGAACCAGGTTGGAGTTTCTGCTTCAGCTCGACATTCTATGATTCTGGTCAAATCACTTAGTCTCCCTATGTCTACAACCAAAATGAATTTGTTCTTGTGTGATGTAACCAATGCTCATGTAAAGCAGTCCAATACCTGACAAGTCTGCACTATATAACACTGCAAAAACACAAAATAATAAGTGTTTTGCACACTTCTGTCATTGGGCTATATTTGGGCTACATCTGGGTGATTTTGGGCTACATTTGGGCTCTTTTGTCTCCGGTGGCCATCTTGGGAGATTTATTTGTTAATCTCCTCATGTACTGCAGTCTCCTCAGTAGGAAATGCTTTCAGTTTTTTACTTTGATTTCATCATGAAGGTATTCAGATATGTCACACATTTGCCATAAATTCTGAAAGTTGGCACTCTAGTTGCTCATTAGATCACTGTAGTAAAACTACTGTTCACCATGGAAGTCTGCTCCTGGTATTAAAAGTGCATGTTTCAGTCTGCATGTCAGAATTTTTTAAGGAAATAGAAGAGGATTTGAGAAGTCACTCAAAATGTGCCCTCATTTTCTTTCTTCAGCATTAATCATAATTTCTATGGCAAAATGAACCCACTCATTTTGTTCCTTTTTAAATTAAATGCTTTAAGTGTTACCACTTTATTCCAATCAAGATGGCTTCAGGTGTGCCATACTTTTGTCATAATGAAGACAGTAAGCGCTCTAGTGGTTTTTAAGAACACTCTGGGACATTCTGTCATTGGGCTATACTTGGGCTACATCTGGGTGATATTTGGGCTACATTTGGGCTCTTTTGTCTCTGGTGGCCATCTTGGGAGACTTATTGGTTATGAAGTTTCCTAATTTCCTCATTTACTGCAGTCTCCTCAGTAGGAAATACTTTCAGTTTTTTACTTTGATTCCATCAAGAAGGCATTCAGATGTGTCACACATTTGCCATAAATTCAGAATGTTAGCACTCTTTTTGCTCATTAAATCACTGTAGTAAAGCTACTGCTCACCAGGGAAAACTGCTGCTGGTATTTAAAGTGCATGTTTCAGTCTGCATGTCAGAATTTTTTAATGAAATAGAAGAGGATTTGAGAAGTCACTCAAAATGTGCCCTAATTTTTCTTTCTGCACCACTAATCATACTTTTTATGGAAAAATGAACCCCCTCATTTTGTTCCTTTTTAAATTAAATGTTTTAAGAGTTACCACTTTAATCCAAGCAAGATGGCTTCAGGTGTGACATACGTTTATCATAAGTAGGACTGTTAGCGCTCTAGTTGTTCTTTGGAACACTCTGGGAAGCTGCAGTAGAACACAAAGGAATCAACTGACAGTCTCTGCCCTTGTTGGATGTACATGTTTTACTGAGAATGTCAGACTTCATTCTCACATGACTGAGAAAGATAATGTGAATTTACAGAAAATAAGCTCTCAGTTTAGCTTATAGATCACCTTACAAACCTCTGTGGGAAAAGCATGAGAAAATATTTTTCTCTCCATCATGATATCCCAGCAGAAGGCTTTTTCACATGGTGAAATCACCTTAGAACATACCACAATTCCTAAAATGAGTATGGTACCATCAACAAATGATTTATAATGTAACTAAAGTCTTAAAACCTTCTATTAACTGAAATGCTTTTTAATGAGGTGCTATCATGTATATTGGTCCCAAGATGGCTGCCAACACTTCTTGGATGAAGTGCTGACAGCCAATCAGATCTCAGGATGAGATGTGTGGTTAGGCTCCGCCCACATATATATACGATTTTACTTTTGATTTTCTCAGGAACTACTGAACAGATTGACACCAAACCTGCAAAAGGCACTTCCCTGACCTGAGGACTACCTCTCTGCCAAATTTCAAGTAATTCTGTTCAGCCGTTCGGGCTGTACCTTGGACTAAAGGTCCCTATGGAAAATTGCATGGGGAAAACGCGTTTTGGGACCCCCCTTTTTTCTCAGCCCCCGCTTGATGAATCCCCCCCCGAGACTTTCAGGGTAGGAGCGGAGCGCCCCATCTATTTTGAAAATTTCGCGAGGATTCGTCAACCGGCGTCAAAGTTATTCCAAATAGAATGTTGCGGATTTCCTATGGAAACACGGACCTAACTATATCTACTGGCGACCGCCAGTAGATAATATACACACACACATACATACATAAATATATATACACATCTGCATATCTATATAAATACATGCATATATGAATACATAATCATGTTATGTACATGAAAGTTTGAAAAACACTAATAAAAGCAAAGCTAAAAAAAACACCCAATTACAAACAGAATTGCTTCAACTTAAACGAGGACGAGACCCATTGCATTTTCAATGCTTGTTTTGTTTGTGTGGCACTCACACCCAACACAGTCTCCTCAGAGCGTAAAAAATCAAATGTGGCAGGGGCACAGATGACATAAGTTTACCATTCCTACCAAAAATAAATACACTGATGCGGCACAGGTGACATAAGGTCACACAGTCACAGACATAATCCAAGCCAATAAAAATGGAGCTGCGGGTTAATCCAATAAAACATCAAACGTCGCTATAAAGCCTTAACAGCTGTGCACTGCAAGCTGCTCACAGACCGGTACCAAGATTGCAGAGATTGCACGCATGAACAATTCGATAATCTGCTGATTTTGGCATATGTAGACAAAACAGTCTGCACGTGCAGAACACTCCAAGATGACGCACAGCGAGCTGGTGTGAATCCCATTCTCGTTGCCAATGTAGTTCACTCATGATTCAGAACAATTCAATATAACTTAATTAGAAGTATATTCTATCATAGGAAAATTGACACATCCTCCTCTGTAATCGACTTCCAACTGACCCTTTCCCAGGATGCATATTCTAGATTATTAGATCACAACCTTCCATGAAAGGATGGAAGATTCCATCATACTTCAGGCAATATCACATTAAACTTTGTTGTACTTGGCATAGTAACAGAGCCACTGACATAGATCTTTGTTTCACAATGTTGTATTTCACACAACCGACGACAGCACCCAGCTCATCCTCTTACTCAACAAGGACCCCTTCACCAACAGACTCAACTGCCAAGAAGGAATGAAGGACGTCGCATCTGGATGAACAGCAGCTGCCTGAAGCTCAACTCGGAGAAGACAGAGGTTCTCGTCCCCTCCACCTCACACTGGACAACATCTGGTGGCCCATTGCCCTCGGCAGCTCACACGCCTCGGCATCGTACTCTACTCCTACCTCTCCATGACCCGACAGGTCATGCCGTCGCCTCCACCTGCTTCAACACCCTCCGCATCCTCCGAAAGATCATCAAATGGACCTCAACCCCCCCGACTCCAGGAAGACTGTCACCCACGCACTCATAACCATGACTACGGAATCGCCCTCTACGCCGGGATCAACAAGTCTCTACTCCGTAAACTCCAGACCATTCAGAACATAGCAGCCAGACTCACCCTCAGCATCCCGCGACACGAACACATCACCCAACACCTGCTTAATCTCCACTGGCTCCCCGTTGTAGAGCGTAACCTTCAAGATACTCCACATGCCTACAAATGCCTCCACAACACCGAACCCCAGTATCTCAACAATAGAATCTCATTCCACGTACCCAAGAGGAACCTCCGATCCACCGCCCTTGCCGAACCCATGCACATCCACAGAGCAAGAACAGATGGGAGAACCTTCTCCTACAAAACCTGGAACGAGCTCACAATCTATATCAGACGTTTACCCGCCCTGAACAACTTCAGGAAGACCCTCAAGACCAGGCTTTTCAACTAACCGGAGCTGCCTCCCCACCACCCCCAGTGCCTTGAGACCCTCACAGGTGAGTAGCGCGCTTAAAACTCCCCTGATTGATTGACACCTAGCTGAACTGAAATAAATAGCAAACAATTCCTCATAATTCAACCAACAAAAAGAAAACATTCTAAGCAAGTTAAGGTCTTTCTCCACTGCCTTTCACTGCATACGACTGGTTTTCTAAGGGAATCTCTGTGCTTATCATTTTAATAATTAAATCTGATACAAGTGATCATGAAACCTCGTCAACAAATGCCACGAGAGCTCACGAGAGCTCAATATGGCTCATACAACTTTTACTATGGTTTCTATATTAAAACAATGGTTCACTATGGCCTCATTCAACATCTGTAAAGACATTCGGACGTCACTGGTCAGGTAAGCATCATATGCAACAGCTAAACCGTACGCAAAAGCTAGTAAGTGCAATATTCTTAATACGGTTCAGTAGAAACAGTCAAATCAGGATTAGAGTGCTCAGTGCTGAAGTGATCACACGGTGACAGGAGTTTGTGCATTCAGCCTAAGGATGCAGAGGGGAAGCTTCCAATGGTGCAGCAGGTGCAGTGCACCGGGGGCCACTGAACCCGGATTACGTTTGTATTTGATATTTCAAGGAGCAGCCATGGGGCCCATTTCTTTCCGTTCGTTCGAACCCATGACCCATTGGCTCCACTACTCTAAGGATCGACTTGGGTCTGTCCATAGGGAACCAGTTTTAATAAACGAGGTTTTATTAGCAAACATTTCTGAACCTGCGTGTTTTTCTAGTTATTGCAGTGTTTGCAATAACACAGCATAAATACTCAAAGGACATCGGAATGGCTGCAATAATATAAGGGCTAGAGTCGCTGAACAATAGAATACGAAAATTCAGTGGGGTTCTTGGACTAAATAAACGATCTCCCCCATTTACACTAGCCTCATATGTATGAATTGAGGATATTGTTAAAAAGTAACAGTTTAATTATTCGGAAAAATAACACTCCATACTAAATTATTACTCGACATGAACCTTTAGACCTGCAAAATCTGAACATTAGTAAAAGTGTAAAAACACTTCCCCTTAGTATCTGCAGTAAAAAATGTTTAAAAATATGGTAGTTTACCAGTTTCCTGAATTCCCTTCCGTACCCACCCCTATAATGACCGGAAACACAAACATTTTGGGAAGATGCCTTAAAGCAGGGATGTCTAATGCAAGTAAAGAAAAGTGTCAGATTTTGAGAAAATTCATATTAAATAATCGTAAACGCAATATATTATGTGTTACACTTGGTGGTTTGAATAGTTTACAAGTATGGGGTTGTACACAGCAACGAAATGTCACTTTGTGGCCACTACAGAGTGCTGCTGGAGTGAAAAACCGAAGAAATGAAAAAGAACATGGCCTGAGCATGTGAAATCCCTAAGAATGCAAGGTTTAAGTGAAGCTTTATGCCACGTTTCCCGGGCCGTAGCTTCCAAACGTCATTTTCCAGATAACACGGTTTGTTACACATTATGGGTTGGCCAAACATCCTTGCATTGATATTTCTAGGCTCATGAATAGGACGTTAATTTTTTTTATTTGTTGCTGCCTATTTGCCCGCCTCTCCAGATAAATCACCCTGAAACGATGCAGACAGGTCGTTCATGTTGTATGGATTTTTTTATTTTTAGCAGTCTTGCCTTTTGACAACGCGCGCCGGCATTTGTTGATGCATACTATGACGCAGCACAAACTGCTCCAACCAGTCCCCGGCCACAACTCACTCACCCTGGCGCAACTCCAACTAATGTGAACTTTTAGAACCGTGCCTTTCTTTCCTTGGCAATGGAAGGAATAAAACATTGTAAGTGTCTGCACAATGCGCGTTCTAAATAAACTCAGAATTATTTGGAATCTAAGGTTGAGGCCATGTGAAAGTCCCAGCAAGCATCTTTTTCTTAGACTCGCGTGAAATAAAAGATGCAACTGAGCAGGCGTGCAACGCCCATTGGACTCAAAGGGCTTCAGCTCCCCCCCGTCGTGTGTGGCAGCCCGGGGTGTGAGAGCTTCCCGGGCAGACACACAGCCGCACCCGAGTACTTCACAGGTCTTTAAAAGACCTTTGGCTTGTTAATGAGGCTTTGATGGTTTTCACCCCTGCTTACAGCCCCTGCAGCTCCACTCTGCCTTTTGCTTGAATAATCAGCCCCCCCCCCCCGAAATTTTTTCCTACCCCCCCCCCCGAAATTAGACTCTAGTTGCGCCTCTGCAACTGAGTAGTGTCACAGCTCAACATTTTGTAATTCTTTTTTCAATTCACGAACCTGACAAGAATTGGATGATTTTTGACAGTTGCATGATTTAAGACTTTTTATACGTTACCTTTACTTTTTATATTGTAAAGTGTAAGCTGAACAAACTTGAGTTTTGATAACTATACTCAAGATAACTGTAGCAAAATGAATGAAGACTGGAAAATAAATCCCTCCAATAATTTGTGAGTTTGCAAGTTAATCTAGCTTTTCCCTGTTCTGGTTAAAATGACAGTGGAACATAGGTTACTTGGATTCACAAATACAATGGCCTCATATGCTTTATGGGGGATGGATTTAAGACTTGAGAGCACTTTACCTAGAGTATCCACAATGCATGAAGAAAATGAAATAGGTCAGAGAAAGCGGATGCTCCCACTCTGGAAATCTCACCCTCCTAGAAGAGCGCACCCAGCTAGTGAAGAATAACATGGCCATCACAAACATGCATACATTTATTTTGTAGGCTTATTTCAGTCATATCCATTAGGACCAGGTCATCTGCATTTACATGGCATAGGGTAAGGGTATCATCCTTTTTTTGGGCTGAGGCCCTTTGATGCAGCTAATACTACCGGTAGGTCAACAACAAAGAGGGAGAAAAGCAAAGGGGCCTGGACACACCCCTGGCAATACCCATTTCTGGTTGGGATTTACCAGTTCAATCTTCCTTCTGTATCACTGGTTACCAGGGCCCAATTCTGTGAATGCAAACCCTTTATGATTGGTAGGAGGATTCTTAGGATTTTTATTTGAATCCGCGTTTCCCACAAACCAACAATAAAAACCTTGCTACAATAAACGGTGAGCTGTGTAACAAAATACCTGTCTACAGGCTTTAACACATGGTAGTACCAATTGGCCTTCATCACAGCCTATTCCCTTTGTCGCATGCTTTTCATAATTAAGTAATTTCTGCTGCCTTTTTCGAAACTTTTCCAAATAAACAGACCAGAGCTATGGCATCTGACATACCCCTTCACAAATAATCAGGACTGTAGCTTCAATAACTTCATACCACCAAAGGCAACTCATGAACAACCTATTGAGCACAAGCATTTGAACAAGGCAAAGAGTGCAATACAAGCACTCATTCAGTTAAAGGACACTTATCCTGCCCAACTAAAAATGTGTAGTGTAATATATCACATGGCGGCAGAGCCTGAGCCTCTCTCTCAGCACTACTTCTCAAAGTGCATTTTTTAGTGAACACATAAGGTGCCACACACTGACATAATTTATGTGCATTGGGGAGCAGGACAACTAAGCAGAACAAAATGCATTTTCAGAATTAGGCAGTACCGTCAAAGAAGAGTGCTATCAAATGTGTCAGAAGAGGAAGTTTGTGTTGCAAGTAGTAAACCTAAGAACCTATAGCAAAAATTGCATTGTAGGTGCTTTTGAAAAAGGCCTATTGCCACTCATCTTTTTAATCTGTGAAAAACAATCATAAAT
Source organism: Triturus cristatus (assembly GCF_964204655.1). Taxonomy (NCBI): domain Eukaryota; kingdom Metazoa; phylum Chordata; class Amphibia; order Caudata; family Salamandridae; genus Triturus; species Triturus cristatus. Next base: position 1,091,851,648 of record NC_140585.1, read on the forward strand.
ACACCACGTTATCATGATGAAAAGTGAAACAAATTACCACTCCGGGCATTTAGCGAATACCACAGTACAATACTAATAGGCTAAAACATCAAAACCACATTAATCAGCAAGTAAAAAGTAGCATGATTACAAAACTAACACCAGAACATGCAGAATCTCAAGCTACATATCATACCTGCAGTCTAACAAAAGGGCTACTTGATGGCCCCATCGCCAAAACCTAAAATGAACAAAAATGATACAATGTAACCATTCGTGAAATGTCGTGGCCTTTTTGGACAGACCACCTAAAGAATGTCAAGCTTTAAAAAAACACAAAAGAAATGTGTGAAAAGAACTGACACAAATCCCACTGTCACTCTGTACTTTGCCAGCCTCCTTAGACATGTGGCATAACATGACCAACATGCCTGGAGGGGAGTCTCATTTGAGATGTTGGTTCAGCACAGTGCTCTCTGTTGCCAGTTAGGCATACTCAAACTCAGGCAATCCTCATCAATCCCTACCCACTGATTGGTTCTAGGAAATGACCATGGCAGATTATGAGATGATCATCTAGAGTCTAAGTGACTAGGCAGATATCTCTGACATGGTTTGCGTGCCACTTTACATTTCGTGCCATCCACACTACCTAGACCCGCATTCTAGCCCCCTCTGACTCCATCATATATTTCCTTTACACTCTGACCACAATACGCTGGGCATGTGGCCTTGCTAAGGAGTCACAACCACCTTCAAGCACACTGATTGCTTGGTGTGCCCAATAGAGGTCTCTTGGACAGTACTCATCTCTTCATTTTCCCTGGTACCATCACCCAATTTAAATTACTAATCACATGAAAGCTTATTCACGTAAACTAGACTGCTATGGACATATGTCTATCTGTGCTCATAGGACTAAGACCTCTACCAAATTACCCTAGGGTTACTTACAGAACACTGGAGGTCTCAGGTCATTTACCTTCAAAAAGGAGATTTTTCCGGATTCTGCCCACTCATGCCCTTGCCTCACTCTATAAACCACTTTCCGCTCACCCTACACACGACACGACTGAGGATATTCATTAAAAAGTGCAGATTTATTGGCTACCCACAGGACATTTGTTTTTATGGACCTGAAGTGTCTTGTGTGCGTGCACACTAGGCCCAGTGGTTTGTGATATCTATTTGTATAGATCCCTTTTACCTCCTCTTGTATCCTCAGTCTATGTATGTGGTATGAGTACATTCTGGTACTGGCCGAATGCTCCTGGGGTCAAAGCATGCAATGCGTTCCAGCTACCATTCCTCCCTCCAACTCTTTCACTGTCCTTTTTACTGCCTCTTCTGTTAACTCTACAATCTTTTTCTCAACTTGCTTCTTTTACTGACCCTACCTGTAAGAAGTTGGCCTGGCATATGCTGGTCACTAGTTATAGTGGCCACCTTGCACCAGTCCAATTCGACTCTTATGGTAGATGGGTTTAAGACAACCTTTTAAAGAAAGCTATCCTAGTGGTAGCTGTGGAGAGCAGCCTTCAGGCGAAGTCTCTGAGGAATGTAAAGCAGCTTGTTTTACCTTATAATCTCTTGAATTACCAAATGAAAGGACACCACACAGGTATATATATCAAATATATATGTATTTAATTCTAGACACACTCTACTAATCTCTTTATGAGATTAGAAGCCAGGAACACATTCAATAAAATTCACAATAAGTTAAGTTAATAAATTATTAAAATTCACAATAAATTGAGCACAAATATGGCTGGGGCCCTAGGGGCATACCAGACCATATACTAAAAAAGAGGTTTAGGAAAGTCGACTTGCAGAATGACCAGGCCTAGGGCCTGTAGAATCGCTGGGGCTTCACTAATGCAGTAAAAGCAGGTAAGTAACAGACCGACGGGAGACGCATGCAGTGTGAGAACACAGCCGCGGGTTCCCTATTGATTTCAATGGAGCAAGTCACGGTTTGATTTTTAAAGTTTTAGGGTACTTCGAGGAAGTCTACAAGCGAGCCACTTACAAGGTAAGTAATTCGAGGGCCAACACACACTAGGGCACTGGAGTGCACTAGTTACCTCACCCAGGGAAGCCAGGTGCATAGGTGTCTTTTGGTGTCGGGTCGCGTCGCTGTTTTCTATGGAGACCAAAGAAGATTTGCTGCTTGCGTCGACTGAAGAAGTGTCCCGTGGAATCCAAGGCTGGATTCAAGATGTAGAAGACCTGAAAATTGAAGGGACAGTGTTCACGGTCACTTGCCAGTGACCCGGGGCTAGGAAGATGGATGCCCACGGATGTCGGGTGATTTCACGTGATCAAGGGTGTTTTGACTCTTCGCTCACGAGGTCCAGGAGAGATCAACGATGACCAGCAGCTGGATTCGGAGTGCCCATGACGTCTACAGCTGACTGCGGTGTCGGCAACTGGATTGGAGCCAACAAGCCTTGGCAACATCAAGTCTTGTGGAAAGTGAATTTAGTCAATGGTGCAGACCGGCAAGGTCTGAGGAACTCACCCAGCAAGGGTAAGTGAGGGCAGGCCTGGAGCAACCAGGGGAGCCCTTTTGTTTGATAAGAAAGTCTTCAGGGGACCCACAAGCCAACGGGCAAGGGATCGCGAAGACGCCTCATGAGGAAATGCTTCACAGGAGCCCACAGTCACTCGGGATGGGGTAGGCCTCTGATTTTCGCGGCACTACCTGCTGGCGGCTTGGGCCACAAATGGTCCAAAGCACAAGTTCGTAGAACGTCGTGAAGGGGTTGCACTCGACAATATTGCACGGTTCCCAGGTATTGCAGTTCCTCATCACTCGTGGGGTCCACTCGCCTCAGCTTTGCTGGGGACTCACAATGGCCGTCGAGAAGTCGGGAAATCCACTTCTGGGGCTGCAGGAACTTCGGACTCCAGAGGGAGCGGGAAAGTTTGCGACCATTGATTCAAGTTTTGGTGCCTGCCAAGCAGGGGAGTCACTCGACTCCAAGGGAGATTCTTCAGTCTTCCAAAGGTAGTGGAACATCAAAGGACCAGGATTCTTCTTGTAAATCGTCATCCAGGGTTATCTACTTTGCAATGGCAAGGTTGCCTATCTTATACTGAAGATAGGGGAGGGACTAGCTCTATGACCACTCCTCTGGGAGGGTCAGGGTAGGGGTGGTTACACCCACTTCCCTTTGTCCAGTTTCACGCAAGAGCAGGGACAGGTAGCCCCTGAACCGGTTTAAGCTGGCATATGCACAGAGGAGCCTACTGCTCCCCCAGTGCAGGACTTCAAAGCACTCTAGGAGTGCACCCACCCATCCCCAATACACTAAATCCTGTCTGGAAGGTGGTGACACCTCCCTGTGACAGAATGCCTATTGTTGGGCCTCCTCCACTGCAAGTTGTCAGCCAGCAGCAGGAGGGCAGCCCAGTGTCTGTGCTGGTGTGATCAGTTTTGTGATGCCAGAGCTCTTTCAGATTTCTACCGTGTTACCACAGTAGGCACATGTCGTCCCCTCTAGAAGGGTGGAATCATGCTCCCACATCATGGACTGATGTGGGGGTATGATTCCAAGTTGTTTGACACCAAACACGACATGTTTTGATGCAGTCATTCCAAAGTTATTTATAAATTTATAATGCACTCAAGAGTATATGGTTCAACCTCATCCACGGAGAATAGACCCTGCCAGCTGCAGAGGGGCCCTGCTCAGGCAGAGGCACCCCCTCACATGGTAAACCAAGCACCCTGCGCTCAGTTTTGATAGGGCCTGCCTTAGGGGTGACTGATCGGTGTATATGTGTGTGTATGGTGAGATATAGGAACCTATACCTCAGTGAGGAGTGCTAACACTACCTCACCCAGGCTGCAGTAGCAGGCCTGTGGTGTCAGATTGAGTCTGCTTCCCAGGGGTGGCATAATACATGCTTCAGCCTCTGGTAGGCCTGTGAAGTGCCTATGCCCTAGGTACCTAAGGTACCATATACTAGGGGCTCATACGGTACCACAGTATCCAATCACTAGTGCATCTAATATGCACACCAAGTCGTTTAGAGAGAACAGAGAGACTGGGGGCCTGATTAGCAGGGACCCAGCCAGACTATAGCCAGAAACCAGTGTATACATCAGAAAAAAAGTGGGGGCAACATAAGTGCAGATCCTACTCTCCTACACTACCCTTCTCCCTCTCAGTGTGCTACCACTTTTAGCCTACATTGATTCTGGAGTTAATGCGAGTTCACCAGTAACCAGTTTACTGGCGAACCAGCTGGTGGATGTACCCGTTTCTTGTTGAGATACAAATGCTTAAAGTTTTAAAATACAAAAAGGGCATTTGTAAGACATGGTGTTTTCTTCAGAGTGAAGATGATGCGATCAATTGTGCATGGAATTGAGGTAGTCAATGATAGCTGATGCTTTTATGACATACATAATTAGCATAATTAGTTATATTACTCTCAAATATTACCCCAGATGTTTAGCAATTCACTAGCATTCATGTTGGGAGAACAAAGTCAACAGGTAAAGCTTGATATGATTATGTGGTGACCGACATTTTTCAAGGAGGAAATGAGGTTAGTTACCATTGATTGGGCCTGATGCACCAAACAAGTAGAAATCCTGAAATACTTAAATGATAACCAAACTGATCAGGGTCAAATTGATTAGCATGGACAATAAAAAGCACCAATGATAATATCTTGAGAAGTCTTAAAGTCCAAATTTATAGGAGATGGAAGAAGAGATTCCAAATAAAAGCAACATTTCTTCCTTCAAGGATTTAAGCGAAGTACCATTTTTATTGGTATCATAATTCTAGAGGGTTGTCCCCAAGAGAACAGACACCATAGAAACACCCTGTGTCAGGACAAAGATGTGATTCACCAAGAAAGGATTGGACCTGTACTGGTAAATTAAACATTCAATGAGGTGTAAACTCAATTTCAGAATGGTTTTAGTTTAAATATACAGAAATAACATTTATAGCAAAGAAATATGAATGCAATACAATGCAACTTTAATGTAGAAAGTATGCTTTGATACTATCACACTTGTGCTCTAGTGCATGGTCTATACTAACATGTTTCACCATTGTGAGTTGGAATATTTCCCTTGTGAGTTACAATGGCTACAAAAATCCCACATTAAGAAGTCTAGTCACATAAATCAAACCTTAGAGAACGTTTCCTAACCAGGTGGCAAAATTATTGAACATGCTGGGTCAGATAAGCAACCTTAAGGACCACTTAGACTTTCATTATGCATTGAAGTCAAGTAGATTTCAAACAAATGAACCTCGTGATACAACCACCACAGTAACCACACAGTCGCCACATTACCATAGAAACCATGCACAATGAATAGTCTTTATGTCCATCCTTCCTAGTGTCCATGGTATGAACAATCACAGAAAAAATGAATTCCTGGTGAATACAAATGTAATCATCAGACTCACTGTAGGAAATTGAGTTTTTTAATGAGGTGTTAAAAAAAACTTCAAGCAACAAACACAATCCTTTCTCAGGGTAAACCAAAGAGGTGACTAAATTAACTTATGCGTAACCCTCTGGCATCTTGGCTCAAACGCAGTCAAGCTTAACTAGAATGATATACCTCATCAAAATAGAGTATAATTTAATAAACAAAATTAGATGAAAAATACGAAAATCCAATTGGTAGAATCGGGAATATGAAATTTGAAAGGTTTAAGTAAAAAAAGCATTAAGAAGCAGAAAGCATTAACTCCTTGCTTTTGTTTTGCATTTTCTGTTTAACTTTAAAAACAAAACCTTAGTTACTCCTGTTCTATAGACATGGACCCTTTCACGTGTTCTTATCATGCTGCCGGACCTCCGGGATGTCGGCTGAATAGCAGTGATCCATGTTGGTATAAATAAAGGTTTTATAAAAAAAAAAAAAAAAAAAAGCAGAAAGCATTAACTGTGGGTACCTGGTCGCCCTAGACCGGGACAAAGTCACAAGTAAAGGCTGACCGTGATGGAGTGTGGGGCGGATACAGGGATCAAGTGAATCCAGCTGAAAAAGGCATATTCCTGTTAGAAATGGGGATCTCTAGTTGGCTGGGGTTTGCACTTTTGTCCAAGTAGGGACCCAGTTTCCAAGTCAGGGTAAGGGAGTCACACTCCTAAATTAACTCCTGCTCACCCCCTTGGTAGCTTGGCACGAGCAGTCATGCTTATCTCAGAAACAATGTATAAAGCATTTGCACTTAACCAACAGTAATACAGTGAAACTACAAAAAGACACCACACCAGTTTAGAAAAATATCCTATATTTTTATATATCAAACACAAGACCAAAAACAATAAAAATCCAACATACAGTACTTAAATATATACTGTCCAAGATATCGTTATAATTGGAGAAATCCATCAAAACAGAGTTCGTACGAGTCGGTAGCTCCGTCTGGGGCCACCTCGATGCTGAAAACAACAGAGTCCAACAGTTCCAGCCAACAGTGTCGGTAAGGGCCAGCGAGAGCGTGGACAGACTCGGTAACCGTACCTTTCTCGTTGCGGCTGGCAAGTTGGTGCGAGCCGGTCGTGGCAACTGTCGTGGTTATGTTGCAAAATGGAAGCAGTGCAGGGTGCGGTGCCCTCTCGATGCGGTGCAGGCAGCAGCTCGTTGACGATCGCCCAGTCGGCATTAGTGAGACCAAGGCTTACGGTGCAGGGTGAGGTGGTGCTCAATGCGCTGCTGGCAGGTTGCGGTGCAAGCGACGTAGCCAGTCAGTGGGAGCTGGCATTGGTCGGCCCAGAATGCTGTGTGGGGCGAGGTGGTGAGTTGAGGAACTTACCTGCCCCAGCGACAATGCGGTCACAGGTGTCAAAGTCTACGGCAGTGACAGCGTCGGTGAGACCAGGATGGCGCAGTGAAGCGAGGCAGTGCAGAGTGCGGTGCCCACAGGTCACGGTGCAAGCAGCAGCTCTGTGGCAGCGGTCATCGTCGGCGAGACCAGGGTTGTGGTGTGAGATGCGGACGGTGCCTTCTGCAGTGCTGTCAGGACACAGAACCAGCAACAGAATCAGTGACGGAGTCGGTTCATTTCTCTTCTCTGTGGCAACTGAAACAGCGGTTCCAGAAGCGGTACCCAGAGGTTGGTGAAGTCTTTGCAGTCCCTGAGACTTCAGAACAGGAGGCAAGCTCCACTTCAAGCCCTTTGAGATACTCGGCACAAGTAAAAGAAAGTTCAGTCCAGTCCTTTCACTGCCCAAGGTAAAAGCATCAACTGCAGGCCAACCCCACAAAGCAACAACACAAAGGGGCAGTACTCCTCCTGGCAGCTCTTCTTCCTGGCAGGTTCCTTGATTCCAGCGAATTCTAAAATTCCGGGGTCTGGGCCCAAATATTTATACTCCAAATCCCTTTGTTCTCTCAAGCAGCGAGTGTCAGTGCTTAGTCCAAACCAGTTCTGTCCTCTCTGGCCCAGCTTCCTGGCAGCTGGTGGAGACAGCATTGTGGAAAGCACACCTGGCCCAATCAGGTGAAAGGAAATCTCCTCCCCCTACTCTAAATGCAGCCCAGGTCTATTCAGCCCAGCCCTGACTCATCCAGACTCTCTGGAGCCACTGCACATTCCCAGCCCCTGTCACTCCAAAGCCAGACAGTCAATACACATCCTAGCAGAGGCACAATGGATGGCTAAGCAAGAAAATACCTACTTTCTTAAAAGTGAAATTTTCAAACACAGAATATAAAAATCACCCTCACTAAAAGATGCATTTTAACATTCTGAGTTCAGGCATACACAATTTTATTTCCCTACCTAGTTCCCAGGGGTAGTTATGCTTATAAGATCTTATAAGCAAACTCCCTATTCTATCCTATGGGAACAGGTAGCCATCCAATAGCCACATACACCAGTGCATGTCCCACGTTTCACATACACTGCACCCTGCCCACCAGGGTACCTTGGGCCTACCTTAGGGGTGTCTAACATGTAAGAAGAGGGAAGGTTGGGGCCTGGCAAGTGGGTGCACTTGCCAGGATGACAGGGCAGTTACAAACTGCGCGCAGACTGCAGTGGCAGGTCTGAGTTACCTTCACAGGGCTACTTCTGTGGGTGGCACAATCCGTGCTGCAGGCCCACTAGTGGCATTTTATTTACAGGCCCTGGCACTCTCAGTGCACATTACTAGGGACGTACTAGTAAATCAAATATGCCAATCATGGTAACACCAATCCACAACACAATTTACACAGTGAGCATATGCACTTTACCACTGATCAGCAGTGGTAAAGTGCTCAGAGTCCTAAAAGCAAGAAAGACAGGTCAGGAAGAAATAGGAGGAAGAGGCAAAACGTTTGGGGATAACCCTGAAAAAAGGGCAATTTCCAACAATTTCCAAAGTCTGCCGAGCAGAGTTCAAAATTTCAGGATTTCACAGGAGGAGCTCAAGTGATACCAGACAAGGGTCCAGAAACTTTGAGGCGCCTCTTAGGGGTTAAGGAACTCAATCCAGCAAGGGCTGCAGGGTTCAGGCAGGTCCAGACAGGGTCAGTTGCAGCAGGACAGTTGGGCAGTTTCAGGGAGGCTTGTTGTGTTCCTGTAGCTCAGAACAAGAGGTCAACCATTTGGCCCCTGGAGTCACTCAGGTTAGCCTGGGATGAAGAGGGCAGGTCCAACCTTCAATCTCTTTCGGTAAGGAAAACCATTCCAAGGTGGCAGCTGTCTGCACTTCTGCAGGCATCTGCACTAACAATTCTGGCTTTTTTACTTTACCAATCCAACACTGGTGATGGCCATCTTTGAGTTGTAAAGTAAAAATAAAAAATAGAGGGCGCAGGAGCACAAAAAGAGAAGCAAGCGATCTCGTAGCATTTTGCAGTTATCGAGCCCTTGAAAAATTATTAGATAATAAAACAGAAAGCAAGATGGGGAGGAGCAGGGAAGTACCCTACAAGATAGGGGTATTCGTTCATGGTAGGAGGAGAGACCTAAAGGGGCAGAAATGATGGGCAGAAGAAGCGACATGGAAGGGAACAAGGAAAGAGACATGCACTCCCTTGGAGTGGTCAATGAGAAATAAAAAGTGTTCATACAGGGCAACAGTGGAAGCATACAACTCATCAAATCATTAGCAACATAAAGCAGCAATACTGCAATACTCCAGGAGTGGAACAAACACAAGAGTAGGGAGGGCATCTGTTGAAAAAATAACACAATTGGAAAGGATAAGGTAGTCATCTATCCATAAGCAATGGGCAGACCCAAAGCCTAGTTGTTGTAATATCTTTTAGACAATAAGGTCTCCAACAATAGACCACCAAAGCTGCCTGCCAGCAAGTCCTAAAATGCAAGGAGTTGGGTTTTGTAAATGGTAATCTGCTGCTCAGATCGCCATTTGCAAAACCCAACTATTCTTCAAAAGATTTCCTGATGAATGAATGAAACACAGTCACCATGTAGGACTGCATTTCGCTGCCACAACACCAAGAGCATTAAAAGGGGTTGCTCTGGTTTATAACTTTGGGCTGGTTGAACACTGATTGGTTCTATTTTTGATTTGTCTCATCTTGTTTATTAATGTGTGATTTATTTTTGAATATGGAAAAAGTTTGTATAGGTTTGCGATTCTTTTTGTTCTCACTCTCGATTCTTAAATATTGAGCAATGTTATGTTAGTATGATAAATGAGAAGCAAAATGTGAATAACAGTTTGACGAAATAATATAAGTTTACTATTCTAAAACGGATACATATGTATTTATTTATGAACATTTTTATTAATGAAAGCTGGTGAGAAAACTAAAGCGGTCTCTAGGTCCGAGGTAAAAAGAGCCTTTGTCTTGAAACACAGATTGGACACAATTCAATGTACTAGGAGGGAACAACCAATGTGCCATGAAATGTTAAAAAGAAAAAATAAAGGAATGCTTAACAAATACATTTTCACATTCCCGCTGCGTGTCAGCCCAGCCAATAAATAGACTGATCGCATTTAAAAGAAAAGTAAAAGGTGACAAGTTAAGAATTAACATTCTGAGCTGACTGGAAAGAGGCAGCAAAATCTTTTTTAGGTCTGGCTTTAGATAAGACCTTTTGATTTTCATAAGATATGAAAAAATACATAGAGGCTTCAAGCCAGCCCTCTTCATCCCCTAGTCTGTTACCATGTCATTCACATTTTTCTTCAACCCTTTACAGCATACATGTGGCAGTGGGGTGGCCCACTTTAGCCACTGACTAACTTCACTTTGAGTGACGACATTCCGACTCTTCACAAGGAGCGCATCTACACACAAATCAGTTCACTTTAGTGCCAGCAACTACTATTGCAATGTGGGCTTTTAGAGACCAAAACAATTTTGTTTTAGCCTTCTTTTTTGTTATGTGATCCTATTGGCTTTGCCTGGTTTGTATACAAATCCTCAGAGAAGCAGTGATATAGTTGCCTAGTTTTAAGAATTTAATAATAATAATACTGTAGTTTTTGACTAAATTTGTGTTGTTTTATAGTGCTGTTGATAACAAGTGCCACTACTAACCAGTTTATAGGAAATTGAACTATCCGACTAGGCAGGATTCTCGGTTCTGTTAACCATGTCGAGGTTTAAGCTTATAGTCTTAGGGTCACTAACAGATCTAAACAGACATGCTTAAATTACTGCTTTATCCTACTAAGCATCCAAATGTTTAGAATTCCTGAATATGGCAATTATTTAAATAATGAAGCAATGTTTGCATAATGGCTCCACATCTGCCAAACAAATAAAATGACTAAAATATTCCTATTTACTGGCCTCTTAAAGCTCTGCATTCTCAAAGTGGAGACACAAATAGAATAGTGCAGATGTTCTCAAATAGCAACAGTGTATAAACAATGTGCATAAGCATTATGCCTTGATTGCAAGTATTTTCCAAACTGCTATTTAAAATCTACCAATCTAGCATTTGCTTCACAGTTTATCAAAATACAATCTTTATTGGATCGGAAAGGTTCTTGCACTTCAACGCTTTGCGAGCACTTTAATCAGGGTTCTGTACTCTTCAAAAGCAGATTAATCTTTTCTTAGTATGAAAATGTTTGAGAAACGATGTTTTCTCCACCCTGAGGTCTGAACAGGTTTCCTTCACATGCTTGCACGTGTGTGTATATATATATATATATATATATATATATATATATATATATATATATATATATATACACACACACACATACATATATACACATACATATATACACACACATACACACACATTTATTTATTTTTGGACACAGTACCTCTTACATTACATTAGAAGGCTACTGGTAGTTACCAAGGTACTGCACAACCATGGAAAGTTAGGACGCCGAAGGCAGACTTCCTTCATAAGGTCATGGAACTTAAAGGTGAGGTACAATATCATTTATTGTATGGCAGAGGGTAGCTTATTCCTTATAATATACGGTCTCACCATCACCCTTCTCGCAAACCACTTAAATCCTTGCTGTCTTACTCTTTCATGTTCATTACAGACATGAAGAATAAAATCAAAATCTGTATTGCACAAAATAAACAAATAAAATGCAGTTAGTAATTTTTGCAAAAATATATTAGAGTATATTTAAAGCAAATCAGATTAAAATTCTGTGGCTAGATTATGTAGAGACTCTTTTCGCTAATGACAAAGCATGGAAAAAATAAAAATCTTGCCACTAATATTTACTTTCTACTGATCACTTTTTCTTTTACAAAATCATCAGCAGGAGGAAAACCAGCTCCCGATGTCCCTGCTTGAACTGCAGATGTAATGAGTCTCCACAATTTGCCTTGCAGCTTGGCTGGTGGCTCGGGCACTAAGCATTGTGACCTCCAACTCAACCAATAAGTTATTACAATTGAGCAGCTATGTCATTTTTTTATTACTGGTGACCAGAGGCATCACAACTCCACTGTAATTAGGAAATTAGACAATGTATTTTAGGCTCCCATGTGTGTATTGTTTGTATCATTGTTATACTGATGTTTACTATTGCTTTTATTATTACTAATGGTGGTGGTGTTAGTAGTATTACTTCTGCCATTGTTGGGAGAGGCTGTGTGCCTGGCCTTATTCTAGCCCAATACTTGCAGCCAGGATGTATACAGTAAGACAAATGAACAGTATGTTGAGGGGTTTATGCAACAAAATTTTAGCTTGCCTTATGGAACTAAGAAGTATGAGTGGTGGGCTCCTTTAACATAACTTGTATTTGTAAAGCACGCTTTCACAAAGGGTATCTTGGCATTGAATATCAGATGTTTATTGTTACCCAACGCAACAGTACTCATTTTATCGACCTCAGTAGGATGTAAGGCTGAGTCGACCCACCAGGATTTGAACCTGTAACCAGGAGGTCGAACACAGGTCCCAACGGTGGATGCATTAGTCCACTAAGCCACCAGACCCGTTGGACAGATAACAGATCACATCCACATTATAAGCTATAAGGATGATGTTTCTTTAGAGCTCTATAATTAGGCATAAAAAGATGTCCATAAACAACTGAGGCCTTGGATTTAGTCGAGGGAACCTGCAAAAGTAAAAGTTCACCAAATAAAAAAGACTATCACTCTTATGGTTGTAGGCTGGATACCCTGTTGGTGGCCCAATGACAGCTCCCCGGACACGTTATACTACATTCAGTGCAACCAACCATGCCAGACTTACAAATGAAGATCATTCCAGTTATTGAATGTATACAACAATAAATTATTTAACTAATGGATACTCAATATGAAAATAGTTTCTTCTGCATAAGTGAAAATAAACATGTACTCAAAGCATACCAAACTCCAGCTCTCTAAACCGCTCATATGCAAGTCATGCAGAAAATGCTGCAAGGGCGAGAAATGACAGTTCTCTTCAAATTCCTCTATTTCCTTTCTGGTGAAAACAAGGAGATTTGCTAGGAAATTGTCCTGTGGTCGTCCGTCTTAATGCTTACATTCCCATCATTACAAATTTACATTTTTAATACAAAACTGTGATCTCAATCATTGAATATTCTCTGGGGCAACTACCACTATTTCACTAATAACGGCTATAAATGTTTTGTGAGAGTGCATATGACTAAAATCAAAATCTTCCACTGAGCAATTCCCTGTGAGTAGTGGAACCATTTATTTGGCTGCTGGTGCAATGCAACACGTGTTCTCGTGGACATTAGCTGCTTGGAAGCCCAGAGGAGCAGTGCTTGGTAGCAATCATGTCCCTACCTCTCCTCCAGTTGCGAGGTCTCTAAGGGAACAGAATAAGTGTTCCACCAAACTCAGTCATTGCTGCCTGAAAATGCAGTACATGGTGTAAGTTTTTATGAACTGTTGAAACATATAAATGAACTTTGCAGAACCTAAGCGTCATGAAGCCAATTCAGCAGCTTCAGGACGCCTCACACCCATTGTTTCAGTGCTTCAGTCTGAAAATGTATCCGCTCTGAATCTAGAAATATTGCAAGTTTTTGCTCAATGGGATCCTGTGCTCAGGAAATGAAGTAAATGACATGACATTTATATAATACAGAAATACAATAAACAGTTCAGCTAATGAATGGTCCCCAGAAAAGACTCGAGCAAAGGACCTTGAATGTTACCAAGACAGGAACATCCTACGCATGGCTTCCTCAGAAGGAACACACATTAATGCAATTTATTAATACAGAGACCATGGAATAGGCTTCTATTTCGCTGTTCGTTCTGAAATGAAAATGCACACAGAGGCATGCATGTGGAAAGGCTTGTTCACATAAAATAAAAGTGGACATTTCTCTCTGCAATTATGAATAACGTCAATGCAAGCTGGCTAAGGCCTAGTCATGCTAACTAAAGTATGTCTAAATAAGGTATTTTCTAATGAGGAAAACACTCTTACAAGGTGAAAAGTCAGTTATAAAGCTTAAGGCAGTGTTAGGTTTATTTTTAAGGACATGTGCAGTTGTTAGGCTGTATTACAAAAGGGCTGCTCTACTAGCCGCCCACATATCCCTTAGTCATAAAGGCAATCTCCTTAAGAGCCCACCTTTCCCACTTCTAAAATCTTTGATCCAGCATCCTAGCTGATCCGGGGGGTCCAGCTTATTGACCACAGTTGGGAAGTAGGGTAGTGGGCCAGCTTTCCAGGAGGATGCAGAGGAGGGGAGTGTGTAAATACAACTGTTTCCTCGTTTTACTTTGAAAAGATTAGAAAAATTAAATGTATAAAATGTACTACTAGCTCTGCTCTAGATGGGCTCCTGATTTGTATAACAATTTTATTAAAGCACCGAAGTGACTTAACTACCGACCAGGGACAGCTCCTCCGTTGGAGTGCTGGATTGTCGCCCTACTCAAAATTCCCCCAAAACCCCAAATATGAAAAATAAAATAGCAATTTATTACCTTTTTCATCCCCTGTTCCGAACAGAGCATCAGGATGGGGACGGGGCTGCTGCTGAGTGACAGCAGGAGGGTGGGCTGTCTATGCACTGTTTAAAGTGTGCATGTCTTTTTGGCTGGCCTTCCTGCTACGACTGGCCACACATGCACATTTTAAACTTCTCTAACCCAGCTGTCTTAAGAAAGCTGGGTTAGAGAAAGTGCAGGCCTTCAGAGCGTTGTGGAGCACAAAGTAATGTCACTCCCTCCAATCAGGGCGCTGCTCTCATGCTGCATGAGTGCAGCGCTAGGATTAGTCAAGGGAGTTGCAGAATCTATTTCCTGTAAGAGGAGGCCCGGAGCAGAGGACGTAGTGTACATCTTCAGGTAAGTGCATTTCATATTGTGTCTCGGGCCCTACCCCGCTTCCAGACGCTAGCTGACACTGCTACCGACATTTGCAGAGAATGGAGCAAGTTTGCTTAAAGGAGAACATTATTCACTGTAGGGTGGAAAATGCATTTGCATTTTAGAATGCAGACTGAGTACACAGTCCTATGAACCTAGGAGGTCTAGCATATGGACACTGGTATTTGATGGAGTCCTAATCAAACAGTCTGTGTTCAACAAAGCCTTGATAGATGTCACTCTAGAAGAACAACTCCAGAAATAAGGGATTTTATCAGATGCAATCAGTCAAAGGCAGGTTTATAAATCGTTATAAGAAAGGAATACTAGGGGTTACAAATCTTCAGCAAATATAAAATAGCAGTATACAACATTGGGAGAAACTTTTTTTTTTTTTTTAGAATAGCAAATGGTTTGGGAACAATCATTGACAGATGAAGTGAGTTCGGGAGAAACTCTTCACACAAGAACTGACTCACTGGGGGAAATCAGGGAGCCTATGCAATTATAAAGTGGCACTAAAACTTGCAACTTGTGTTCAGCCATAAAATGACTGGTGAGTTACACATAAACCGTCTGTGCACCACTGACATACCAATCCTTCCACTACTGGGTCCACTGCCCTGGACTCTCTCCCTACTGTGCTGCATTCTCTCTCTGCTCATATTGTTCGACTACTCTTACTAGAACCATACCTGAAGACATTTACACATTTATAAATGTAGGTATTTTCAAGTTTGTGTTCAACATACATCATTCTTCTGATCTTTTCACCTTCTCAATATAAAAAAACTGTCTGCGTCCAGTGATACTGTTGAGTAAATACTTCAAAATGTGGTGCTACTGTAGAAATAATAAAACAATACATAACTTCAGTGTGTTATGGTGGTTTGTGTAGTAGCTGCAGTGGTGAAGCGTAGGTACTATAGCACCAACAGTAGGCCTGTGATATTGGATTCATAGTGCTATTTGGTAGAAGGGTTGCAGTTCTGAACATATTGTGGTATAGTTTATTGTATAGTTCTAGCTATATTGTTGGTGCTGTGCCCTTGCCATGCACAGTGTTTTCATTAATGGCTTCATTTCCGAGGTCATAAATGTTGTTATCGATTATGTCAAAGAATATGCTCTGAATGGTGCAATATGTGAGGTCTTGAGCAGTGAATGGAGAAGGCACAAGTTATAGTTACTTCAGTTAACTTTAACTGGTAAATTGTTTTTTAAAGTTTAAAATGTAATGTTCTTACTGCATTTTCACCTAACTATAGTGTCACTTACGCCTTTGTTTTTTAGTGAATTTCTGAGGTGGTTTTGAATGGGAAATTAGATATTATTACCATACCCAAATAGAACATCACTTAAAACTTTGTTTTATTTTTCCCTCAGTGAATTTTAGGTTTTTTTCACGTAAAGTAACTGTCATTTTAAGTGAAGCAGATCTACTGGCTTTGTCAAAGTCAAAATACCGTAAAAATAAAAGGCAGGCCTATTGGCTTTATCAGGAGGTCAGGCATTTCAACATATATAAGGCAAACAGGGGACCCTGTGCATTGAGTTTTATCTGTGCATAATTTGAGGTCTCCTGTGCACTTGCTGAGAATTGACATGCCTGCCTGAGGGTTCATGTGCTCGGACTCAATTTTCCTCTTGCTCTTCTTACTTCCACTCCTAGGCTACTTGCTGTGTGCAGTAACATAAGGTCTCTGGGACCAGAGTGATGAGGCTCAATTAAGTTGCGGTTGTTGGTGATTTTCCCTCTGCACAAAGAAGCTGGGAAACATATTTCTTGGAGTGTTGTTCACCTATAACCATGCCCAGCACATGCAAGAACCCTCTCAGGAGAATGGTCTTCTGCACTTTGGCTTCTAGGCACTCGGTCTGGATCCTTTGGACTAGCTGGCTTCCCCACCACTTAGTCTGACCATCTATTTATAGCGCGTTCTTGGCACTATCTGTGTGACGGTGAGTCTAGAAAGGAGTGTCCTGCTTTCTGAACTATCTTGAGCTGAATGGCTCAGTGAGGGTGGGCATTTTGATATGACACAGGCTCAGAGTGTGTGACCTGATGGGCCTGCAGAAGATCTAACAAAGGGTTCTCGTCCATGTTTTATGGATCCTTCAATGGGGCAATGGGTGCAGTGGCACCAGGGCTCCTGGGTGTAAGAAGCCCACTTCACCTCAATTGTGCCTGCCTTTTACTACCCAATGACTACTGCATGCAGTATAATAATAATTTCTCTGCCCTGCCTTCCTTTAGCTTGCTCCTTTTTAGGTCTCGGGACCATCCGGTCTGCCGAAGGCAGAACCGGAAGTCCGGAGATTTAATGATTCTTAGAGTGGCTATTTAGCCCGCCTCTTTTTGCTTCTCCTCCATTGGCTGGCTTCCTAAACGGAGGTCAGCCATTGGAGGAGAGAGCCGTCCCTCCAAATAGCCTCCTTTTTTTTTTAGATTCGGGGGCGTGTTCCCTGCTCTTCTTTCCACTTTTTAGCCTCGCCCCCGAATCTGAAAACGGCCGCTGCGTTTCTCCGAGGCATTTCTGCATCACCTCGGAGAAAGGCAGTGGTGTGCTTGTTTGGTTACTGTGTTCAGTTATGTTCACGTGAATGTGTATTTCTTAAGACAGTAGTCTCCACCAACCATTTCAAAGTGCTCAGCAAAGACACAGGTTACCTTGTGCATTCAGGCACGAGGGGGGGTTAAAGGATTTAGCCAGGATCACGAGATGTGGACGCGACCCAGAGTGTCGAACTCTGGTTTCCCGCCCCAAGGTCGGCCATCTAGCCGGCGGACCGCATCCGCTCCCCCGCTGCTTAAGCCCTTACCCTGCCACTGCTCTCGGCGCCAAGCACCTCCTAGTCTTCGCCTGGGGAGCTGGGGGTTGCTACTGCGCCTTTCTATCTCACTAACTCACTTTCACTGTCTCTTTCACTACCTCTCTCTATCTCACTACATCACAACACCACTCTGCTTACAACTCACTACTTCACAACATCCCTCTCCCTCACTACATCACTGTTTCACTACCTCACTCTCACTACATAACTCTCTACCTCACTACTCCACTCTATCTCACTACCTCACTCTATCTCACTAACTCACTTTCACTCTCTTTCACTACCTCTCTCTCTATCTCACTACATCACAACATCACTCACTACCTCACTCTCTCTGCTAATGCAATAAGTATCACATATGCAAAAAAAAAAAGCTAATGCCAATAGAAATGACAATGCCATTTATTTAGGGATACAAAAATGATAAAAAAATAATGAGCAATACCAATAGCTCTACCTATAATATTGCAGAGACCATTGCATTGTAAATGCTTCGGCCGTGTTCTCCTTAGCAGGACACACTGCTTAATTTATGTTACGAATGTATTGTGTTACACAGAACGACCTTAAACCAGCGAGGTTTCAAAGAAATGTGCAGAGTAGGTTTAAGAGAACAGCGTATATGCATTGACCGAAAATTATTAAGATGCAGAGTTCAGAATTAGAAGCTCACAACCTCACAACTTCACTCTCTCTCACTCACTACCTCACTCTTTCTATCTCACTAACTCACTTTCACTCTTTCACTACCTCTCTCTATCGCACTACATCACAACATCACTCTATGCTTATATATCACTACCTCACAACATCCCACTAACTCACTCTTTCACTACCTCACTCTCTATCTACCTCACTCTCACTACCTCACTCTCTATTTCAATACCTCACTCTCTCTATCTCACTACCTCACTCTCTCTCTGCTAATGCAATAGGTATCACATATGCAAAAAAAAGCTAATGCCAATAGAAATGACAATGCCATTTATTTAGGGATACAAAGATGATAAAAAAATAATAAGCAATACCAATAGCTCTACCTATAATCTTGCCGAGGCCATTGCATTGTAAATGCTTGTTTTTTAGTGAATTTCTGAGGTGGTTTTGAATGGGAAATTATATATTATTACCATACCCAAATAGAACATCACTTCAAACTTTGTTTTATTTTTCCCTCAGTGAATTTTAGTTTTTTTTCACGTAAAGTAACTGTCATTTTAAGTGAAGCAGATCTACTGGCTTTGTCAAAGTCAAAATACCGTAAAAATAAAAGGCAGGCCTATTGGCTTTATCAGGAGATCAGGCATTTCAACATATATAAGGCAAACCGATTGGCTGTGTCAAGAAAATCACCACAATAATTAATCAATAACCATAAACCAATATATCCCTTATTAATACACAAAAAACAAAGTTTCAACATAAAAATTGCCAGAAAAATATTTAAATAACAGCATTTTTATTTCAAACAATCAATACTGCATACTCCTGGGAAGCCGCTGTGCTCCTTGCAGCCCCACAACACTTTTTAAAAAAAAAAAAAAATGTGTTTGTTGGTGGTGCTCCAGCCCTTACATGAGGCACCATGACAACTACCATAAACAAAACGTCCAAACAGGGCAGTATGGGATGCTCCCGGCATGGAGCAGTGAATATATAACAAGGGGCGTTGTCACTTCAATATTGAAGCAGCAAGGCTGTAACTTTTTTAAATTTATTTTTGTATTTTAGGTGCCTCAGTCCCACCTTGGGTATGCAGAGTTTACATTTTTATTTATTTTTCATTGGCAGTGCGGGGAGCTCACATCCAAGCTGCCACGTCTACTGGGTTTCTTTAATGTTTTGGTGATCTGGAGTTCATGTGTGCAGCCCTCACCTTGTCTAACACAGTCAGTGTTGGAGCAGGAGCTGGCACCGTCCTTCTCCCTGCCTGAGAGCATGGGTGTTGTGGCACTGCTCCCTTGGCCGGAGACCCATCTGGGCTATAAATGAGCATGTTGGAATAACTTCCAGAATAGATTGTTTCAGGATAGATTGTTTCAGGATAGATTTTTTGATATTCATCATATATCAAAATAGTGTCATTATTAATCATACCTAAAGCACCCGATAAGTAAAGGAAATTCCCTGAGTGTATTCAAGCTATTTTTAAGATACACCTAGATTCCTGCATTTATTCAGTACCAACTTATCTAAGAACTCCTAGTGCTGGTCGAGTCCATAAAGGTGGTATTCACCTACCCTGGTGCGAACAGTTTGCCTATGATGAAGCATGCCATAAGTGATCTTTCCAATATCTTTAAAATGAATGTAGGTGTTGGAAATCGCTCTCAGTATCACGACCCAGACATTTATTGTGTAAAGATGTATTGGTGAAGAAAGTATGCCTCGGTTTATTACCTCTTTTTATTTGTGGACCAGTGAGGTTAACGAAGTCTTGAAAGTGATAGAGTTGGTCCTAAGATGACATAGGGCTGGATAAAGCGTCACTGTAGTTCCTTCAGCATTTGGATAACATGGTCAAATTTCAGACTCCTAATAAAAGGTGAATGAAGACATCTTAAAATCAGCTTCTGAAAGGGAGGGTTTCACTTTTCCAAGAAAGGACAGCTAATAAGACACCGTTTTTCTTTTCCTAGTAACATGTTCTTGAAATTGGACGATTGTGTAGAGGGTGAATCCAAGGGAGTTTGCAATATGTTACTCGTGGGTCAGGGGAGATGAAGCCATCTAGGTTCATCAAACGTTGCAACTCAAGAAAAAGAGCTAGCACTCGATTTTGGTTCTTACAATTGTAAATCTTTGATCTGATAGTGGCCAGAAATCTACATATCACAAATGTCTATCTAGTGGAATGGAGCCTACTGTGGTAATGCAAATCTGTTTTGCTTTTTTTCCTACTCTGCATGGAAAGCAATTCCTCTACCCCCCCGGATGCCCCCACACAGAGAAAGCCCCTCCATCTTGCCCTCCCCAGCTGGAGGTGGTGATCCATTCTCCATCCCGTTACGAATAGTTCAGCGAGGTCTTGGCTGGAGTAAATTTCCACCCATACTCTGGCTGGAAGGGGTGTGATCCATAGTAGGAAATTAATTTAGGATGGTCAGAAAACCTTTTGTGAATTCCAGGTGGAGGTAAAGGACTTATGTTTGGCTGTAAACGTATGTGGAATGGGTAAATCTTTCCTTCATAACAATCATCTGTGCTTTCTAAAGCACTTGGATCCAGTTAGGTAATTAAAATATGAAATTAGCGGGGTGTAGTCTATTTACAAAAAAAAAGTGCAGAAACCACGCAGTTTTAATAGTAAATTGAGGGTTGCAGGTTCTGCTAGATGGCCCCTTGGGAAGTGGTGTGGGGTGCTATACCTTAAGGAGGAAGGCTGCTGTGATTTTGTTAATAAAATTCATCCGTCAATTTGAAAGCTAATAACTATTTCTTTGAATTCCTTATTTTGACAAGCAAAGATGAAATATGTAAAAACCATACCGAGAAAGAATAAAAATGATGTGAAGTCAAATATTTTAACATCTTGCATGCACCAACTGAAATGTTACACAACGTGCAGTTTCATTTTGTAGGCACATGCCAAGCGCTGAGCTGTGGTAGGGTGGCAGCAGACCAGCAGAAAACAGCTCACGGGCACTCTGCTATAATTAGCTTTGAGTTTTACTACTGTATCAGCAAAAACGCTTGTCCTTTACGAGTGTAGGCGGCGCGGGTGGTCCACAGTAGCTGGATATGTAATAGGCTGGCCTGATGTCACGGATTAGTAGGCATTTAAAAACGCAGTGGATTGACCTTATACAGCATTTCACCGTGTTGAGAGTAGTTACATAGCGGTAAATAATGTAACTTTGTTTAATTTTGTAACAATTCTGTTTTTGTAATATTTGGTTGTGGTTTAATTTGGCTTTTAGCACCTCTCTGAAGGCGGCGATGATTATGATGATGAGCATAGATTTATATAGCGCACAGATGCTCCGAGTAGTGTCCGGGCGCTAGTACTCGTGCAGTAAGTTAAGTATGAGCAAAAAGCCATGTTTTTAGCTTCTTAAAAATCTGTTTAGACCTTACAAGACGATGGGCAAGGCAAAGTTCATTATAGGCAGAGGACCCCAGAAAGGAGACCTTGAGGCCACCTTTCCGCGATTGAGCTTGGTACCACTGCCAAGGCCAAAACAGGGAAACTAGCTTCCTAGTGGAAAAATTTAAATTAATTCTTGTTGCAAATGTTTGAGACCCTATACGGTGTAAGGTTGTAAAGGTAAGTACAAGTGCCTTCAATAAATTCGGTTTCTTCACTGGAAGCTAGTGAAGAGAATGGAGATGCAGGGAGACCCTCGTTCTAAGAGGAAGATTGAAAAGCAACTGTCCTGCAGCATTTTGTACAATCTGAAGCCTATTGATCCAGTAATCTGAAAAACCTAAATATAGAATACAAGAATAATCCAGCCTTCAGGTAATTAAGGTCTGAATCGCAATTATCCTGGCCAGTGAGCAGATACAATTTTTTTTTTTAAATACACAGAGGAGGCCAAAACAGGTTCCCACCAGTGGAGAGATGGAGGTTGAAAGGAGAGCTGGTTATCAAACTTATCCCCTAAGTTTTTTTTTTTAATTCAAGTCATTTTTATTGAAATAACAATAACAATACAATAACTCTTCCAATCAAAAAAGTTCAAATCAGTCTTTGGAAGACAAATACAAAACAGAAATAAATAGCAACTGACATGATATAAAGTAGAATAAACATAAAGTAAAGTAAAGTAAACAAAGTAAAGCACCTCCGGCTTGCATCATCAATGAACAGGTACATATATATATACACATACTGCACAAAATGTGGGAGCGGCGCACCTGGGTTCAAGAGGATACACCCTGTCGTACGGACAACCAACCTCGCTCAGAAAGACCAAACCACATAATAACATTTCAATATTTCAGGGTGGCTCATAATGAAAGGAGGATACGTCTAATGATTTCCAAAGCTTCCTATTGGAAGGGCTCCAAGTAGAAGCTTGTAGAGCCGGATTATTAGAACCTCTCAGGAAAGATAACCACTCCTGCCAGATTTTGAAGCTCACCTCATTCGCATTCTTCCATTTGCAAAGTACTACTTTACATGCCATTGTGAGCATTAAGTCCAAGAGCTGACGATCCTGAGCATTTGATATTTGTGGGTCCAGCGCCCCTAAAATAACATATACAAAGTCCTGAACAGGCCTTATCTTGAACACATGATAAATGCAGTTGAATATTTTCCCCCAGTAATCCCCCAGTGAAGGACAATTAAATAGCGTGTGTGCAAGATCACCAGAGCCTGATTGACAATTCCAACATACAGAGGACTCCCTTAATTTACATTTGAAAAGTTTGTCCGGCGTCCAGAACGCCCTGTTGAGCAGCATATATTTCGTTTGGAAGAGGATGGGCGATACCTTGTGATGAAGGGCCAATTTATGTATCGCCTCCCAGTCAAAAGTTATACCGGTTCGATTTGGCTCGGCCTCCCAATGTAACTCCACCCTTTTATGATTTCCCTAAGTTTTAACCACTTCTGATTGAGGGAGCAAAGGGAAAGCACTGTCAGTCCAGCAAGCGGACGAATCAAAAGGAGTGTAAAAGGTCAAAGAGGAGGACTTCGATCTTATCTGCATTGCATATCAGCTGATTTTAAGGTATCCAAGAGAAAACTGCAGCCAGACATGGATACAAAAAAAAAAAAAAAAAAAAAGTCAGGAGTAATCCCTTTGCCTTTATTAAAGGAAAAGAGCAGCTGCATATCATCAGCATAAGAGACTATCTCTGCTCCGAAAGATTCTACAAGGTGTGCTGGAGGAGTTAAATAGATGTTAAAGAGTGTAGGACTTAGAACAGAGCCTTTTGTCACCCTACTGTTAAAAGCCCGGATACCCGAGGAAAAAAGGGTGATCTAAATGTCTTGATCTCTGTTCCCCAAAAAGGAATTCGTCCATCTCAATGCTAGGCCCTCTAACCCAATGGCCTGTAAATTGTAGAGGAGCAAAGAACTTGGCACCGTATCAAAGGCTGCTGAAAGATCCAACGGAAACAAAGCTTTTTCCTTACGACAGAAACAGCGCCAAGATAACTCAGGGCATTAGAGCACTCTACAAAACCAAAAATCAAATCAATCAGTACAGCCTTGTCACCTTTATCTAGGATGCCTTTGATGTTCTCTGTCACCACTAGTAGAGCAGTCTCCATACTCCGGTTCAGTCGAAACCCAGATTAATTGGGGTGCAGGAGATCAGTGGACTCCAAGTATAAGGAGCGCTGTCGATTTGCAAATTTCTATTTTTTAACTTTATTTACCATTTTAGTACGTTACAGCGGTACAAACATAAGCGCTCACTGTCATTGCTACATTAACTGGACAATGCAAGGATGTTCACCATATAAAACCAACATGTCAAGAAACAAAAGGGAGAGAAAGGAAAAATTCATGTATGTGAATACAGTCCCGGTGGCATGCCCATATCACCAAGAGGAGAACGTCCACCTCCAACAGTCCAACATTTAGCCCTCCCGTAATAAAGGCCGTTCCAAACAAAAATATAATCCAGTATAATAACCTTAGCAACTTACATATGAACATTTGTAAACAGGTGATTGTAATGCACAAGTCGATCATCCCACCCCGGTCGGGACTATACCTTCTTCGATTTGAGACAGCAGTTTAGTGTTCAGTCTCTGCATAAAACCTGAATGGCCCCCAGATGTCTTTGGAACAAGAGGTGCGAGGCAATGTGGTGGAATAAACTTCACTGTTCGTGTTGAAGAATGCTAGACTGTTCAGCCAACTTTGTAATGTGGGAACTGTCCTGCGGCCCCAATGCAGTGCGATCTCCCTGTTGGGCAGTAGCAAACTAAGAGACAAACCTCCGAATTCCTTTGGTGAAGTTTATCACATAGCCTAATAATGCAATCTCAGGCGTGGGGATGAGGGTCAGCTCGGCATGTCTCCTAGAGTTTTGTGCACAACCTCCCAATATGACTGTAGTTTGGGACATGTCCACGTGAGATGGGCAAAGTCAGCGTAGGGAGCATTACACTTACAACAGTTGAGGTCTGGACGGATCGAGCCTGTGAGATCTGGCCGGGGTGATGTACATTCTATGCAGAAATTTAAAATGAGGCATTTTATGTTGGCTGTTTAAAGAGACTTCATTCGTTACTGCACAACATTTGACCCATTGGTCGTCAGTGATGGGGCGTCCTAAGTAGTCTTCGCGAATCTTGTCGTCATTGACCGGAAGGATATCAGAGCTTGCCTTGTATAGCTTAGAAAAGAGGTGTATCTCTCCCTGACTCTCTATAACTATGGAGAGTGGAGTGAACGAATCTGGTTCAATGGGAAAACCAGGCAGGGAGGCCCGCAGTGCCAAACAGATTCGTCCCAGAAAGAAACTATCCATGAAGGTGGCATCATGGAAGCGTTCCTCATCCGCCACAGAGAATACATGTCCACTAGGGAACAGGTCTCCCACCTTTGTGATGTCAAAGTTGGCCAAGGTGCGCTGCACCAGTCTCTCCCCTGTGATCGATAGCTAGCAGGCATTGGGGATAGGTAAAGCCGATGAATATAGCGTATAAGTGCCTGTGACCCGCCTCCATTTTTCCCAAGCCCAACTGGTGGTAGAGACCATCTGTACATCGTTGGGGTCTCTGGGTATGCCCTTGGGTAATACTGTAGACAACTTCTCAGGCAGTACGAAACCTGCCTCGGGACGGAAAAATGGAATACTAGCGTCTGGGTGGAACCAAGCAAAAGTGTAGCTGCATTGGGCCACTAAGTAGTATAACTGAAGGTCAGACACTTGCTAACGCACGCGGGCCTATCTGCCCCCCCCCCGATCAATCTGATAAGATGCAGGAGCAATGTCAAAAAGAAACTGTTAAGGAGGGGTATGGGGATGCTATTAAAAAGATATAACAAATTAGGGAGCACAACCATCTTGATTATTGCTACTCTACCAGCGATGGATAACGGTATTCGCAGCCATTTCTCCACCTGAGCCTCAAAGGTGTTTACTGCCTGACCATAGTTGAGGCAGAGGATATGAGGTGTGTCCAAATGGATATGGATGCCCAGATACTTAACGGAGTCAGTGCACCATTCAAGGGGGAATTCACACTCCCACTGCAGCGTGCTAGAGGTTAAGGGAAAGATAACAGACTTGCGCCAATTGATGCCCAGGCCAGAATGTTGCCCAAATCTGATTATTTCCCTAATAAGTGGTTCAAAGTTAACATGAGGTTTCCTGACAAAGAATAGTGTCTTCCGCATTGAGCGAAACCAGTAGAGGGCCGATGTTGAATTGGAGGCCCCTCTGTAGGTGCTTCTCCTGGAAATGTCGGATTAAGGGATCCATGGCGAGCATAAACAATAATGGAGACAGGGGACAGCCTTGCCGAGTGCCACGGGATAGAGTGAAGGGACGGGAAAGTGTGCCGTTCAAGCGAAGCCTCGCTGTGGGGCAGCTATACAATAATTCAATGGTGGCAATAAATCCCTTAGGCATCCCCATGTGGCGCATGACGGACACAAAGAAAGGCCACTCTAGGGAGTCCAACGCTTTTTCAGTGTCCAACAAAATGGCTACTGCTGGGACCTCAGGATTAATTCTATCGAGAATTGAAAAGAGTGTCCTAAGATTCAGTGAAGTGGATCGATGGGGGACAAAGCCGGATTGAGCTGGGGAAATAATGAATTCCATCCGGAGAGACAAACGCATAGAGAAAACCTTGGCCAAACTTTTATAGTATAAATTTAGTAAGGACAGGGGTCTTTATGACCCACATAGAGACGGGTCCCTGCCAGGTTTGAGAAGGAGTATAATGACAGCTTCGCAAAGGGTAGGGGGTAGGATTTGCCTTTCAAGGGCTTCCACATATACCTCAATCAGTTTAGGCGCCAGTAGGTCCTTATATGACTTCTAAAACTTTCCCGTAAAGCCATACAGACCAGGGGCCGAGGAGCCTCGAAGGGCCACGATGGCACTAATGACCTCGTCCTCCGAGATCGGTTCAGCCAAGAAGTCCTGCATATTCTTCTCTACATAGACCAAAGCAATCTCCGTTAGATATGTTTCCTGCGCAGTGGGATCATGTCCTACTCTAGACGTGTACAGAGAGGTCTAATAGTCGAGGAATTCGTTACGTCTGTGAGCATCTGGTCAATAGAGGATCTCAACTCGGTGATGTAGGCTTTGCTGTATGGGGGACGAAGCATCTGGGCTAACACTCGGCCTGGCCGCTCACCTTCGCCATAGCGAAGGGCATTGTGATATTTACCTAGAAAAATTATCTCGCAATCTGCGGACTCTATATTCAGTGAGGAGGGCACTCCTCCGGGGTAGAAATGTTTGTGGTGCTAGCAATGTCCCTCAGGTCTCGTTCCAGAAGAGAGAGTGTCGCTATTAGAGCCTTTAGTACCCCAGCATGTTTGGCAATGCAGACGCCCCTAATATTTGCTTTAAACCCTTCCCACAGGACCACCCAAGAGTCAACCGAGCCAGTATTGATAGCAATGTATTCTTCAATGGCTTCGTCCACCTCAGAGTAGAAGAGGTAGTCGTTGAGGGCTCGGCTAGGAAATTCCCATTGTCGCTCGTACCCATCTGGCCTGGGCACACCAAGGAGGAGTTTAACTGGGGAGTGGTCGGAATATGTTCTTGGAAAGGTTGCGATTGATTGGTACCAGCAGAATATACCAGGGGAAATAAGCCAATAATCTATCCTGGTCCAAGTGTTGTGTTGTCTGGCATAATATGTGTATTCAGTGGTGGAAAGGTTTCGCTTGCGCTATATGTCGAGGAGTGATAATTGTTCACAAAGATCTAGAAGCGCTTGCAGAGCACGTGGTTTAGTGCCAGATTTAGCGGTGCTATCTAGGGTGGGGTTAACGAGCGAATTGAAATCACCCCCCACCAGCAACTGGACAGAGTCTAGCTTAATGAGTTGGGCATGTAAGGAATGAAAGAATTCCGGAGAATCAGTGTTCGGTGCATAGACACACACCAGGGCAACGCTGTGACCCATTAATGATCCTGTGACAATTGAATTTGCAAATTTCTTTAACATTTTCAACAACTTAGAAAGTAGCAAAATAGGCCTACATTTAGCCAGCCTATTAGGATCAGCTAAGGGAATTTTCAGAAGAGGCAGTTAAAAAAAGATAATCAATGGTTATCTACCTTTTATTGCAATAAGTCTTTTTTTTATACATCTTTTCTTATACCACAGGAGAGGAGTTGGCCTAACAGCTAGGGCGGTCGACCTCGAATCTGGGGAACTGGGTTCGAGTCTAGGCAATGACGCTGAACAGCCTGTTATTCTGGGTAAATCACAATTCTAGTGCCCAACAAAAATTAATGTGTCATGTAACGCAACTGGTGCTATGTAAAGCGCTCTGGTACCAGATACCTTCAGGTCAAGTTCGCACTATATAAAACTCTGTAAAATGTAAAATAAATTTAAAAAAAAATAAGGTTATGTCTGCAATGGGAAACATGCATTGTGCATCTATTAGAACCGTTATAAAGTTGCAGTCTATAAGTACGAAAGTTTGTTCAGCAGCTATGTGGCAAAATTATTTTGAGAGCGAGTCCGAAAGTAAAAAAAAAAATGCTTCCCTGGATTAGTAGTACTCCATAAGCCACACATCATGACGTTGAGCAGAGACCAGCACAACCCAGCCAATCAGGATGCCCCAAGCCATTACTGCCTGAGAAAAACCACCTCCCGTTTCCCTCATGGTGTCTCTCATCCTGGTGTCTTTGACCAAGTATGTGGAGAACAAGGGAGATTCCTGACTGGATCAGAGTATCTACCCCTTGTTAAATCATCATGTGCCTTACTCTCACTGTAGCATGTCACATAGCCAAGCTCATATCCAGACTACCTAAACATGGATCATTTCTGCCCATACAAGTCCAACAAACTTACCCACATACCACTCATTAGTACACATACATCACCCACAGCACAAGCATTCCAGCTCATGCTCATTAATACACTCAATGAGGCATGCAGCTGATATAGCTGATATTTTCACTCATCACACCCTGGATACACTTTTCACCAATTAAAAATGATACACTCCCACATCTGCACAAATCCTAGACATTCCAATTGGCTACGGCACCCCAACATATAGACTGTACGAAAAGAAAATCAGGATGGGGACATGTAGTCCTCCTCAGATCTTTCAGGCCGTGCACATCCAGTGACACAGCAACTATAAAGTCATTTTTTCAGCCTTCTTCCAATCGGCCTATATTCCCCAGACTAACAAAATGTTCACATTAGAAAACTCAGATATCATCAACTTACTTCACTCAACATCCTACATTCCTCATTCTTCAACATACCTAGAAACACTATTACAAAGTCCACAAACTAGTACCTCTGTACGCTCCTTAATACTCTACATGAGGCAGATCATTTTGCCTTGGTGATGGTCTGCTTGATTTCTAGTCAGCCTCTCTCACTATTAAATGCAAGGCACCAATACCTAATGACAGGACAGATCAATTGACCATCCACTTCTCCACACCTCTCATCACACCTTTGGATTGATTTAAAAAAGCACTCCTTCAAAGACCTTCCCATGGATACCCTGAAAGAATAACTTATTAACCTGCCCAACTTCTGGCAGCCTACATCAGAGGTTAATAGGCTCTTCGAAATACTACAATACAGATCTGACAAACTATGTAGAACTCCACGATCAACTGAAAACTCAATCCTTCAAAATAGATCCCTTAGCACAACCTCTCCCAGAACAAGTGTGCCCCAGGGAGACTTGAAAGGAAATAGAGATGGAGTTAACTCGCAGACTACCTCACTAAACACAAAATGCTCCGCACTCAGATTAGTCAAACTCAGCTGAATTTGCATTCTGTAAGTACACAATGAACAAAACAACTAACAGAAACAAAGCACATTTTAAGACCGTCACGCACTGTAAAAAATCCACTACAAGACCTGCAAATCCTGCACTGTCAACAAATACAAAATAATGATCACTTCTCCCCACTCTGCCTTAAACCTCATCTCACATGCAGGACTTCCCAACATCCTGATCACTTGCAAGGACACCTCATTAAAAGATGGCATCCCACCTTACACCATCTTCAAGTCTCTCTAAGGAGATGCCCTCCAATCACTCCACAACAGTCCATGCCTCTCACAAATGCACCTTCTCAGACTCCCTCAATATAGGATACATACTCCTGCTGAAGAAATTGACCAAGGACCCTGGTGATCTTGCCAACTTACACAGAAATACCCACATATTCTTAGAAAAAAAGCACACAAAACATTATCACTCAGCAACATAAATAGATCCATAAGAACAATCTTTTACAAGATTACCAATCTGGTGTGCGATCAGGCTGAAGCAGTGAATGACGCGCGCCTCATCAATAAAAGGAAAAAACCTGCCTCCTGATCACAACTCAGCCTGTTTGCTGCCGCCTTCAACACTGATGATCATCAAGCATGGGTTTAACCAATCCTGCAATGGCTTACCTTTGCCCTCTCAAATTGCCACCAAACAATACAGATGGAAAACACAACATTAAGAAGCTTTCCATCTCCAATAGAACAGGTTACCACAGGGTACCCATCTTCTACAAAACATATTGGATTCATCTTTGATATAGATCTCACATTCAAATGGCCTACCAAGCAACCCTTTTTTTCCTGCGGCAGGCATCCTGCCTAGGGCAACATATGAAGTTCAACCACACCAGCTCAACTTTGATGGAACAGCACTGGCTTTTCTTTTAGTCCTTTATCTTCAAGCTTTTCTGCATCACCTACAAGGCATTGGCTAGAGCACCAGATCATACTCATCCAAGAAATTAACCTCTTCCGCTAGACAAAACTGCAACAGCAGCCAAATCAATGGCAAATTGGAGATGAAAATGTGCCAGTAAGGAGAAAAACAGAAGACATGCTTTCTTCATCTATAAGCTCAAGATCGGGATAACATCTCTACTGCAGCTAGGATAGCTCTAACTTACTTGCAATTCAGAAAGAAACTGAAACACCTAAGAACTACCCACATCACATTAGAAATACCAGCTATCTGCCTATTATAAAGTAATGTGTTGTTACCGGAGCACCCGTACTTGTTCTGACTACTGTTGTTCTACAGCTAGGTTTTACATTACATAAATAATCCTGGATACATATATATGCATGCATACAGTTCATATTACAGTGCAGATTATGAAGTGTACAGATCCATAACGTCAAGTTATCCTTTACAGCATTGAGCACAACTTTATCTTGGCATGAAGAGATATGTTATATCGAAATAGTTCGGAAAAAGGGTAAATACAGTACAAGTAGCACAATTCGAAAACTAAGGCGCATCAGAAAAAACAATCTGAAATACTTAAGCAAAAAGGGTGACCAAAAATCAATGACAAGAAGGGTAGAGAGATTGTGTCAGTATTCCAGTTTCGGAGACTTGGAAGGAACAGCCCAGTCCTTAAAATGTTTAATGGTCAAACAATCAGTCCGCAAAAAAATAGACAATCACATAGGAAAAACCTAGCGCAGACAGCAATATAAAAATGCCCACAATAATGGAGATGCACTATTGGACACACACAGCAAGAATGGCACTTGTTACAGCTCTCCACAATGCCCAATAAAATACAAAAATCAATAGACCAGCACCGGGTGCATCCTCTCAACACGCAACAATAAACGAGCAAAAATATTATTTTCCTTTAAGAGGTCCTGAACCATCCAAGAACAAGAGGCCCACGCCAGACCCGCCCCCACCCCCAAAAGACGCAAAAAACTTGGCTGCAGCATCAGTACAGTTGCATGATAATCATTTGTTCTGGACCTTGTGTTGCGCAAAGCCTCTCTCAGAGGAGCCCAACCCCTGGAAAGGGGTATCAAAGCATGAGGTGAGGTGTGGAGTGTTGCCCTAGCACTCTGTATTCATTGGCCAATTCTTCCATAAATACAAATCTCCCAAAAGAGCAGCGTGATAGACTATGTTAAGGATTAGCAAAATTGCCCTTTTCATTATTTGTTCCTCCCTTGAAGCCAAAACCCTGGGAACATAGGAGCAGTGAACCACGAGGTGTTGAGGGGGAACACTAGACTATCACTCCATATTCATTGACCAAGTCCACCACAGTTACAAATCTCCTGCCCGAGTACTGCAACGCATGTTCTGTGCAAAAAATGTGTTGCTGCAGTGTTGAGCAGCAGGAAGGCCAAAAGGCCAATGGACACGAAAGCTGCACTGCAGATCTTACATTTGGCTTTTGGACTCAGTTTGCTGCAAGGTTGTCCATTTTTATTTTCTAAATAAAATGCAGACTCGCTCACATACGGTTTGGAACTCATCCTTGATTGTAGAGTATTTCCTGTGCATGTCAAGTAGATTGTAAAACCACTCAAGCAGCACATTTAAGAATCCTTCTGGATGCCTTTAGATGTCATTTTAGAGTTGCTTACAGATATTCGCATCGCAGTCTAAGATTGGAGAGGGCACTTTCTAGGTCAGATATAAGAAAATAGCTATCTCTAGTTAACATCTGATGCAACTTTTAAGAAGGGTCAGGTCAAAACATTCATCTATAAACAAAATCATCATGAAATTTGGTGTAAAGATTTAGAAGAAAAGAACAAAAGGCTGAAGTATATTCGGGGTCTACAAGGAACTGGTCTGTTACAGCCAACTCCGCTGATGCCTTCATCCTTTAAGCCTATTCAAGCCACAATGTGCCCGGTCCCTGGTTCTGCAGAAGTCGAATTCCTCATTTCAATAATTCAGGGCACTCAGCATTTTTGGTGCAAAACGCAGACCATAGGGACTCCCTCCTGGCCACATCTGTAATGATCATGGTCGTAGTGTATTATTCTGAGTGGGTAACCCTTTCCATCTATCTGATCAGACTCAAGGCACCCCGTTGGGGAAATCCAGGAGTGAAGGCTCCAGCTTATAACTTCCATAATACACCACTTGCCCTCATGCTGTGCATCAAGTTCTATACTTGGGTCATCATACAATTTAAAGTAATCTTGATCCTCCATAAACAGGAGGTTTAGAAAATGAATCTGGATTGTAAGGTTTGTAGTAGATTCACACATCCAACATAACCTCCCTTCAGATTTTTGTCAGAAAAAAACACGGGGAAACCAGAACCGGCAAAATTTCACACAAGGGAATAACATGCAAAAAATGTGAGCTAACAGCAATTTATATTGTTATGCCTCATTTCAAAAGGTGGCAACTCCCATTGGTTTCAACCCATGGGAATTCCATCCCTGAGAATGTCAAACCCCTTGGTATTTCTCATTAGTAAAATTACCTCCCAGGTTTCCTGATATAGATATATATATATATAGCCTTTCTATTCAACCAAACAATCCACACCAGTATCCATGTATTTTGTTATTGCTTCTGCTTAAGCGTTCTTCTCCAAACACTACTTTGAGACTTTTTTTTTACTTAGGTGTTGCTATGACACAACCGGAGCACATCTCTGAACCATCTGCACAATATTCTTCTTACTTTGCTTACAGCACCTATCACCTCAGTGGCGCAACGTTAAATGTAGGGGCACCCCGGCAGGATGTGAAGAGGGGGCCTGGAGTATCCCATAACTAATAGATATTTATTGGCCTTGGTCGGAACGGGCCCACTAATGGTTTGGGGGTTGGTAAAGGATTGGGGGTCCCCAGAACCGCTGCATAGACCTGCATTACGCCCCTGCATCTCTCTCTACATCCATGCAGGTATAAGGGATTGCAATCTCTCTGCCAAAGAAATGCTCTGACGCCACAAAAGTGGCAGCTGTGCGCTATGTAAATTGCAATGTTAAAATACCACCAAGACACTAAAAACCACAGTGTAATATGAGAAGTATACGAGTTTATAAGAACAGGAATCAGAACTTTGTGACACTTGTATACAATCCCCAAGGTTATTCTCCACGCACCACATTTCTTTAGAAAAAACTGTGTGAAAACAGTCTATTGGGTGTTTATAAGATTGAAAAAGTAAAAACATCATTTTAAAGGAAAGGTACAAAACAAGCCACCCAATTGACAAAACTTCAACCTTGGCTGAAACACTGTCTATAAAAAGTTTGCAAACAAATAACAGGTGGAACACAGGATCACACAGATGAAATCTGCTTGAGGTTCCAAGGTATGCTTGCTCAGGTGTGACCCTGGAATATCAACACTGTGCCACAAAGGTTCAGATCTGAATCATATCTTTAAGTGATCAGAATATAGAGCTGCATGGAAGTTTCCCTATAGCAGAGCTGCAAACAAAGGTCTAGTTATGCTCATAGAGTGCTTTGTATCAGTACCAGCCTCTAACTACGCATAACTCCATGCTGTAACGTCATAAACTGGGGCACATACTTTCACCAAACAAAAAAAGATACTAATAATGAACAAGCAGGCTTCAAAAGAAGGATAAAAGCTAAAGTTTCCATCTTGCAGTGCTACAACCAAGGATGTGGTGTGCTTTGCGGTGTGATCAGGGAATGTGGTGTTACCAGAATGAGGGGTTGGAAGGAGTGAAAGCTACAACGAGTGTGAAAAGTCAGATGAGTGCGTGAGACGCGGCCATCTCGCCCACTCAGTTTCCATTGAGGCTTTGAGACAGTGGCATAACGAAACTTGAGGTGGGACCCCCCCCTGCAAAGTACATGGAGCCCCCCCCCATACGCCGGACGCAGTCAGGAGCTCCGAGGCCAGGGGACCGAAACCCGTGCACAGTGCCCGAGGTGGGCCCCTGCAGCTTGGGCTTCCCACACCACAGGAACTGCAGGGGTTACAGCTAGCCCACTGCCTCGACATCAGCGGGTAAAGAAAAGCTGAAAAACACAAGCTGCAAAGCAAATAAAACTAACTAGCAGAGCCTGACCTTTCACATTCATTGGATGCCTGTGAAGGGAGGAGCGTGGCTGGCTATAAATAACCTTCCCGCGCCTTTTGCTAAACTTTACCTCATGGAAGGTGGCAGAAGCAGAACAGCAGCAGGCTACTAGGCCGATCAATCATCAAAGCACACATGACTGAGGACAGGGCTGAGCTCACAACAACATCCAACTGGACACATTCGGGAGACTCCATGCTTCTTGCTAAACATTACAGTACATCTGCCACAAGGATCAAAACAGCAGGGAAGACTGATGACGCGTGCATACTCAGGGGCCCTGGCGAGCTGCTTATCTTCCCTCCCCAAATACACAGACTGCTCATATTGACATACATGGGGAAAGACATTTAAAAATTTAAAGTCAGCACTGACATTTCCTGGAACAATGCCTGGGATTCAAGATGCTAGACGAAACAGTGTGGTAATATTGAAGACAGCAGCTGTATCATAATTTTTGTGCTGAAGACGACTGCCATTATCATTCATCCGAAGGGGAGGACCAAGGGAGCGGATGCTGGGGTTTAGGTTTGGGGGAAAGTATAGGCAGCAGCCCAAAATCCATCCTACACACCGTAAGATTCACTGGCAAGAGTCAGGGGCAAAAGACTCTCCCCAACCCCAATACCCATAAATCGCAATGTGCAAAACAAGGGATAAAGCGTGCGACCGCCCAAAACAAAAATAAAGTTATTTGAGCTGCACTCACAAACTGCAGTTGTCACGGGTGGGAGGGAAGAGAGGTAAAAGGAGACTAGCTAAAGGCAGGTTGCACCATTGTCCACCTGATCACTGGAAATCTGCCCAATGACCCAGAACCAGCTGCTGGGGCCAAAACTGAACGGCCACCAAGCTACGCTCAATGGCCCAGGTCTCCAGGCAGTGCAGGGGTCTACCAATGGGTCCACAGACTAATTATCTACCTCCAATGGGTGAGCTTGCTCCAATCTGTCCTATGAATTGGGGAGAAGACCTGGCCTAGGGGGTATATCTGCCTCTGATGGAACTTGATCCAGGGATAAATACGCGCCTCAGCACTTGACTAGACATTGTGTGATTGGGGCAAATTACATAATCTCCGTGTGCTTAAAAATGTGAAATGTAATGCATGTAAAATGTATTTGCATAATGCCCACTTGATGTACACAATGTTGTGGATCATCTCCTAACCCCTCATGTAATATACAGCGCTCTACTTCTTCATAGCCAGGTTTGCGCTATATACATACTAATACATACATCCATTCATACATACACAGCTGTAAAGTGAAGTCTGTTGCAGACTCAGTCTGGTGCTTCGTAGATAGAACATTCTCCATGCACAAACTATCCCTGAAACCTTTCCAACAAAACATTTTTATACACAGTGCCATGGTCAGCAGAGTATACCCCTCAAAGCAGCACAGGCCACCTGGGATACACAGGGAGACATCCTCTGGCATACTGCCCTGCTGCAGAAACATTTCACAACCTTGTAGTACTCTTCAGTATCAGTTACTAGTTGGCACAAGTGTATACCAACCAATCTGAACAGTATGAAATTACTACAACCCGTTGGTGCCAGCAGCTCGTCTGAAATGTAACAGATGGCACAAGAGAGAATGGTCTAGTGCGGGAAATCTTGGGAGCAAGGCTGAGACAATGCTCTATCTGGTACACATCTCAGATAGTGGTCACTGGTTCACACGTACAGCTCTTCACAATGGTTAATGTATCAGGTAACAATCATACAAATGTTCACAGTGATCTGTTGATATGCTCTGGTTTCTACAGTAAACTGGCTCATATACATATATAGGGCGCAACACCATGGAAAATATGTCAATGTTTCAACTCCCTTCTATATCTCTCGATAGAAATTATCTACTGGCGGTCGCCAGTAGATAGTTATAGTTAGGACCGAGTTTCCATAGGAAATCTGAAAATTCTATTTTGAATAACTTAGGCGCCGGTTGACGAATCTTCGCGAAAGTTTCAAAACTAATGGGGCGCTCCGCTCAGCTCCTACCCTGAAAGTCTCGGGGTGATTCGTCAAGCGGGGGCTGAGAAAAAATGGGGGTCCCAAAACACGTTTTCCCCATGCATTTTCCCATAGGACCTTTAGTCGAAGTTACAGCCCGAACGAATGAACAGAATTACTTGAAATTTGGCAAAGAGGTAGTCCTCAGGTCAGGCATGTGCCTTTTGCATATATGGTGTCAATCTGTTCAGTAGTTCCTGAGAAAATTGCAGTTAAAAGTACATAAATATCTATAAGCGCGCACTGTGCGCGCACCATAACGTGCATGAGCGTAATTCTGATTGGTGGTTACATGTCAGTCAACATTCGAATCGGTCGAAATCAGGAAGTGTCGGCCGCCATTTTGTTTGTTTTCAGTGCGAGAGTGAAAAAGGAAGGTGGCGAACGTGAAAAGGGGGCAGGGTAGAGAGTCCCTGACCCCCTAGCCTTTGTCAGGGGGTCCCTCAAGGACCCCGAAGGGTGAAAAAAAACTTTTTTTTTTTTTTTTTTTTTTTTAAATCGCGGGGTGCGCGCACGGTGAAAAACCTTAACAAAAAATTTTAAACCAGCCATTCCATATTACAGGATACAGTCAATCTATAACTATATACATATGTAGCTTATTGTAAAATATATAAAAAATATAATACATACAGAACTTAGCATTTAAAAAACCTTACAAATTCACTTAAAAAACCATAGGTTTCACACACGTTATAGTTAGGAATTAGCATTTAAAAAACCTTGCAAATTCACTTAAAAAACTATAGGTTTCACACATGTTATAGTTAGCTGGACATTTCACTCGTAAAAAACCATTGAAATTCCCCCGTTATAGTTAGTTCAGATAACTATAACTCGCGCGACCGCCACTCTATCACAAGGGTGATGCCACTGACCATGTCATGAGTGATGTAATATGTAACCTCATGAGCAGTGGATTGCGGGCGCGCGAGTTATAGTTATCTGAACTAACTATAACGGGGGAATTTCAATGGTTTTTTACGAGTGAAATGTCCAGCTAACTATAACACCCCTGAAACCTATGGTTTTTTAAGTGAATATTGTGAGAAGTTGGCCTGATGTATGATGTCACTAGTTCTAGTGTACACCTTATATCAGTCCAAACAACCCTTACGGTGATTGGTTGTAAAGTCAACCTTATAGACCAGCTATCCTAGTGGTAGCATGGATAAGAGCAGTCTTAGGCTAAACTCTGAATGGCATGTGAAGCCAGCTGTGATACCATATATAATCCCTTGAATACCAAATGAAAGGACACCACAACAGATGTATATATAAAATAAAGTGTATTTATTCTAGTCAAACCCTCAGCACTCTTTATGAGATTCGAGGTAAGTACAACACAGTCTTATTCAAGCATACATTAAGTCACACAGGTAAGTAATACAGTTAGGCCCTAGGTGCCACGCAAACCATATACTAAAGAAGTGGTATAAGGACCACTGTCACGGAAATAGAATAGGCCTAGGCCATCGCTGGGACTACACTACACTACCAACAGTTAGGAAGTGGGAGGCCCACGGGATTCAGGTGCAGAGTGGAAACACTCACGCGTAATGCGTATAAGTCAATAGAATCACTAGCAGTCAGAAATAAGCAGTTTAAGGACACTTCTGGTATAACTAGAAAGTCGAGACTCAGAAACTAGACCCTAGGATAGTCAATACCCTTGTGAGCACCGAAGTACCCAAGTTACCTAGCCCACGGGCTACGGGTGCATAGGTGTGAACTTGCGTCGGGTTTCGTCGTGGACTTCTATGGATGCCTGAAGGGAAGTTGCTGACAGGCAGTCAGTGAAGAGTGTCCGGTGGATCCCAAGGCTGGGATCAAGAAGAGAGGATACCTGCAAGCAGAAGGGACAGAGTCTGGGTCACTAGCCAGTGACCACGTGGAACCAGAAAGGAACCAGGCGATGTCGTGAAGATTGCAGGTGAAGAGGTGAAGCTTGTCGCAGCAGCCACGGGTACCAGGAGACGTCGAGGACGACCAGGACAAGGAGGCGAGCTGTCCCACGAAGGCTCTTGCTGTCGGCGGCGTCGAAGTCGAACTAGGACTCACCAAGCCCTGGCAAGCGGAACCCACGAAGAATGGAGGACTTGCTTCTGGTGCAGACCAGGAAGGTCTGGGGTGCTTCTCTTTTGCAGAGAAGCGGGAGCCAGTCTGGAGGAGCCAAACCAGCAGTGAAGATTCAAAGGTGTGTCGTCGCAAAGGCCGCTAGCCAACGGGCAAGCAACCTGACAGACGCGGCAAGCAGGAAAATGCAGAAGGGCCCCACGCAGGACTCGTGGAGTGTGGGGGGCTGATCTTCGGTGCAGATGGTGCTTGGGGTTGGGGCTTCTCAATCCCCGGTGCACAACTTCGAGGGTGCCTCAGAAGCTGCGCTGGAAGATACTCGCCACTTTTCCCAGGTAGCCGGTCGCACGTCTCTCGTCGCCTCCACGGATCTCAGCTCGGCTGTGGATCAGGGTAGGAGAAGTCTGGAAGTCAAGGCTCTGGTCGGGCTCTGCAGTCGGTCCCTCGTAGAACTTCAGCAAAGCAAAGGGTAAGTCTCTTGATGGTGCCTGTTTGCACAGGGTAGCCACTCCTTGGCCACAAGGGAGATTCTTCAGTCTTCTTCTTTCGTCGAATGTCGAAGGTCCAGAGTTTCTGTTCAAGTTGCAGGTTCAGGATAATCTAATCTCCTGGGGCCCAGCTACCACACTTATAATAATCTGGGGGGCTGGGTTGCCTGCTAGGTCACGCCTTATGGGTGGGACCTGGGAGGTGGGGGTTACACCCCCTTCCCTTTGTCCAGTTTCGCGCCAGGACTGGGGCTGGAGTGCCCCAGCACCGGTTTGAACTGGACTATGCATGGGACACCTTGTGTGGCCCAGGCATGTCTCATTCCTTTCAGCCCTCCCTGCCCCAATACACTAAAATCTGTCCGGGGAGGTGCTAGCACCTCCCCAAGCAAGAAACCTATTGTCCAAGCCTCCCTTGCCGGGATCACTCCCAGCAGCTGGAGGTCAGACTCGTGTCTGTGGCAGCAGCATCCATTTTGTGATGCTGAGGCTTTGGTTAGAGTAAAACAGCAAAGTAGGATTTTAACATGTCTCTCCCTCTAGAAGGGGGGAATAATATCCTCATCACCAGAAATGGTATGGGGGTATTATTCCAAAGTGTTAGACACCTTACACGACATGTTTTGATAAAGCCAAACCATAGTTACCATAACCGTTTAAGATTATAAGGCACTTTAAGAGTAAATGGTAGGCTATATCATAGAACAGCTGTAAGGACATGGTTCCGAAAGCTGCAGACAGGCTCAGCTCATGCTAGAGCACCATCTCACATGTTACCAAGCACTCTGCCTCCAGGATTGTTAAGGCCTGCCATAGGAGTGGCTGATAGGTACACATGTGTCTATTTTAAGGATAGATATAGGTATACTATATCTAAGCAAGGGGTGGTTACACGACCTTGCCCCAGCTGAGTGATCAGCCAGTTGTGTCTGATTGGAAGGCCAGACCAGGGGTGGCATAATACATGCTG
The DNA here is from genome assembly GCF_964204655.1 of Triturus cristatus. Taxonomy (NCBI): domain Eukaryota; kingdom Metazoa; phylum Chordata; class Amphibia; order Caudata; family Salamandridae; genus Triturus; species Triturus cristatus. Next base: position 1,091,891,710 of record NC_140585.1, read on the forward strand.
CAGCCCCTGGGAGGCCTAGGGTACACCTATGCCCTGGGTACCTAGGATACACTGTACAGGGTCCAATAAGGTGATCCTTACCAATTGTGTATGTACCTAGGGTACATGGAGTCCATTTTAAAGAGAGCAGACAGCCCGAGACCCTGAATGGCAGGATCTCAGGCCAACTAAGTCGAAAAACCAGCTAGACACTAGGCAAAAAGCTGGGGGTAACCATAGTCAGATATCCACCTTCCTACAAATATATATATATATATTCTCATCACTGTCTCGTCCAACGGCGCTGATCTCCTCCCTTCCAGGCGGGTAGGGGCTCGTCTCTGAGCGGGCGCCACCGCTCTCAATCCACCAACTGCTCGCACAATTTCTTTGCAAGCACGAGCCACACAAATCCAATTTGGTAACTTGTAGTTTATTTACAGGGCAAACAAAATAAGAAATAAATGTGGTATCTCTTTTGGGGGCGCTCTGTGTTTGTGTGTATGTCTATCTAGCTATAGACATACACTGGGTTGCGCTTTTAAAGAGGGGTCCGAGATAACCTTGCAAGCAGGTGCAGTGAGTGACTGCACCTGCCTGCAACGGGATACCTGGGGGGAGGGGGTTCAGGGGACCACTCCTCCTCCCCATTGTACCCTCCAGAGGGCTGCCCTCCGGGGCGTACTGACAGTGCACCACATTGTTGTGGTGCACTGGCAGGATCCCCCCCCCCCCCCTCCAGTATTTTGGGGCTTAGGAGGGCAATTTGTGCAGCAAAATTCTTGCAGCAGGCAGAAAATGTGATTGTCACAATAATACCGATAGGTCACTACTGGCGACTGTGACAAGTCACTTTCTGTGACATTTCAAAGTATCCAGCAGCGCCGTGCCAAGGAACAGGAGGGTGCCTGATGGCAGAGAGAGCCATCAGACAGCCTCCATTCCTAAGGTGCACAGAGCAGTAGGGGGTGGGTATACTGGAGACTCAGGGGTGGGGAGAGGGGTGCCATGAGTGCCCTGGGGTTGTTGGGGGGAGGGGGGGTGTTTTCCACAGGAAAGAGGGGAGAACAGGATGGGTTGACAGTGTAGAGGAAAGGATGTGGCATTACAGCCAGAGATGTTGACTTTGCACCTGGGGTACCCAGTTTGAGTCCCAGCACCGGCTTAACATCCTGTGATACTGGGCAAATCAATGTATTTAACCAGTGCCTAAAAAAGTGTGTTCAATGTAACTGGAGCTCATGTAAAGCGCTCCAATATGCATCAAGTTCACACTATATAAGCAGCATAAAATAGAGAGTCAAAGGGCAGCATGTCCCTGGAAACAAAGGGCAGGGGGTTCCTAGCAACACAGGAGGAGTCTATGCATTTTAAAGCGGTACAAAAGGGGGTGGTGATGGACGGAGCATCAAAACCAATCAAACGCTCACACCCAGTCAACAGATCTGGGTTTGATCCATCATCGTTCTTTTGCCCACTACGCCACCCCAGTTCAGACATGGCCATACGCAAATCAGTCTGACCCCGTGCCTCATGGGAACAGTCCAGCCCGAACTGCCAAGCCATGCCTTCCCTGGACCGGAAACAAGCTTCCTAGGACCGGTTTCTGGCATGGCTTGGCAGTTCGGGCTGGACTGTTCCCATGAGGCACAGGGTCAGACTGATTTGCATATGGCCATGTCTGAACTGGGGTGGCAGAGTGGGCTAAAGAACGGTGATGGATCAAACCCAGATCTGTTGACTGGGTGTGTGTTTGATTGGTTCTGATGCTCCGTCCATCACCTCCCCCTTTTGTACCGCTATGCATTTTAAAGGCAGATGCCAGAGGAACTCAACACCTCTGCTGCGGGCTAACCTTCTGCCCACACTCCTTTTACTGGCTCAGCACAGAGCAGAACCAATAAAAGGAGGATCAGTTACAATTTATTTAAAATGCTAATTTTGCGGGGGAATTTTTGTAAAAATAGTGGGGAGGTTTATGAAAGTTGACCAAGATTTTTTGCTAATCATGCTATCCTGAAGGGTCTGGGGTCTGGTCAGTGCGCCTCCCAAGGGCCGGTTTACCTCTGTGCCTAAATCGGTAATAGGGTGAGGGTCAGAGGCAATGTGATTCTCTGCATGGAGCAACACCCTCTCAAAATAGCCCTCATGCTACATGTGCACCAGCGCTATCAGTATTACAGAAGGAGCACATTCATCTGCGGCCCTTTCTATACTACCATAGTGCCCAATTAATAATACGGCCCCAAAATAATGGAACACAATGCGTTAGCTGATGCGTTATGTATTACCTCAAGAACTTCACGGAAAGTTTGGTATGACTGGGCATTAACATTTACGAACACATTTTCTTTGGGCGTAATCTGCTGTGTGGAACGTATTATTAAATGTTTGTGCTCGCGGTAGATATTATAGACAAAACATGGCTACTCCAATTAAACAAAGAGCATTAAACGAAGTGGAATCGGCTAAAGATCTGTGTAAAGCAGTGTTCCTCATAGTACGGCCCGCGGACCTTGATCGAGATAGAGTACGGTGCACTTCTCTGGAGTAAGCAGGGAAGATGGCCGCAGGAGCAAACGTTGTGAATACGCGTTTAATACGTAATCACAACGTTTCCTCCTGCGGCCATCGTCTCTGCTTTCCTCCGATTGGCCTGCCTGCCTCTGACGTCACAGGAAGCTCAGGCCCTTTAAAAGTCAGCGGTAACTAGCGCTAGTTACAGCTGACTTTTAAAGGACCTTTTGGCGAGCTTCCTGTGCCCGTGGTGTCACGACGTCCTTCCAGCCCCGGAGAACCTTCGCAGCAGCGCCTGCACAGGTATGTTTTTTTAATCGTTATGTACATTTGGCTCCTGCGCACAGCCTCCCCAAGCCCCTATAAATTAAACTGTGAACGCATGCCCCGGTGACGGCCTCTAAGCCTCCGAGTCTCCCCTCTCTTTCGGTCTCGCTCCTCAGTGAAAACCAAGACTCCAGGAAACGGGTAGTGCCTTCTCTTTCCTCCTTTCCTTATTTGCTGCCCTGTGAAATGGATCCAAAAAAGAAAACGTGTCTATGGACGTCTGCATTTTCTGGATAGGGCCGACTGCAGGCGAGGCGATTTTATATCAAACAAGGATCTACCACAAAAGTATTGCCCAGACTCCATACCGGGGTGAACTGGAAGACTCTGAGGGAATTCCCACCTGGAAACGTGAACACTAAACACTGCAGGAAAGGGATGTATGTGTTCGCTGCACAGAGGATTGAACGCCATTTAACGGCTCACATATAGCCTGCAAAGGGAAGGGCTCTACATGCATAGAGCGCAGGAGGGAAGATTGCATATCTATAGCCTGTAGGCTGGAAGTCTGCACACGTGCACTCTACAGGGAGAACTGCACACACACGAACACTGTGTGGTGCTTCAGGGAGGGAGACAGAGAGGGAGGGAGACAGAGAGACAGAGAGAGAGGGAGGGAGACAGAGAGACAGAGAGAGAGGGAGGGAGACAGAGAGACAGAGAGAGAGGGAGGGAGACAGAGAGAGAGGGAGGGAGACAGAGAGAGAGGGAGGGAGACAGAGAGAGAGGGAGGGAGACAGAGAGAGAGGGAGGGAGACAGAGAGAGAGGGAGGGAGACGGAGAGAGAGAGGGAGGGAGACGGAGAGAGAGAGGGAGGGAGACGGAGAGAGAGAGGGAGGGAGACGGAGAGAGAGAGGGAGGGAGACGGAGAGAGAGAGGGAGGGAGACGGAGAGAGAGAGGGAGGGAGACGGAGAGAGAGAGGGAGGGAGACGGAGAGAGAGAGGGAGGGAGACGGAGAGAGAGAGGGAGGGAGACAGAGAGAGGGAGGGAGACGGAGAGGGAGGGAGGGAGACGGAGAGGGAGGGAGGGAGACGGAGAGGGAGGGAGGGAGACGGAGAGGGAGGGAGGGAGACAGAGAGAGAGGGAGGGAGACAGAGAGAGAGGGAGGGAGACAGAGAGAGAGGGAGGGAGACAGAGAGAGAGGGAGGGAGACAGAGAGAGAGGGAGGGAGACAGAGAGAGAGGGAGGGAGACGGAGAGAGAGAGGGAGGGAGACGGAGAGAGAGAGGGAGGGAGACGGAGAGAGGGAGGGAGGGAGACGGAGAGGGAGGGAGGGAGACGGAGAGAGGGAAGGAGACAAGAGGGAGGGAGACAGACAAGAGGGAGGGAGGGAGGGAGGGAGACAGAGAGGGAGAGAGACAGAGAAGGAGGGAGATAGAGAGGGAGACTAGAGGGAGGGATAGGGAGGGAGGGAGGGAGGTACTGAGACAGAGAGGGAGGGAGACAGAGTGAGGGAGACAGACTGAGGGAGGGAGAGAGAAAGGGAGAGAAATAGATAGAGAGAGGGAGAGTGATAGAGGGAGAGTGATAGAGGGAGGGAGGGAGCCAGAGCTAAATAGATAGATAGAGATGTGTGAATCTGGTGGCTCAGTGGACGAAGGCGTCTGCTGCAGGGGCCCGTGTTCAACCTCATGGTCAGTTTTTTTTTGTTGCTCTAGCCCCGCCCCCTCCCCCACTGACCCCGCCCCCACCGGTGCGGCCCTCTGCCACAAACCACACTGTAAATTTGGCCCCCGAGAGAAAGTTTGTGAGTACCCCTGGTGTAAAGGAACAAACCCGCGCTCTCTAGTCTGAATGGGAACAAATACATACATATACAAATGACAGCCTGAAGTATTTAGGCATTATTTCAAAGCCCAATTATAAAAGATCAGTGCCACTTCACGTTACATAAACAGCCTAATAGTTAAGCCTTTGAAATACAAGAGGTGAATTGAAAGGATCACGTGGGTCACCGCAGGGTTCAAATAAACGCACAAACACAAATCAAATGCGCAATGTTCTGCATGGCACAACACACAGATCCATTGTGTCGATATCCCCAGCAGCCAATTTTAATCCTGCCATTAGCACAACCAGAAGAAAATCATTACCAATCTTTCCTAATGAGATGGTGAACAGATTACACAATGAGAAGTACAGCAGAGGTCACCGGAGACGCACAGGGATGATTCACGGGCTCGGCCAGAGCAGTGCCCGGTGCTTGGGACTAACACACAGGCCTCGCCTGGACTGCACCAGGGACCAAAGCGGACTTCATAATTATTTGGTGATAAACGACTCTTTTTTTCCCCCTTTTCTTGTGCCCCAAACCGTCAAATAGATGGTCCATCCGATGTACAATTAAAGAGCCACATAAAAAAAAATTCCCTGAGCTCCCACCGTTTAAAACAAAAAAAACAAAAAAGGATTACACATATGAGATATTCTGTATGGAATCAATTTTCAAAGAACAAAAATATGGAAAGCTATTTGGAGAGTGCTTATTACATTTCAAAGTTCACAAACTTGGTGCAAAAATCGTTTAAACACGTGCAAACTTAATATGGTGCATAATTAATAGAAGCAAAACACGATTAATCAGGTATTTCGATCTCAGGGATGTCAGTAAGCAATCGTTGAGTCTGCCCTTGAATGAAGTTTGCATTTAAATGATATGTGAAATACTGCCTGGGAGCCGTGGGCGTTGCATTTGACTGTTTTAACCACCTAGAAGCAAGTAATTAATAAGGCAGGAGACAACACCGCAGAGAGCTTCCACAGTTCAGACACCAAGGGCCCTGCCCATTTGCCCTCCCAATCCTGAAATAATTTAAAGTGCGGTTGATTGGTTAACAGGGGCAGACAACACTTTAAGGCTTTTAATAAGACTGCATTCTTGCTGGCTTTTAAAACAAGGGTTCAGTGCTTAATTTGAGCCAGTAGTTTACCGTCCTCGGCACCGGCATTTATGACAATCTGCCACATGGTGGCGCTGTTGTCTAATTGGGAGACCCAAACAGCAACAGTTGTTAATTAATTCAATAAACATAACAAATAACTAATACCTCCAAGCCATTCTTATAGGTTTGAGGGCTTGGAATAGTCAGAATTGTCACACTTGTACGAGTGCGTGGTTATTACTGTAATTGGCAGAACTGACGGGGGCAATGGGCGGTGCAAGCGGAAGCGGCCTCCTGCCACTGGTTTATTTTATTTATTTTTTTACACAAATTAAGCACTGAGAGTGTTCGTCAGGTAGCATGACCCTACCCCGTTGCCTTGAAAAGGTGAAAAAGCTCTTCCGGTCTTCACCCTCGTGCACCCAATGAGCTAATGGAAGGGAGGAAGGCTTGCAGATGGCAAGTGAAGGTACGCTGAATATTTTAAAAATAATATCTATCTGAAACATCCCTCCTCCCTATCAGGCCCGGCCCTGGACATGGGCGGGCTGGACCCAGGCCAGGGGCGCCAAATATTCCGAGGGGCACAGCAGGGAGCTGGCTGACAATGTCAAGCAAACAGCCGCCCATCCATCCCACTTGGGCTCCATCGGGTCCAGTTAAAGACTTTGTAATCAGCCCTTAATATACCTTGCTAGCACCCCATCAACTTCCTGCCCTCCTCCCATCTTCATCACACCTCCTGCCATCACACCACAATGTCCCCAACTCGCCCCCACAACAAACACCACATTTTCTTTCCACCCAGGGCAACAGCCCTGCTCCCTAGCACCCGCGTCCATAATAAGAGGCCAGTCCATCACCAGCCTCTTTATGCCGGAGGAGCAGTGCCACACGCTAGTAGGCTCGTAACACAGGATATGCGTTACGTGGCATTAATAAAACACAAGTCTCTTTGTGTTGACAACCATCTCAGTAATGTGTCAACTGCTGGTTTAGGTTTCCCTGCTGAGCCCATGCTGGTGAGTGGTTAGGTTTTAAAATGTTACCAAACATCCAGCCATGGGTAGACTGAGTAATGTCCTCAGTAGTTATTTTATCCGATGTGTTTTTTTAATAAAGAACCGGTACCTCCCCAGAGTGTACAGACACATGTAGAGAAGAGAGTGCGTTCAAGAGGCAGTGACAAGATGAACTCTGCCACTGCCTGGAGTGTTAGCCAGCAACCGGGCCATAGCTGCAAAGCTATGGGTTATCAAAACCTCAAAACAAAAACGCCACCTGCAAACTTTAGTTTAGGAGAGATTTCTGAGTGTTTGGCCTTATGCAAAAGTGATCTCTGGACAAAACTTTTACCAGGCAACTGACAAGCATGCTGCAGGAGGCCAACCTTAGTCAATTAGTAGGGCAGGATAATCAGCTGTATGACATTTCCCCTTCCAAACGTCCCATACTATTACTTCGGATTGAAATTAGTTCGGACTAATCGAGTTTTGCGCAATTAATCAGATTTAAATGTTATTTGTTAAAATAATTTTTTTAAGTCCTTATCGTATTTATTTTTTTGAATAAATAAGATAACATCTTGCCCCCAAATCCTAAAAACCCTCACCCCATCTATGGATATATATTAATTGAATATAGCTTAATTTACATTTTAAAAAATCAGTAATTCACTGAAAAACTCAAAGGTTACAGTGACGGTATAGTTGGGTAAAAATGTCAGTATAAAATTCATATTTTAAACTCCAAAAATTTCCAAGAATAATCCAGTTACAGTTCACTGTGCATGGGGGTGCAATTTAGATACTAGTTATGTCATCAATGATCTAGTTTCAGATGTAATCAGTGTTGTTTTCAATAACGTCATAGAACATGTCATGTGTGATGCAATATGTGATGTCATAAGCAGTGCTTGGTGAGGAAACAAGTTATACTCTCCCAAGCCCCCACCCAAGCCCCCACTCCTGCAAAAGGTGTGTCAATAAGACCTGCAACCATCCCCTCTCCCCGTACGGGTAACCTTAATGAACAACCACACCACCTTTTATCTAAATTACTTTGTCAATCTCACTGGAAAAACTACCCATTGTGCATTATAAACATATCTTTGGTGACACCCTCAAACACTATTTGATCCACAGTGTGTCCTGAACGCCATATTCACCATGTTACCCCCACTTTTATGAGATGCAATATAACATAAAGGAGTATCATTTTATATATAGCGGGCCTACTGGCCATGTCGAGGCTTCACCACATCAATATAGAACACAGACCTGTGGGATTTGTCAAAAGTTCACTACATTAATACCAAGAGTACACACAAGTAAGGTTCCATCAATACAACCAATAAAATTACTAATCTTATTAAAATAGATTAATCATCAATAGAAATATTTAAACATCTCAGTAAAGCATTTTTATTCAAATTAGTCATCAACATTTGTTAATGTCTTCCTTTATGCTATCCAAACCACATAACGTAGACATTGAGCCAACAAAGTCCCTGCTCTGAGGAGCCCATAGACAAAAGTACTTGCTCTGGAAGTACTTAAATATAATACAAACCTCTCCTGGGTCATGGATTCAATGACCCAGGAGACTTAGTCTTAGTTTTTTATAAAATATTCCCGGGGCCAGCTGCCGCGACCCCCCCCCCCCCCCCCCCCCTCATGCTTAAATCAATTGGTGTTGCCCCTGTCCCTCCAAAAGAACTAAACTAGATAAAAGAAAGCCCATGATGGGAATTATTGGGTGCTCCATCAGAGTACAGTGAATATTTAATGAGTGGCCTTGCCACTTTTCCTATACTGAAGTGGCAAGACTGTCAATTTTTTTTCTTTTTTTTTTTTATATTGTGGGTGTCCGGTTTCAACTTGGGGCACCCACATATTTGTTCCTTTTCTTTTTTATTTCAATGGCAGCACAGGGATCCCATCCCACTCCTACGCTGACCAGACCAGCAGTTTTGCAGCACCCTTTTTTTTTAGTGCAACAGGCTTATCTGGAGCACCCACATCATTGGGTTTTTCCCCGTTTTATTACAATGGCAGTATAGGCCTAGTCCTGTGCTGCGCGGGACCTTCCTTTTACCTGCCCGCTTCATGCCTTCCGCTCCCCTGGGCAATGAAAGAGGGAGCAGCACACCAGATTTCTTTTTTTGTTTTAATTTTGGCCCAGCTGGGTGGGGGGGGGGGGCAGTGGGTCGGGGGATAAGGCTTACGGGGACAGGGTAACCCTACCTTGCACCCCATGCATTACTTGCTTTCGTTTGAGGAATTGGGGACCGTGTGCGCAAGTCCTAAAATGGCCCCCAACATTTTGTTAATGTGGTCAACAGCCAATCAGATCTAATCCTACTGGAGTTCTTCACTAACAGGTACCTATTAATTTGAAACAAAAGGGGCGATTACGATGTTTACCGACAGGGTGGGTTTCAATTCGACCGACTGATTATGATACAGCTGGTCGGAACTGAAACTGGACGGTCATTCCGGCTGGCTTCCGAGGGCCTCAAGGAGCCTGTCAGGCATCTGGAACCGGCCCGTAATACATATGGACAGCAGTTTACGCCATCCGGATTACGATGCACGGTTTCCGGCAGGGTTTCCATGTTACAAACTACACGAATATAAAAATATATAAGTGTACTTTTTAATGGCTTAAACCTGCATCGGACCCTCTTTTATAAATAAACAAAAAAACAAAAGGAATTTAGTACTCTTCTGAACCCTGAAACAAATCTTCTTTACACTACATTCAAACCTCGTAAAATGGAATAAACCCTGCACATCTAGTCTATCCAACCCCTACCATCACCATCTCATACATAATTACACCCACACGAATTCTACCTCTGAACCCTAAAAACACTATGGTTACTTAAAAATACATTTTGATCAAACCCACCACATATACATGCACATACATACACACTCACAGAAAAAAAAAAACCAAAGGTTAAAGTAACGTTAGTTAGGTGAATATGTCAGACTCCATTACCGTATTGAACTAAAAAAAAAAAAAAAAAAAAACACAGAGCTAACTATCAATGACTTCTATTGCCTAATACTTAAGATTTATAAATATTAATTTATCAGCATAATGTCAGTCACGAAAGTGAATACGGTGACCACAAAAAAGGGTGAAGATCCAATTTTAAACCCTTTATCCGAGGGTATCTGTACTGTTATTAAAGTCGCAAATCCATCTTTAGCCCTTGCTGCAGGGGAGGCATGAGCTGGCTTCGAAACGGCATGAAAGCCATTTAAAAGGAAGTCGCTCGTCATCCATGGTTCCTGAAAATATAGAATGTCTGCAAGATTAACAAAGTTGGTCCAATCAGGATTATTGAGTTAGGATCGGGCCCCAGCTATATCCCAGGAGATAAAGCACCAACCCGCCTTTCCTGGAGCACTACTAAGCCCTCCTTCCGTTAATTTGGCATGTGCAGGGAGGGCGGTACTAATAGATGCAACTTCAGCAGGGAGTCAATCCATTTGGTCCAAATCTGAGATCTGATTGAACCTACTCGCTGTGGGAACAGTGTGGAAAATAGGCAAAGGAGGTAGGCAAATTGACATCATTCTTCCTTGGGGCCTATAAAAGAAACCTAAAGAAACTGCTTCAATCTCTCTTTGAGGGTAGCCCAGTTGGTGAAGTCCTAAAAATGTGCGTTTTTGCCACCACCTTGTTTCTGAAAAGGATAACAGTCATTATAACCCTCTTTGGGAATGGAGCCTACCCAAGCAACTCTACAGACATGACTTATGTGTTTATGAAGGAGCCTTGGGCCACCAGGCTCTTGCTTCCCCAGTGCACCACTTTATTTTTTAGCTGGTTCTGGTCTTTTTTTTTTTTTAGTTGTTCCTTAGTGGGAGTGGATACCTTTTAAGACCACTACAAGGGAGTCAGCTTGAGGAGGCATTTGTCGAACTGTGTGATTTATTAATCCATGGGAGGGCTCCTAGGAGTTTCTTGGTATAGTATCCTGATTAGACGTTATAATTACCAGATTACCAGTCCCATGTTTGTTTTTGGAACTGAGGTGCTATTAGGCCTTCCTTGATCAGGGTCTTTCTCTGGGGTATCATTTTTCCCCCGTCTGATGTAACAGATGGAATATCTAGAAGGTAAGATTCTTTGGCCTGTAATTGATTCTGAACTGCGATGGCCTTTCCGGGCAATGAGCGTCCCTCCTTGATAAAGCAAATCAAGTTGGAGAATTGTTCTTGGATTTTTTTCTAGATGGCCCATTATCGGTTTTAAAGCATCTGTTAGAAAGTGTGCAATGCATGAATGAATCGCCACTATTGGGGGGGAATCAATAACTCCCTCAATGTGGGAAATTGGATTATCTGTATCATGCCTACGGGTTTGTAGGAGAGGCTGGTGGGCAAGGCGTCGTTTTTTTGACTTGATACCGCCCTCTATTGCAGTGATCGAAGAAGGTGAGAGCGGAAGAGGTAAAGGGGGGCTACTACTTGCGCTCGTCACCCTGGTGGCACTCCTGAGACTTTTGACCAGCATGCTTACCTTTTCTTTTGCACTTAGCTGGTGCCCCTTCTAATGTCCAGGGGGGTTGGGAATTGGCAGCATGCTGGGAGTAGACTGTGATGACTGCAGCAGCCGTGTGCTCATTTCAATAAGGGTGCTGTACAGCACTAGAGGGTCCTCGCTCCCTCTGCCTCCACATGCCCCAAGTGGACCTGGAACCCCCTCCAAGTTCTAGCTAAAGGTGCTGTTCTGCGCATACAATTTTTGTCCAGAACACCCTCAGCTCGCTTAAAGAATGCATCAAGTGTAGTGCCACTCGGAGTTTTAGAGGGAACTAGAATACCCCCCTGTATTTTACGCTTGACCGTTGTCACTGGGCAAGGAAATGATTAGATGTGGAAGGCAGGATTCAAAACACCAATGGAGACACAGAGGACGAGCACTCGCCACCGGTTCGAGGCTATCGCAGAGCCAAGAGGGGAGGTCTAGCCTCCTATGGGTGAGGACGGGCGTAAGATGGGCCCCTTCACCCAGGCGCGTCCAACACCATGGATGATAGCAAGTCCTGGAATTTGTTTAAGACCATGCTCAAAATAACGTAAAGGATCTCAAAGGTATTACAGCCATAGAAATGCCCAATATCCAACTGATATTAATGAATTTCAAAGTCCTTAGCAGAATTTCTTCATTTGTTGGTACATTTCTACTACACTCTTAGCATGGCAGAAAGGAGAATTAAGATCTAACAGCACAAGCCTTATTATTCTCTGACGCAGCAGATCTTATAGAAGATAAATGTTCTCGTTCAGACAATATTTTGAAAATAATTATGCCAAATGGGGCATACTACAGCATACGTTTTTCAAAGACATTGGTTAAAAATCCTTAAGTTTCAAATGGTTCTCAAAGGGCACCTGTACAATATACCAGAACATCAAGGCACACAGAACTGGGCCCTTCTCCTTACAAACAACTGGATCCAAACAATACATCTTACCCAACGATTTAGAAGGGAATTGTGCTAAAAACGTGTCAACTCCTAGTACCCTTAAGACTCACTTTTCCCTCCGTTACTCGCCTTCAACATTAGGCCCCCCATGGAACTCCTCCATGCCAACCACCTCCACAAAAAAATACACAAACCTACCTACATATATCGGGAGAATCTACTACATTACTACTATATCCAAGGCACTGGAGATCATCGGGACCTGGATGAGTCATAACAGTCTCAAACTCAGTGAGCCAGAAGATAAATTATTGTCCTAAGCTCACGATACCTTCTCTAATAATTAAACTTAATATGCCCCCCAACCACCAAGAAATCCTGGGAAGCGTATGGGATGCTGCCCAAAGCCTACGCTCAGAGAGGAGCGGTGGTTAAATAAGCTTCCACAGAACTCAAATTCATATACAACCCTAGTATATATGAGCCCACAAAATCAGACCATAGCAAAAGGTGCCCTAGTCAAATCACCTTCATCGATAAAAGACCACATGGGAAAATTAAATAAATAATTAATTTTCCCTCGTGGTCGTCTCTCGGAATCCCCCCCAGCTGGCTCCACCGCTCTTACCTGCAGCGGCCGCAGCGGTTTGTTTCACATCATTGCTTGGACAGAGGGGGACAAGTGCCGCACTTTAGTCAGAGACCTTACAACTTTGGTTTACCAACAATTATGTCTCCCTTAGGGTTAATAAAGCCAGAGTCTTTTGCACTGCAACTGATGGGGAGAGGGTCTGGCCTAACTGCTAGAGCAGTCGACCTCGAGGCTAGGGAACTGGGGTCAGGTCTCGGCAGGGATGCTCAACATCCTGTGATTCTGGGCAAATCACTTCATCTCCCTGTGCCTAACAAAAATTAACATGTCCGACTCAACTGGGGCTCATGTAAAGCACTCGGATGCCTTCGGGTCAAGTTTGCGCTATAAAAATCAAAAATTATTAAGGTGGCCATGGAGGGATGAGGAAAAAGAGGTTGCAATGATCCCCTGCAATGACACGAACACACCGACGCACTACATTTTGCAGAGTAGTAGATCTGGAGGCTGTACTCCAGATAACAAACTAGGCGTTCACTGAATGATCCTAGTGGACAGTCCGTCTCTACTAAGAACAGAACAACAGTGTCCAATATGAATGAAAAGCGGTCAGTAACTGGAGTTTGCAAACCTTGTGGCTGATTGACCACAATGAAACCACAACTTGCAGGTAGAAGCCTAATAACACTGGAACCATCAGCTTAAGACAACTAAGAGGAATCCATATTAACACAGTACATATGCTTTCTCTAAAAACGTAATTCTTTTAAAAGAAAAGTAACTGCAGCATCATGTTTGATTGTTACTGTCAGAGCCTTTTTATTGAAAAATAAATAATGCCCAATTCAGGCTAAAGTTAGTATGACTAGTCCGAAGCCCAGCTTGTATTGGCTTCTATTCACATCTGCAGAAAGAAAAATTCACTTTTATTTTCCGTGAACAAGCATTTTTCAAATGCATGTCTACTGTGTCGTTTTCCATTTCAGAAAATAGGCTAAATAGAAAATTTGTCTATGGTGTCTGTATTAATTAATTGTATTAACTTGTGTTCCTCTTGTGAAAGGCATGTTCAGGTTGTTCTTATCTTAGTGACTTTCAAGGTGCTTTGCTCAAGTCTTGCATTGGGACTGTTCATTAGTTGAATGCTCGATTGTATTGCTCCATTATATAAGTATCATGCAATTTCCTCTTTTTCCTATGCACACCCCATTCATTAATATGCAGTCAAGTTGGTGTTCTATGTGTAACTTACTATATCTTATTGAATGGATCTTATGTAGTAGAATGTTCATTGGCTTACTAGAATGATACACTGCTTGTTCGACCTTATTGTGTCAAATCTCAGCATTGAATGAGTGTGATTTTTCTGTCTAAAACCCTATAAAAGAAATTTTGTAGGGGATATGCACCAGACTTTTCTTCGGCTTTTAAACTGAGCAGGCTCTGGACCAGTCTGTCCTTTGATTTATACTTGGTTCTGGCTACTTGCTTTCTTTGGACGTTCACCTTATGTTGCTCCTCCCACATGATTTGATGTTGATTTGCTCTTGAGATATTGATTGCTATTAAATAAGCACTTTTTGCCTTCTGTACGATTTTAATTTTGAATAAAACTGCAAAGTTGGAGCTCTGTCTCATGTAAGTTTATTTGATTTAGCTTAGACGAAATCTTAAGAAGACAGTCTCGATCCTACACCTCAATCCTCTTAAGAATAATCAATATTACCACAGAAAAGTCTCTTGAAGAATGCCCATTAAGTATTCTATTATATTACTGGTACATCACTTGATACCACTAATGAGGTAGCTAAATAATTTATGTACATCCATTGCAGAGAAAAGTGTGTGAATGAAGAACTAGGATTAAGACAGAGGGGTATCTGATTGAAAACAAGGTATCCAATAAGCACTGCATTACAGTCCAAGCAATCTCACACAGGGGACTACAGTCCAAACAATCCAACACAGAGGAATTAGTTTATCAGCACTTAAGAATCAGACAGGGGATCTTGGCAAGAAGAAAGAAGCTGGCTTCTTGGGTAGGTTACCACACATTTTACAGTCATGAGGGAGGTACAAATATGGAAGTGGATCACAAGGGAAGTTAGGGAATTTGGAGTCAAAGGCTAAGGCTGTTTACATGGAACATAGCACAGAGCCTTAGGTAGAGTAAAGGTTTTTTGTTAGAAACACAGTATGTTGTTTTAAGGTCCACTGCTCATAAACACAAATTCACACCTTGCTCCGCATCTCTTCGGATTCGATATGCTGTAATTAATCGCATGGAAATAATTATGCCAAAAATATCTGGCAAAGATGAGTAGTGGTGCATGAGTAATAGTCAGATATATTTCCTTCTAGCAGGCTGGTATTTTGTACTTGCACACCCCTTAAAAAATGGGATGGAAGGGATATATAGAATGTATTCAGAAGCTGCCCTCTCACTTGAACTGTTGCCAGTTAAAATCACACTGCCTAAGCAGCACACCACCTATCCACAAAGAGGGGAGGGCAGGGAAATACTTATTACTGGTTGATCTAGGTGGGAAGCTCACAAACCCAATTCATCTTCAACACAGTTATGTATTTTAGATTGGATGCACCACAAATCGCATCTCAAAGGCTGTGGTGAATTTTACATCGAACATTTTGTTTGCAGCCGGGGAGACTCAGACTGACAGAACTGTACATAGTTCGGAAGTGTGTGTGTGTGTTAGTGTGTGCGCGCTACCGTGTTTTTTTAGTGTATTTCATGGAGATCTGACGACAGAAACCGGAATGTGATAAGATGATTGGAAACAACCTTGACAATACAAACGGATACCTTTTTAAAATATATATTTTAGTACGGCACAAATTTGAAATCGAGTCATGAGGAAATAAAGTGATGTTTACAAAATCACTTGATTTCTGCGGTCCAGTTGTGAAGCCAGGATTAAATTCCAGGCATACATGGTGCTAACTCATCAATTTAGACCTTGTTATGTGCATTATTCTAAGAAAAGCAATTATTACCAGACAGGTCATCCAACCAATGTTTCATGATAAGAGCTCCTGCATGAGACAGAAACACTTCCCTTAGAGACGACATGACAAACATGATTCCACCCAAAACACTTCCACCAAGTAGGATGCTACCAGTCTGCAAGTGAGCTTCAGCACATTGTTATGGGTATACAGCACCATATAAATTCAACTATATTACAATTTTAAGTTGTGCCATTGTGCTATCACATAATGGACTGCTTAGCCTGGTAGGCACCACCTTCTGACAGGAGTGAGGAAGAATTGCAAATTAGTCTTTAATTCCTTTTTGCTTGTGGCATCATAACCATTCCATTTACAGGAAGGACCTCGTGCAGAGTATAGAGACAGACTGAGTGACTGCTGCAACAATTTCCCTATGCAAAAAGACTCTCATAAAACGTACCGTGTGTGGGACGGAGTTCGTTTTGAAACTAATCACTAATCTTTTTGTTTTGCAATTTGCTTTGTTTTATTTAAATAATTTATAAAGATGCGCCAGTCCCACAAGTGGTATTAGGATACTTCACAGGAACCTTAAATTAAGTACTTCCTAGTAAACAAAGTAACACTGAGAAGGCGGAAACAAGAATCAAGGTAGGAACAGTTCTTAGCACATTTTAGAATAAAACCAAGTAGGTTAAAAAGCATAGAACACAAAGTTTCAAAGACTGATGTAAGAAAGATAGAATTAATTCAGGTAGCAGGGGTAAAGAAGTATCCGGGGGGGGGGGGGGGGGGGGGGTTATCGATCCTGACTTAGAAGTGGCTTCCTCTTATGGTTGCAACACTAAGACATATATACTCACATAAATTAACTTAATCGAGCCGAGTCCATACTGTACCCATGTTTGCTTTGGAAACAGTGTTCACGTGCTGCCGATCAGTGGGAATGGGAAATGTGAGCAGATGGAGTGCATGAGGACAAGCAAGAAAGAGCCGTGCAATGCACACTACTGCATACTTGATCCTAGGCTTAAAGGGAGAGGAGAACATGTAGTCAACACCAATTCCTGAGAATATCACAATGTTGGTTTTGGTAGCATCAGTGAAGGCAATAAATTAATGCAATTAGTGAAAACCCTTGCAGAACCCAGAGTGAAACCGGCTCTAGGTGTACAAATAACACAAATCTCCATTCGTTATATGCACCATTCCATGCCCTTCCTCTGCCTTCTTTTCTCAGCTCAGGCTACTGTAGTATTTCAAATGACAATGTCGCTTCAGACTGTTCCTTCGGTGGGGTTCCTACGCCAAGACAGATGTGCAGTTACATTGAAGTGGCAAGATTACCAGTCATCAGTCCTGTCAGACTGATAAAACAGCAAACCTCAGAGATGTTTCTCCACATGATGCCCCTTCAGTCGCTCTCACTTCTCCATCAATCAACAACTCCTTCCTGGACGCAGTAGAGGACTATTAGAAGCACTTTACATAGGGTAGCTGTATCCAGTCCCAAGAAACCCAGCTGAGCGTTGTGCACTCTTGAGCCAATAAATAAACAAGTAATGTCACTATCAATCGGATGACACAATGAATATTGTGGTAGGTTATGAATGCATTCACAGTCTGGTTTTCAATCGGTTGTGTTAGAGAGTTTTAATTTGATTAAAAAAAATATGATTTAATTAGGTAGGTTTCAGTGAGCCTAACCAGGCCGCATTGACAACCATTCATAAAATGTTGCAGAAAAGTGTATGTTTATGTTAGGTGTATGGGTATTCCACATGCATGTGAATTTCTCTAATACAAAAGTATAATAATTTCTTCTGCTCTCCAGAGGAAAGGAGGAGTTTCTTTTACCAGTTCAAGGTCACTTAGCATAGCTCTGCTGGGAGTTTAATAAGCTGCAGTTTTAGTGTGTTTCCTAATGCAGGCTTTCATTTCCCTAATTAAATATTTACAACTTTAGCCACTAGGATAATTTAGGAAGTAGGAGTGACTAATGGTATTGTACCAACAAAACGTTTTCATGAATAAAACATTTTTTAATCCAACCCTTCTACCTAATATCATACTACAAATGCGAGCACCTTCTGTCCCTTAAACAGTATAAAAGATGTGTTATTTTGGAGTATAAACAAATGTTGTTCCGTCTGCAGAGACCTCTGGGCTTTCTTGTAAAGCAGCCTATAGGTCAGTAGTCTATTTTGTAGATTTATTTAGGTACTTATAATTTATGCGAATTTTATGATTTATTAATGCATCTTATTAATTTTTTTCTTTCTTTGGGGTTTTATGTAGCACGAACTTGACGCGAAGGTATCAGAGCGCTTTACATGAGCATCAGTTGCGATACAGACTGACACATTCATTTTTGTTGGGCACAGGGAGATTAAGTGATTTGCCCAGAATCACAGGATGTTGAGCGTCCCTGCCGAGACTCGGACCCGGTTCCCCAGCTTCAAGGTCGACAGCTTTATCCCTAAGGCTACATCCTCTCCCCAAATGCTTTCTGTAAAGATAATATTTTTCAAAACACCAATGAGTCTATTAAGTGGAGTATCTGATCATGTGCAGGTTTTATTAATAGCCTTGGGCTAAGTCTATGAGAAAGGCAGAGAGACCATTCCTTCCTAAGGCGGTTTAATTTCTTAATTTAAGTGTCAGCATTTGCACAATTATTTCCAAGTCATTTCTTTTATATCACATAATATTGTGACAATCACCAGCGATACCTTTATTTTACTCTAAACGGTGCAAAATGTTCTTATTAATGTCTCATGAGGAAAGGTTGTTAGGGACAGTCAGCCAAGGACAATATAGAAGTAACTTGTGTTAGACAAGCCGGTCGCTGAAGGTTATTAATTACAATATAAATCTGAAGTGTGTAACAATGTTACCCATATGTAACAATATTACTCACGCATAAGTCTATGCAAAGTCTATGCAAAATGGATAAGAATTTGCAGGCCAATGTGTCCTTTCAGAGTGATACCAGGGCCCAGAAGGATTACCATATTGCATCCCTTTCCCAACTGACTAGCCCTCCACAGGTGGTTTGGGCACAAAGGTCATCACAAGCAGTCACGTGCTTCTCAGCCCAGGGGCTTGAGCCTCTTAACTACTACGCATCCTCAGCCTTGCATGTTCACTCACACACGCCCAGCCAGGAGACCCTATGTCCTGCAAATCTCATCCACTGTCAGTAGACCATAAACAATGTCCAACATCTCCGTATCCAAAAAGGAGTATACCCTAAATCAGGGCTGCACAAAGGCTATCTACTAACCCAAACCAGAATTTCGAGGTAACCACTGGTTTGATTGAATACAAGTACATTTATCACATGAGAACATTGAGAAAATCTGGACAGGGTCCAAACCTCTTGGGACAATGTTCGAAACTCTCATCCTTAGCATGTGCAGCATTTACAGAGTCACACTTCGCCCATCTTCATCCCAAAACTCTCGATGACGAGACCTTTCTCTGGGCTCTTGGCTCTGTAAACAATTCCCATGGGGAGGGGCTGGGCGGGAGGAGAGCATCTGCACACTTGGAGAGAGAGAGAGAGAGAGGCTGAAAAGGGATGGATCAGGACACCACAGGATTTGGAAAAGAGGGGTGACATGTCGAGGAAGGACAAATAGTGTCACCTGAACTAGGCAATGAAATGACAAGGTGCAAAAACCCAGTAGCAACTTCTGTCTCACATATACAAACATACATATATAGATGTGTGTGAACAGACACATACGCAAGTGCACACACACCATTAAAGCACTGCAAGGACCAGTGAGCAGTACACCACAATGGAAACTTCTACTACTGCAGAAGTTTCAGACACACTAACCCACTCCCCCAAGTCCATCAAGGAAGCACTAGAAGGATCAGTATCCCACCATGGTACTTCTGCCATGAATCTGCTACTGCAGAGGTTTCAGACACACACACACTTCTAGGACCAGTGAGCAGTACACCGCCAAAGAAGCTCACTCATGAGCCTGCTACTGTAGAGTTTCCAGATACATTTGGGAAGTAAATGGCAAATGCAAAGAGACTTCTGTGCTACCTGTCACAGTTGAATGCATGATCTATAAATAATGAGCCAAGAGCTCCAGGACTACTGCTAATTTGAAAACTATTTATACATGTCCTTCATGAGGTTAGCAGACCGTGTTAAATCTCTTTCTCTCAATAGAATACAAACAAATTAACCACTCATTTTTCTACTTAAAACAGGCATGGAGATTATGGATGTGCATTTCCTCTCATCCGCACCATCATCAAAGTGTCATACTTCAAATAAGATAAAATCAAGACGTCACTTCACAACACATGCAAATCGACTTTTTTCAATCACAGCAAACTTGCTTTACTTTATTAAGACATATGACTTTCCCTGAACAATAATATTACTCTACTTTAGATAAAAATCGATCGGGGATCGTTTGGAAGGGGACTTCAAGTCCCAGGTCACTTTGCTTCCTATGCCAGGAGGCCCCCCCCACCCCCCATCGCTAATATTGCACTGCACACTCACAGCGCGGGACGCGTGAGGCGTACACCTGGGCCAAGGGCGGAACCGTCCTGGAACTGTCCTGCGCCAGGAAGAGGCAGTGCATGACCACCCCCTTGGCCCTGCAGCGAGGTGCTCCTTGGAATTTTTGGCTGCCTTACATTCCACCCGGGTATTTTCTGTGCATTCCCAGGACCCCGCTTCATTGGGTTGAATGGCGTTTGCCACTACGCAGTCAAGGTCTTGGATTCGGGACTGGCGGGTAAAGTGTGGAGTTCCTCGCTCTATGGTAATGAACTATTTTGTGTTTAATTTGGCCTTTGCAGAGGGCGGTAGAGCATTTGTTTATGCCTCTGCTTTATTCCCAACTAGAGGGACAGTGGTGAGGGTATGTTAGGCCTCTCCCAAACCATGCTGTTTTTGATGTTGATCGGGTGCAGAGCGGCAGGTCCTCTCATGTGCCCCCGGAGTAGGTACTTCTCTTGATGCGGAACGCTAGAATTTAGCAGCCCCAAACTGTATATTGGCCTATCGCCTTAAACACTCCAAAGAGACATTAAAATTTCATTTTACAGCTTTGTTTGCCTGTTTGACATGGCTCTTTTCAATTCAATATTGGTGACTTAAGGTATCTTCCCTCGTTAGTGCTAGTTACAACTTATCTCCTGTTACTTGCATATTGTCCCCCACCATGGTGTAAAGGAAAGCATCTGGCGCTTTACTTGCCTCTGCTACCCCATTAAAGTCTACTTCAATAGATCAGATGTTGGAATGGGCAGTGGGGGTCATAACCACGGAATTTGCCCTTACATATGGGAGACTGTCTTTAAATTCTGGTGATCGCTCTGTGCCTGTGGGTGATGTACCCCTGGGCCCTGTGTCTAATGCCCCAAACTAATGATTACTTTGGGCAGAGAGGAAAGGCTGTCAACTCCCACACTGGCGGGAACAAGGCAAATGTCAAGTGCAAAATACCCAAGAGGAGTCAGTGGTGTGGTATATCGGATGTAACCACCTACCTAGACAGATCTTTCATTAGCTGATGCATCAGTGCTGGCTCAAGGGATTTCTGTAGCTTAGTTAGCGGAGTCTTTAGTGATAGGTATGCCTGCATCTTTACCCAATTCTGGTACGAAAGAACTTTCCTCTGATGTTTATCTCACCAAAATTAAGACTGTTAGAAACTGAGCTCTCTCCTATTTTTGCATGTTTGGGTGCTCTTGAAACACAGATCACGTCCTTACTGGCCCAACAAGCTACGCCTCTGCATCACCCCTCTAAGGATATTTTGTCCAGTGGTGCCACTTCAACTCAGCAGCAAGACCCCTCTAACAAGCAGCCAGCACCGTTGGTAGAGATACCCCTCTCACTAAGTGGTGCCGCCCAATCTGGTCACCCCTTAGCTCACTCATTATATGTGTCCACTCAAGTACCAGTGACCGTTCCAGCAAAAAGTCTTAAGGTGGGTGTCCCCAAGGATAATGTAGTGAATCTTGATTTGTCCCCTAATTGGACTATCTTACGTCTTTCCCCAACTGTGTGTTCCTATGTAGTGGTTTGAGTGGTGTACCCCCCCCCCCTTACATAAACATTGTGAAGAGACATATGGGGAGTTGCGTAATAAGGTTCTTTATTAGTAGACATATGGGCTTCCCCTAGCCCTTACCAGTGAAATCTTCTTCCCCCGAAGAATTAGTTGGTTAAGACCAGGCTCTATAATCACTCAAGGGGACTGTGCCATTATTAATTTTAGATCCCAGTCTGTGGCATGAGCTATATTGGGTTGGGATTAGAGTAGGAATGGCCTAGCGAATTGTATAGCCCCAGTTCCCCTAGAGTTGTACTATAAACCACACGCTGTTTCTGCGCACCTTCAGAAATCACTGCCTCTGGTTATTGGTGGGGGATTGGGAACAGTTACTGTATCATCCAGTTCCACCATTGCCTCATCTGTCCGTACTAAGGCTTGTTTTAATGTAACTGTTGGGAATAGATATGAGGTGCTATCTGAACTGGAGTGACTGTCCCGACCTCCTCTGTGAAGTCTGCATCTCGAAACTTCTAGGGTTGTGGCAACTCTGGAAAAGAGGTTTGATGTAGTGGAGGCCAGGCCTGCTCCTTCTTTTTCATTTGGGAGTTGGAATTTGGCAAGCTTAAAAGATAAAATCTTATATACGGATTGGTTGCCCTTTGACCAATTCAATTTTGTCGTTAGGAGGGAGATTTGGGCTGTAGCATCAATGGGCTGTTGCATCAATCTCATGTAGGGGTTTTGCCTGCAACTCTTGCCCAGCTATAGCCTCTCCTCATGGGAGAGTCTGGGTGGACTCTATATGGGATGAATGTAATCTCTTGGAAGAAGTATCAGTTACCAATACAGCTAGTTCGGTTTATCAGGCCCTCTTTATTAAGGATAATCAGGGTTCTTTGTTTTTATTTGTAAATTTTTTATACTAATAATTCTTAATAACTCTTTTTGTTGTCTATTTGAGGACTTGTTCTGTTCATTATGAGTTGGAAGCCATTAGTGACTTATGCCACTCTCCAACCCCAGTGTTTGTTGTACGGTGATTTGAACGCTAAACTTGGGGGTCCACCTGTTGATTTATGTTTCACGGACTCAGTAGCTGAAGTTGTCCCACAGGACACCAGAGGGAAGGAGTTGAGGAATTGTGTTGCCTTCCACAAACCTGTAGATGTGATTATGTATATCCAGGACAAAGGTCCCAGTAAGCCCACCTACGGGGGAGGCGAGGCAGGCTTCGGTTGTTGATCATATATTTGCTTCTATGCACTTTTTACAATGAAGCGTTAATAATGCAGTCATTGAAACCATATGGGCGGCGGGGGGGGGGGGAGGGGGGGGAGGTCATAACACTCAATTTTAGTTATTTTTTTTCCTTGGTAGGGATAAACCGCAGACAGTGGGTGTCGAAATTAACCACCACTGTAGTGATGGGGAAGATTAGTCTGGCAACTCAAAGACCCTAGCACTGTCTTTGGATTTCTTTTTAATAAACACCCAATGGTGTTTATGGGGTGTTTAGCAGAAGATTCTGGGAAAAGCTTATTTACCCGTTATCAACATCTCTATTCCTCCATTAAAAATCATCAGCTGAAACCTCACCACTCTGCCGCAGAGCACCCCCATTGGTTTAATGCTAGCTGCTCAGCACGTAACCACCGTTTGAGGGCTGCTTTGGTTGAGTGCCCAAGAGATGCTAGGGAGGTTAGGCAGAACTGTAAGAGGTCTCTCAGGGACAGGAAGTACTTTTTGAACAAGAAGGATTGGGAAATGTTGGAATTAATAACAGCCCAGAATTGTAGTAAAGTATTCCTGGAGGTAGTCAACAGGCTCTGCCAGCGGGATGCTCCTTTTTAGCCCACGTTTGGTCTCATATTTCTAGCCAGCAGTGGGTTAAGCATTTTGCCTTTATCTATCAGTTGTCCAAAGACAGAGCGTGCAACAATAGGTTGCTTGCCCATCTTGATAATCCTTCTCCCTTCAGATTTCACTTCGGGAAGTGGAGGAAGCCACCGTTCTGCGCTCAAGTGGTAAAGCCCCAGGCCCTGATGGGATTGCAATGGATTTAATCAAATTTACCTAAGATTTTTGGGGGCCTCTGCTTACCAATTTATTTAATAATTATTTGTGTAGTAGGGTACCAAATTCATGGGTCCTTTCAACAATAGTCCCCATTTCTTAAAAGGGCAATAGAGGGGCCCACAAATGCTATAGACCAGTATCCCTTATTGACAGTTTGGTGAACATTATTGGGAGGGTCATCTTTAATCGCCTGCACTCCTGGGTTGGTGACAAAACAGCCTCTCCCCTTTGCAATATGGCTTCTGCCCAGGGCTTGGTACAGTGGAGCAGTGCCTGAATCTGCAATTGATCGGGAGTAAACATACCATCACCAGGCGCTGCCTGGTATACCTGGCTTTTATGGATCTATCTTCTGCTTTTGACCATGTGAACAGGGACAAGCTTTAGTTGATCCTTATCAACCTGGGGGTAGATGTTTAATTCAATTCAAAGAATCTTTCTTTGGCCATATAGGGCCATAAAGGAAAGTGCAGGATATAAAATCAAATAACAAATGAGAAAAACCATTAATATATAAAAATCCAATTTCTTAGAAACACATGTAATTAATAGCAATTGCTTGGCTATACCTTGGACCTAAAATAGCTAAACTTTAAAATTATAAAACTACGATGCAAATAGTTAAAAATAAAAGCAATACCAGTTGCTGTAGATGAAAACCACATTAGCCTTCCATTGATTTTCTGCATCCGACTGCAGCTTTGAGAAAGGAGCCCACAGTAAAACAAATGTAATAGCTGTCCAAGTGGTAGGGTGCCTCTCTATATTTTCGCTGGCCCAGGTTATTTAATATTGTCTTGAGAAAGCGTCTGAACAAATGACTAAAACATTTACAGAAAAACTGAAAATACAAAAGCGTTTGCTCAGAAGAGCAATCACAGGGGCAGGGCCGAGCAGCGCTCCCCATAGGGCTAGAATACTCCCAGAAACACAAGAGCCACCAAATCGTGCCTGCTCTAAAGCGGAAGAGGAAAGACCCCTCCCAGTGCATAAGATCTAAAGACAGATATAGGGCAGGTTCTAAAGAAGAAAAAGCATTTAAAAGGTCATCACAGATGACTTCAACAATTCAGTGTTCAACCTACTTGACAGACAGTGATCTGAGAAAAGTCGCTTAACCCTTGCCATGTCACCCTTAATGATGTTCTGTGGCATCGTAAATAGGGCGGACAATCCAAAAGCAAGGAATGTTTTAGAGATGTAATCTAATCATGGGTTAGTCCAAACGCTGATCCCACAACAACAGAGGGGCCCAGAGTGATCACATCAGTTATGTGTGACAAATGTAACTCAGAGTGAATGATAACACTAGATTTGGACGGGGAACGGGGGGGGGGGGGGGGGGGAGGTACAGGACCCTTCAGAGAATGAGATTCTCCTGAGTTTGAAGAGACTAAGTATTAATATAGCCCCAGACCCAGGGCCCCATATGTGGCAGCTGGGACACACTGGGTCTTATAAATCGGCCTCCCGGTTGTGTGGTATTTATTTTTTGTCATTTCAGTCTGTATTTATCCATATTTAATTTTTGCTAATTTTATCTGTATTTATCCATATTAATTTTGGGTTTTGTAGAAAAATTAAGCAGAAATTAGCATATTTCCACATTTATTTAACCGATAAATATGCACTCAAGCTTGAAGGTCTGCCACGTTTCCGTGTTGTGAGCAGCTTTACTTATATGAAAAAAATGCAAATTTCAGTATCAACCATGTGCATATTTACTGCCGTTAAAGCCTCATTACTAAAATTCCTTTATTTTTTACCCACTTATCTATCAATCCACACATCTATTGGCCCTGCAGTCATGGCAGACAATATTTAGAATAACTCAAAAAGCAACAAAATGTCCCTTTTTATCCACATTTAAAAGTAAATAGACAAGAAAATGAATGCTACAGATAAATACAGACAGAAAACAAATCAGTAAAACTGAAAACAGGGAGCCTTAATTATAAATTGTAAAAAGTGGAAAAATGGTCCCTTTCCCAGCAACTATGGGAAGGTTAAGGACAGCACTAGCCGCCCTACTGAGCTTCAGTCATGAGTTTGTTAAATGTGATTGCCAGCTACCCCTGGAACTAAAAATTACACCCAAGCAACTAAAATCTTGCTGAGCAACTGGTCCAATATAGAAAGCCGGGAAATGTTGGTTTTACTAGGCCCACAGGCCATAATATGAGATTTAATAATACTGGTGACCAAGTCAAGTCTGCTCATGAAGGAGACGAAGCGATCCACTAGCATCCTCAGAGCATTTGGGGTTCGTGCTAGTAGGACCGCATCATCTGCATTAAGCATTAGGGTACCTGGGTCTGAGCAATCCTAGGGGTGTCTACAGGACTCCTGATTTAATGGGGGCCTAGGCCATTAATATAAACAATAGAAAGTAGCTGGGCTAAAATGCAACCTTGGCAGCTCCCCTCACTCAAGGGAGAATTCAGGGGTCATCTCTCCACTGGTGCCCACACAGACTTTCTTCCTGGGCCGGTGTGCAAGGAGTATAGAAAGTTCACTAGTGATAACTCTACCCTCAAATCCAGTAACATCAGCCATAACGTAGACTATTCACGCAGTCAAAGTCCATCAATAGGTCCATGAAGGCCAGGTACAGTGGACAACGTCTGACATAGATGTCATTATTAACAATCAGGCTTAAGTTTATACATTGTCGCACTGTACCTAGCCCTGGACGTAAACCAAACTGAAAAGGAGAGAGGATGTTCTTGTTTTGGGCCCACATGTCGAGTCAATTAAAAAACACTACCAATGATTTTAACTGCACTATCGATACGTGAAATTGGCCTATAGCATTTCGGAGACATACAATCACCCTTCTTGAAGATGGGCACGATCAAGATACAGACCAGGAACGGGGGATATTGGAATTCAAGGATCGGTTAAAAATGTTAGTAATCAAGGGCACAAGTTGACCCTATATTTGATAAGGTCAATTGGGACCCCGTCTGGGCTTTCCCACCCGAGCTCAAATGCATGGCCACTTCAGCTTCAGATAGGAGAACAAATAGGGGTGGTGAGCACTGTAGTTTACTATGCAATAAAGTATCCAATTCCTCATTTGTCTCTATACGATACATGGTGCTAAAGTGCGATATCCAATCACATCCCAAGGTATTACGGTGCATGAGACGGTTTTCAGGAACCTTTCTAAGCCGGATTCTTTTGGCTGTTTCCTAGAATGTTCTGCTACGGCACGCTGGAGAAGCTCCTGGTACCTTTTGTGCAGGTCAGTCTTCCTAAGTTTTAAAGCAGATTTATAGAACAAAAGGGTGTTCCGGGCCTCGGACACAACTCTGGGGTTTGCTGTCAAGGCCTTCCATAATCTTCAATTGGCCATTTAGCACCGACTGTCAAACCAATATGGGGGCCTCCTGGACAGGCAGGGAAGGCTTGAGTAAAGAGTGCTCAATGCTAAGGATTAAGCTGTCGTAATGGGCTAACATTTCGTCTCCTCTAGCGTCTGCTAAAAAATTAAGGAACAAACCTAGTTGTGACCTAACTAAAGAGATTAAGGTATCTCCTGGGTATTTAAAATGCCAAATAGTCAGTTGAGTGCTGGGTGTGGGGAGCAACTCTTGGGTCCATACATGCCTGCTCCAAGGACTAAAACCTGTAGCTAAAACATTGTGGTCGCCCCATTCGATCTGCACAACCTCAACTTTTAAAAACCAGGCCAGGACATTCTTGGTCATAAACATAGTCAATGGTTGAAGCGTGACCGTGCCCTCTGAAAGATGGCATGGTTGAGCCGCTCCCACGAAGAGCATTGAAAAGGTCGAATAAAATCGTGTGCATCTATAGGTCTGACTAGCTCTTCCCCCTCTGAGATCGCTGGATTCCCCTAGAGCTTCCTCCACTACCACCCCTGGGAACCGGGTGTGATCAACCAACTTGGCGTTAAAGTAGCCTCACAAAATGTAATGTGGTTGAGATTTTAATCCAGCCCCAATAGATCATAATTTAGAAAGAAAATTAAACAAATGGGTAAAATGAATCCAAACAGTTTTAACACCACCATTATTATAGAAATTAATTAGATAACAGAAACAAGACAACTTGTCCTGTAACAGAAAAATTAACAATGCTGAGCTTCCAGAGTCAATAACTGGAACTTCCACACTAAAGCTTAAGCTAATCCAGACAGGAAGCCCACCGTCCGTCCTATCCCACCAAGTGGCATGGTTAGAATAACAAGCATAACCATCACTAGTTACAGAGGAAGTAAGGTAGCGCAGGTTTCTTGCAAAGCAATGATATCCAACTTGGTAATGTAGGCCAACCATTCGGGGTCATTAAGCTTCTGCTTAATACCTGCAATGTTCCAACTGAGAATGGAATACGAACGAACGGGACCAGAGCCATGGGGGCAGTCCTTGGGGGAAGAGATGTCCAGGGTGGTGCGGGTGAGGGGAGGGGGAAGTATCTTGGGTAACCTTATCCGAAAGGACAGGAGAGGGAATAAAATCTGCTAGCAGTGGGGATAGAAAAAAGTGCAGGAGGTCTTGATAAGGAGCGGGCGGTCATGAAGTGAATGCTCTGTCGGGCAGAACCGGAGAGCGATGTAGCGGAAGTTGTCGCTGGGCTCTAGAATTATGTCCTAGCCAAGTAGTTTGAGATGCTGTTGAAAGCAGTAAAAATAAAATGGATATGAAAAGCCAAGGGTTTATAAAAAATAACCAAGAGGGGCAAGGGTAATAGTAATACTTGAATCAGTACACCTATGGGGACCAGATAGCAAATTGTGTACCAGGAAATGGAACCTAAAGGTCACAATCACACAGTCACCCAAAACGTCAGCTGGATATGGCCCAATCCAAGAGCATCTCCATATCATCAAATTATCTTTAGCATAGAAAACTGGAAACTCCTTAAATGCACGAGCCAATCTAGAGATTTGTTAAATAACGAATCGTATGATTCTTTCTTTTCAATCATCGAGGTGGGAACCCCGATAGGAACTGCCACATAAGGGCAGGCAGCTGGAGGGAGATGGACCATAACCTGGTCTGGCGAAGAGGAAGTGGTATTAACTGTTAACCATCTTCAGTGTAACTCCTTTCCAGTATGGCCTGCTCCTAGTTCAGCAGCATCAGAAAACCATCCTGGGATGGAACTTGTTATCTGGGGCACAATCTGCTGCGGAGTCTGTTCCAAAACCTTGAGCGGCTTTCTGTCCCTAAATGTGGCGATGTGGAAGGAAAAGGCAGGATTCACCGGGGGGAAACTGGTTGACAATTGAATGTAGGGGCCCTCGGATCCTAGCTATGTGATCATTGCCAGAGAAGTGGTGAGTAGGAAGCACACAGGACAACTGTGCTAAGCAGTTTTCGATATTATTCAGACGATTAAGTAATGGAGATATTTCATTTCTAATTAAAGATTTAAATCTCTCTAAAAAGCTGCCCACAAATTGACTTACTCCTTGAGGACCAAAGATTGAAGAATCTTCATCTCCAACACGGGAGGACATGGGATTCTGAGAATTTCGCGCCACCAACTCCTCAACCTGTGGGGGGCGTTCAAAGGTGGAGAAAAGCCCTTGCAAGGGTGATGGAGTCTAGCACCTCGCTTGGACTTCCTAGGAGGTGCAGGTATGGGAGTGCGTTTCACCTGCGGTAAAGGGCTGCATATTTTAGGTGGCTCTGTGAAGTCAGTAATTGGCATGGCTGATGATGTGGGGTTACAAGGTGTCTCTGCACTTGGCACAGGAATTGGGCCTGCCAGGGTCGAACACATGGAACCTAATCACATGCCATGGCCAGGATCCAGATTTTAAGAAATTCTTATCTCTTTGAGAGCTATTTCGGTGTTGATAACCCATACACCTCGCTCCAGCACGCGGTCAATTGAAGTGCACCTGGGAGGGGGCGAAGGGGCAGGATTACATCCAACAGCTGTCTTCTTCCCCAAAGCAAACACCTACACTCAGGGTGAGAGGCAAAATGGGCAGGACCAGCTAAGAAATCAATAACAAAGCAGCAAATAGATTAGGCTACTTTCTACAAGCAAAGTAAAACGAATGGGCACATTGTAACACACAAAAGACAAAGGGTATGGGCTCAGCCCAGCCTCCATCAGGCTCTGATGGGTCTGTGCTTGGACCAGGCTTTGCCAGGGCATGGTGGGAGCCCGTACTGCACTATCAAGGGCTGGGAAGGGTCGTGTCCTTGCTCCAGAGTGTGTCACTGGCACCTCCTGGCGCGAAAGTATCTGGGACTCAGAGTCCCTAGGTGCTGAATGCTGGCCCCGGTTTATGCCACTCCTGTACTCCCTCCACGAAAATCTAGGGGCTAGGATGCGATACGGCAGTGATGGAGAGCTTTCCAATGTCTTCCCCTTAGCCAGTGAGGAAGGCCAGGGTGCGTATTGGCTTCCCTGCTTTTTATCATCTATATCGAGCTATGCACACACCTGTCTATTTCTACCAAGGACGTACCAAAAATCAGTAACTTGCACATAACGAACTACGGGAAAAATCACACGTAATGCTGTGGACCAGGCAAGGGAAATATGCCATCTTTGAAGCTGCAAGATCACTCCCTGAGATCCATACAGAATTTTTGTTACCTGGGCATCACCTTAGACTTCTCCAGTTCTTGGCAACCCAAGTGAATGCATTACATATGACATTAGGGAGGGCGTCTGGGTCCCTTTTTAGGTCTCGCCTGACCCAGCGCATGCGCTGGTCTGGCGAGACTTATTGAGAGGGCTCCAAAAAGTGCTACCAGGCCAGCCTAGAGCTACAGTGCATGTGCGCGGGCGCGCGCGCCCGCTTTACCGCGATTACTTTCACTTTCGTGTCCGCACGGCCGCTTTGCATAGCCAATAGGTCTCGCTTTTGGGACCTTATAATAATTTAGTTATGCAGTTGCATAGCTAAACACTTATAAGGTCCCAAAGGCGAGACCTATTGGCTATGCCAATGCTTGTTAACCTTGTTCGGAGGGAAGGCAGGGGCACAACTTACCCTTATATCGAGATTTTTAATCTGCAGTGTGTGTCTACAGCTACATACGGAGTGGGCGTTGTAAGGCATCTATGCTTCCTCCTTACAGGTGGAAGAAAATAGATTCTGCAGACAGATATTGAATCTTCCACCAACCAGCCCTTATTCTACACTTTGAACTCAAATTAGTTTATGTCTCCGACATAATCAAACTGGCCCCATTATTGCTTCGGGTGAGGGTGTGGACCAACAATAAAGCAAGTTTTATGCAGAGATTTAAATCTTGATCGCCTTAACCTAGATAGGGGCTTTCTACTGCCTGGCTGAAGTTTATTTGTAAATCCTTCAGCGATATCGCCCTCCCTGACATGTTTACTGCCCCAGACATATTATGCAAAAGGATAAAAGGTTGGTAAAGTTTCGCCATGCAGAGTACACTTTTTCCCCCAAGGATGGAGGAGGTTTTTAGTAAGCACTCTGTTCGCAATTATTTGTATTACACTAGCTACGGGAGATTGGGCATTTCATTTAACGCTGGAGTTCTCACAGTGGGAGAGGTCCCTTTTATTTAGATTTAGGTCAGGCACCATCGTGTTACGACTCTTATGCTTTTCTGATGTGGCGTCGGTGTGGGGCAGTGAGCCACCAATATGTCCTTGTGACGGGCTGGCTGAGCAGTCGATGTTACATTTTATGTTGTTTGGTCCCCACTCTGTCCGGAGCACATTTTGAAGTAGTTTGCAATTAAGAAATGTAGGGAGGCCTTACTGTATCCCCAGATGTTAAGCAGCCCTGATATTTGTTTTAGTGTATGTAGCCTCTTTAAAATGTCTTTACCATGTCTTTACCATGTAGGAAATCGACGAAGGGGTAATGACTGAGGAAGCAGTTCGCTTCCCACTGAATGCGCTTTAAACAGCATTCCACCCTGCACTGTTATTTGTTACCCGACTCAATAATAATGTTTTATTTTATTTACTTTTGTATATTACCACGATTTGTATCCTTCTATGATGTTTTATGAAGCAGGATTCTGTTGTCTTTTTAACTATTTTCATGAATATTTATCCTGTTAGGAATCCTTTGTGTATCTATGTTAAGCTATATTATGCTCTTTTATGATCCGTATTTAAAGATCGAATAAAGATACTTTCACGTGACTCGATAAATATTACAATAATATTTCTAAATGCTTTAACTAAACATACAATTGCCAACGCAAAAAAAAAAACTAGCAGGCTTACCGCACATTTGACACTAAGTAACAGCTCGACCGACTGCAAGGTAGCTCGGCGAATTTGTGCACTTGCTGCTGTAATGATTTTAAAACGGCAAACCGCTCAATTCATTCTAAAATAGCAAAGTATATTCTATGACTCATTTAGTCATCTTTCTGCTCCGCAAGGAATACTTTTCACGCTCCTTCCTTACTTAAATATATTTACACGTGATGCAGTTTTTCAAACTACAGCCATAACCTAAAAACTAATAGGAGTCAGAAAAGCACCTAGCCTGGTCACAGCCTCCTGTCCATGGCAGAAGGCTAGTTGGTGTCTTTTCAATCTTGCTTCTGGCATACCACCATGCTATGCAGAGACCACCAGCGGCAGCAAGGGGTGGGGGATAAGTAGGTGCAGCATCTGTGTGTGGGGGGGGGAGCATGCTAACAGGTTGGGCGTCAGAGGCTTACAATAAGGCAAGATTTCTAACAAGTGTAGTTCATGATCTGCATTACTGTTCGTAAAAATCTACAAATTATTTTTGGAGGCAAAGCGAGTTTAAATCACCCACAGGGTGCACCACACAACCATATGTCTGAAACGGAAAGAGAGTCATTGAAAAGACAAGGATATCTAAAAAAGTTATAAAAGGCAGAGAGGATACGGAATTCATTCCTGTAAGATCCATGATATCCAGTAAACAATATTTTAGCCAGAACCAAAGTATTGAAGGACATTCGGCAAACATGGGCCTTATATTCAGCATTTACAACATAATGAGGACACGTTTTGAAGAATTTGAAAGTCTGGTGGGAGTTCAATGCAACATGCCCAACAAAATACTGTGTTATCCGTACCTCGATGGGATTAAATATATATTTGTCCTACTTTTGGTTTGCCCCAAATACTTTTCCCAAAGGACCAATCTGCATTAAATTTGCAACAAAGTGCTTGTAATGGATGGGCCAAGCGCATACCAAACAGAAAACGAAACATATCACAGTCCTTAGGAATACTAAAAACAACACTATTGAGTAACCAGTGTTTTTTTTTTTCTTCTTACAAAAAGAAAAGGTGCTTTATTACACAGACTACTTAATATAGCACATTAATTCACAAAAATATACAGGTTGGAGGGTGGAAATACTGATGAGGATACCATGTAGAAATTGATACCCAAGCAAGGACTGAACCCTAAACCCCCCAAAAAATCATCTGGTATGTTCAACACTGTATAAAGGGATACCGGGGAGCGAATATTAAAATTAGGCCTATTAGCTTTGTCAAGATGTCATCAAAATCAGAAGTATGTTATTGACTAGGCAATGAAATCAACGTTCAAATGCCTAAGGACACACTACTTTCCAAACACATTGCCTAATACAAGCATTAAAGATGCAATAGGTCTCGCCTTTTTTTTAAGTTAAAGCCATTTGCTTTGCTATACAATACCATTAGGAAAGCAAATGGCTTTAACTTAACCAAAGGCGAGGCCTGTTGCATTTTCAATGCTTGTTAATATTTATAAGTCCCCCCCTAAGAAACCCCTATGGAACCCTCAAGGCAAGGTGGGTTTAGCATTAGTAGCAAAATCAGTAGAAAGGCTGGAGAGAAAGTAAAGAATTGTCAAGAGAATGGAATTAAAGAAAACGTTAAGAAACTACCATTTGCAATGCAATAGGTCTTGCATTTGTCAGAGTTGGAGCTATTGGGATTGTAAATGACAATGCCTTTTATCTATAAATGCCCGCTACGTAAGCCATTTTTCACGCATCCATTCTCCATTTTTCAAGTTCCAGGCACCCCTGTGGATTTAAATGAGACAGAGACGTAATAACAGACTATGGGGGCAAGTCAGGAAAGGTAGCCGGTCAGTTCAAGTAATGTTATGTTACTGTGCCTTGTAGAGCGCTACAGCTGCCCCAGCAAAGGGGCGCCCCGGCGCTAAAACCAACAAAAAATGACATAAGCAGATGGAACAGACCTTCCTGAATTCTAAATAGTTACTAAGGCCACGAATATGCGCAGGTAGTGAGTTCCAGAGGATGGCTGCTCTACTACGAAAGGTGCGGCCACCAGCACAAACTCTTCGTGTCCGGGGAACCACCACCAAGTGCTGACCCTGTGAACGGAGATGTCATGAGGGAACATATGGCAAGAGGAGGTTGGCCAAAATAGAGGGGGTGGTCAGTTTCAAAGCTTTGAAGGCGATACATAAGTCTTTAAATTCAATACGCCTGGCAACAGGTAACCAATGAAGACGGCGAAAGGCCTCAGACACAGAGCAAGGTTTGCGCAAACCTAGAAGGGTTCTTGCTGCCGCGTTCTGTGCCCCTTGTAGCCTCCGAATCTCCGCCTTGTTGGACCCCAGATAAAGAGAACAGGCATAATCAAGTCTGGACAGTGCAGATGCCTGAATGATAACCTGGCGCGTAGGTGCATCGAAGAAGCCCAACAGGGGTCTAAGCCCCCGTAGGAGTCCAACACAGGTCCCTGACGTTTTTTTGTTTGGACTCGATAGTTAAGAGATGAGTCCAGCCAAACCCCTAGATATTTCACTGCCTGCTTGGGAGAGGGGGCCCTGCCCAGGCTATCTGGCTACCAGAGTTCACTCCACTGACCATGGTCCTTTCCCACTAACAATACCTCTGACTTGTTAGAACTCAGCTGGAGACAGTTGGTGGTCATCCACCACCCACTGCCGCAAAGCCGCCTCATATGTGAGGTAAGAGTGTCAACAGCCCACTGAAGAAGTAAAAATGCCACATCAAGTGACAGAATTGAGGTAACAAACATGGCATGGTTGTGGCATGAGGTTTTGAAAAGCCATAGTTGGAAAAGGGTTGGTGCCAGGCCATTAGGTTACTGGGCTGGTGAGTGAGGGTGAAAGGACGAGACGTGGGAAAAAGTGACACGCCTTGGACTAGAATAATAATTAAGATTGTGGGGCAGATGGTGGCAGAGCAGTTAACGACCCAGTCTGCTGTTAAATGACTGAAGCAATAGCTGGCATCGGGACACAGATAAAGGTTTTAGACAAGGCTTTGTGGCTACTCTCTCAGCCCTAAAGATTTTAAAATACCTCATGCACCGATCCACTGGCACCTGTGCTTTCACCCGCTGTGCTCCAGCTGTCTAGTTGTGTTTGACTCCAGGATTGCCTTTCACTCTGACGCAAAACATGGTGGCGGAAGCCACGGACATGCCCACGCAGCACCCGCCACGCACACAGAGGAGAGCCACTAGCACAGACAAGTCTGTGATGAGCCCCCACATTGTGAACTTGTGAAAAAAGACGATGTCTGTAGGCAATAAAAGAAGAACTGAAACTGCTCCTCATGGTTATGCAACACTGCTCAAACAACAGTGCCTTCTTGGAATGGTCAAATGTTGTTAGTTCGGACGAATTCAATAAATATAACGATGGGGTATCGAATGATATGGCTTTTTAAAGGACACAGGTCATTTTAGGTGCAACCACTTTTGTTTAAGTGGCAGTGCTGCGTGCCGCGCTGCTGAAATGAAAACATTATGTGGGGCTGAAAAAAAGTAATAATAAAGTGCGGGGTGCCACGGTGCTGAAATAAAAACATATTATGCATGGCTGAAAAAAAAAAAGTGCGATGTGCCGCTGCTTTAAAAAAAAGATATTATATTGTGTGTATTTTCTGGGAGCTGCACATAAGAAAAGAAAGGCTCAGCGGCGTGCCATGCTTTTTTAAAAAAAAAAGTAGTTGCTCAGTATCTTGTTGCTCGATAGCGTGTCGCAGGCAGGAGAAAGTAATTTGAGAAAATAGTGCTCACAGACTGCAATTAAAACATACCGAATAACAAAGCATGTAACAGGGGCTATCCTATTGGGAGGTTACAACAGGAAAAAAGCATTGAAAATGCAATAGGTCTCGCCTTTGATTAAGTTAAAGCCATTTGCTTTGTTAATGGTATTGTATAGCAAAGCAAATGGCTTTAACTTAAGGAAATGCGAGACTTATTGCATTTTTAATGTTTGTTGAACATTGTGTTTACTTTATATTTGTTTCCCCGTATAAGTTCAATAAAGCATTTTAAAATTTTAAAAAAGATTAAATCATAAAATGTCAAAAAATGCTAGGGAGAACATGGCGGCAGTCGGCTGACTCGCTGCGGAGCTCCGTGACCAAGCTCCCGCTGTTCGTCACCTTATCCCTGTACCTTAAGTAAAATGAGTAACTTTTGAGTATTGTGACTTTCCCCGTACTTTTGAAAGGATCCCTTTTTCAGTCCAGGCTCTTGGATTTTAAAGAATAAACCGAAGGGAAAGCAGCGACATACCCGGCGATTGTTGATCTCGACGCGGCTGTTTGTTTGTTCTTCCTCCCTTTGACGGGAGCTCTGGGCGGCGAATCAGGCAGCTTCAGCGGCGGAGGCGGCTGGGAAGCTGTACGCCCTATTGGCCCTGAATTAAGTCTGAAAGACGAAGACAAAGAAATACATCGCGGAGCATCGGCTGGTTTCTGGCTTTGGTCTGTTGCCGCCCTGGAGTTGCAACGGGGGAGAAAGGCACGCTGTCTAGCGCTTACTGTATGTAGCGCGCTAGTCAATTCCCAAGCCGTAAATCTTGAGCCTGATTTACGAGGAGCAGTGGAGGGTAAAGAGGCAGTCCAGTGTCCTATGGGCACAAGACAAACGGAAATCTGCGTAGAGGAGTCTTCGGAGAAGTCTGAAGAGGAGTGTTTACAGCCACATTCAAGGCCCCCCAAATCTAAAAGCAAAGGTAGAGGGGCTCGCAGAAGAGGCAGAGGTCTGGAGAAGGAGTCCACTCGTCATACTCCACCTGAGGTAACCCAGGTTAGGCCGGTGGGAGGCCTTCTTAAAGGTAAGAAAGCTTCTTATTTGTCTACAGAAGTAAAATCAAAGGGCATAAGTGCAAACGGAACCAGACGTAAGATGAAACTTAAAAGGGATTTGAGCACAGAGTTGGGTAATAAAATAACTCCGTCCCTGCGTTCCTACTTCAAAGCAATACCACAGGTACT
Organism: Triturus cristatus; assembly: GCF_964204655.1. Taxonomy (NCBI): domain Eukaryota; kingdom Metazoa; phylum Chordata; class Amphibia; order Caudata; family Salamandridae; genus Triturus; species Triturus cristatus. The sequence continues at coordinate 1,091,928,747 of NC_140585.1, forward strand.
CTGCTTACAAGACGCTCAAGACATGTCTGCCTCTCTGTCAGTAACGGATTCAGGGGAGGTGAGAATGCCTGTTCCCATCATTCCGGATGTCATGGATCCCCAGACCTCAGTTCTGGATTGTACTCCTGCCCCCTGTTTTGCTCCCTGTTCTGCCCCTTGTCCCCCATTAGGAGGCGACTCAGGGGCACTCCCCACTTCTGTGAACCTCTCATCTACGGGGGAGTTAGTTATATCTAGGGGCGATCCATTGCCTGGAGGCTTGCCTGCTCCGTTAATACGTGAATGCCAGGGGGGCGGAGCCCAACTGGATTCTGTTGACACAATTAGAGCAGGGTTTGATGTTCCCCCACATTTGGCACAACAACAAGCCTCCGCTTCTTATCATGAGACCGAGGGCACAGTTTCCGCTGCCTCCCTACTAGCAATGTTATCTTCCCTCTCTCAAGATATCAAAAAGGGTTTTGAAGAATCCTCCGCTAACCAGATGGACATCCGCAACCATTGTGAGTCCCTAGACAAAAAGATAGACGGTTTAACTTCCAGGACTGGAGAGTTAGAAGAAACAGTCACTGCGTTGTCTACGCACCTTGATAAGGCTGAGGAGGAGATTGTCAAGTTGCGGAAGGTCGACCAGACCCTATTAGACAGGATGGAGGTGTTCGAGAATAATGCCAGAAGATCTAATATCCGTATACTTAATGTACCAGAGGGCTCTGAAGGCTCTGATGTTAAAACTTATGTGGTGCAGCTATTGAAGGAGTCGTTGGGTCTAGATCAGTCTTCAGAAGAACTGGCCATTGACATTCAAAGGGTCCATAGGGACCCATTTAGGCGCAACCAGCAAAGATCTAAGCCTCGCAAAATCCTCGTCAACTTACACACCTATGCCCTTAAAGAGCGGATTCTTAATTTAGCCTTGAAGCAAAAATCTCTTCCTGGAAAGGGATTCACTTTTCTTATTAGGTCTGATTTATCCAGGGCCACGTTAGAAAAACAGTGGGAGTTTGGAAAGCGGCTTGAAGCATTCAGAAAGTTGGGAGCCACCGCCCAGTTGGTTTTCCCTGCCGTCTTGAGGGTGATGTTTAACAACAAAATGTCTAACATAAGTACAGTGCAAGCTGCTGATGAGCTCCTCTCAGAACTAGGCAATAAGACAACAGGTTAAGTTAGATTTAAGGAAGGATTTGATTTTTGAAGGCTAGGTTCACTCACTTGAATGCTGTTATTTGAGAAGGGGAAGGGAAATGATAAGGGAAAAGGGGAGTGAGGTGGTAGGAAAACTATAAAGGGGAAAAAAAAAAAAAGAAGGAAAAAAAAAAGAAGGAAGGAAAGAAAAGAAAGAAAAAAAAAACAAAAACAAACAACAAACCACAAACAAGAAAAAAAGAGGGTGGACAAGAAATTTCTTTGTGTACTTTTCTAACTACCTTCCGCTTATATAAACGGTTACTCTGAACTCTTTCTTTTGAGCGTAACTCGGTTCAGGGGTGGGTGTGAAACATGGGAGCTTGAGTTGGGGGTCCCATCTGCTGGATTCGATCCGGTTAGATACACCACGGGTTCTCCAGGGGGGGTGGGGGGGTGAGGGTGGGGGGGTTGGGAGGGTCACGGGGTAAAACGATTAAAAAATTCCTCTTGTGCCATCTTAGTGTTCTATTATTTCTTGCTTTGAATATGAAAATCTTAGATATGTTGTTGTCTGCTATAAAGTTAGGTCAGACAAATGAGGGCACCTACGCAAGGTTTGGTATTTTTAGGGTCAGCTATCTAACATCATGGCTTTGGCTAATTTAAAGATATCATGGAATGTGAACGGTCTGCGTACTAAACCCAGGGCTAGGAAAATATTACAATATCTTAGAGACTCAGGGGCACAGGTCATTTTATTGCAGGAGACGCACTTGACTCAGGATGAAATGGACGCAGTAGTCAAAAGCAATAAGTGGATCGACTTTGCAATTTCTACTTCACAGTCTTTGACTTGTAGAGGAGTATCGATTATTTTCAAAAAGTATCTCAGAGCTAGGGTATTAGATTTCAAAGTCGATCCTGCAGGTAGGTGGGTAATCGCTGCGCTCTCCATCTTGGGTACCCAGATAACTCTGGTGGGGTATTACGGTCCCAATCAGGACCACCCGTCATCATTAGAGGTAATTCTATCTCACCTCTTGACCTTTCCAGAACCTGTAGTTTTTGCTGGTGATTTTAATATTGTCCTAAATCCCTCCCTGGATAAATCTTGCAATAGTCGATCCCTAACTTCATCTAAATCAAGGTCCGTTTTGTTAAATGCTATGAAGCAGTTTGGATATGCAGATATTTGGAGGTTAAGGGCAGGGGAACAACAGGGTGTCTCCTATAGAAATCACAAATACAACCATCAATCTAGAATTGACTTTATACTAATTAGCCATTCCTTAGTAGATCTTGTTAAAGATATTAAATACCTTCCAATTCACTTGTCTGACCACTCGGCTATAGCTTTGGATCTTATATCACTATTGAGGGCGCCGGCGAGGAGTTGGTCCTTTGATCGTTCCTTACTCTCCCACTCAGAAGATGTTCTTTTTCTTAAGTCTGAGGTGAGCCTCTTTTTAAGGGTAAATGTTGACTCGGCAGACATCGGAATTGTATGGGACTCTCTGAAAGCATTTCTGAGAGGGCTTATTACAAATAAAATGGCTTTCAGGAGGAAGGAATATAGGGAGGCCGTTATGTCAGCCGAAGCAAATATTGCTAAGATTCAGACCCAATTAGATCAAGAGGATAATTATAACAGCAGCGGTCCGCTCTTCTTTGTCTGAGAGTTTACTTTCTTCAAAGGGCCATCTAGCTTCGATTTTAAATCAGCGGGTTCAAGAAAGGTGGGAGGCCAGCAAGCTTGCACACTTTCAATATGGAGAAGGAGCGGGGAAACTATTGGCCTGGAAACCCAAACCAAAACTGACCAAGTACGGAATAACATCGAGGTGATTAGAGTCAATGGTTCCCCACTCTCCCGGGATGATGATATTAGATCTGCCTTTAGAGATTTTTTTCAAAATATTTATTGTGAAGACAAGAATATTAGTTTAAATACCATCAAAGACTGGCTTAGTAAGATCACCCTTCCAGCACTTTCTGCTGAGCAGAGTGAAACATTAGAAGGTGAAATCTCGGAGGAGGAAGTCATCAAGGCCTTATATGATGCCAAAAAGGGGAAGGCGTCTGGCACAGACGGCCTCCGGGCTGAATTATATAAGGTGCTCGAGCGGGAACTTGTCTCTTTCCTGGTTCTACTATTTAATAACATCTTATTGGCTGGCAGGTCTCCCCCCAAGTCCTGGGACAGTGCGTCCATCACTAATTTTAAAACCGGGGAAATCACCAACGGCATGTAGTTCATATAGGCCTATTTCCATTCTGAACGCAGATTATAAACTATTTGCTTCAATCTTGGCAAATAGACTAGCTCTTGTTGCACCTAAAATCCTACATCCCGATCAGAAAGGGTTTGTCAAAGGGCGCCAGTTATATGAACTGACATATGACTTAATTGGGGCAATAGATCTGGCAGTTTTGGAGCCGTCCTCCTTGGCGGTCCTTACCCTAGACGCTGCCAAGGCCTTCGACAGAGTGAATTGGTTGTATCTGTCGGAGGCCCTGGCGAAGTTTGGTGTGGGACCAGTGTTTCGTCGGACAATTGCCCTTTTATATCAGAACCCAAGTGCTTGTGTATTGGTGAACGGAGGTTTGTCCGATCCCTTTAACATCTCGAGAGGTACAAGGCAGGGTTGCCCTCTCTCTCCGCTCCTATTTGATCTGTATGTTGAACCCTTTGCCCAACGCCTGAGGGATAATGTTAACATCAAGGAGTTTGCGTGTAGGGGCTGGGAGAGAAAAGTGGCCCTGTACGCGGATGACATCATTATCTATACTTCTGATGCCCATATGGCTCTTCCAGAAATATTCAAGCTAGCCTCTGCATTTGGAGAAGTATCTGGATATGAGATCAATGCCACAAAAACTGAGATGATGACTTGGAGTATGGACCAGAGTCCGAGTATTGCCGGTATTCAGCCAGGAAAGACGTTAAGATACCTGGGCCTTGACATTGTTGAGGATTTAGACCAGATTGTCAAGACCAACTTTTCAAAGATAGTTAAGGACTGTCGTAAGTTACTTCAGTCCTGGTCTTGTCTCCCTCTGTCGTTACTGGGGCGGTCTAATCTGGTCAAGATGTCGGTTCTGCCAAAGCTTTCCTTTTTATTTAGTACTATCCCCCTGTACTTTGATCCAATCCCTATTAAAACATTCCAGGCCGAAATTAATACATTTATTTGGAATAAACATCTTCCAAGAATCTCGTGGAAAAAGATAAGGAGGCGTAGGGAAAAGGGGGGCTTGGCTGCTCCGGACATCCAGTTGTATGCATGGGCGTTCCAGCTTTCCCATGCCAGAATGCTGTTAAAAAAGCCATTAGAGTCCGGTGTGGGAACTTTATACGCGACCCTGCTAGATGGAGAGGGGGTTAGTCAGTCTGGATTCCTTTTGAAATTTGGAGATCCGAAGTACTTCAAAAAGATTAAGCTGAAGATCCCACTGGGGATGGCAAGGACTTGGGCCTAGGTTCTAAAAGCCACTAAAATAGGGTATTATGGCAGTAGGACTCCCCTATGGGATCTCCCCGATCCCCCGACCTGGTTGTGTGATCTGCTTGCATTTCCCATCAGGGAGGCAGGGTTGGAGTGTTGGGGAGACCCATTTGTCGAGGGTGAATTGCTTTCTTGGGACCGCCTGAGTGGGAAGATTGGTTCTGGCCTATCTAGGCTAAAATATCTGCAGATGTCCAGTTGGTATAGATCTTATATAGCACAGCCCTCTCAGAGAAGTAAGCCCCCTTTAGGTGGCTATAGTACTTTCATAAATTTGTTGATCGACAAACCCCCTGCCAGGAAAGAGATCTCTTTATGGTACAATTTGATTTTGGAGGAGTTAGACGGGGAATTTCAGCTACCTGATGAGCTTTGGGGGTCAGATATAAGCAATACCAACCTGCAACAGTTATGGGGAAAATCATGTAGAATGATGTGGGATGTCGTGAAGCCGGCATGGTTGCGCAGGAACCACCTTTATACTATCCACAGAGCGTACTACTCTCCCCTTCGCCTGTCCAAATTTACTCAAGGGAACATGGTGAAGTGTGCTAGATGTGGTCTCTTGGCTGCCTCGGACATCCACATGTTTTACGAGTGTCCATCTTTGTCGCAGTTCTGGGAAGCTATTTGTAAGATATCAACTTCTGTCGATTTCAACATAGTATTGGATTCTCAGTTAGTGATCTTTGGAATCCTAGAGGGGGTTTCCAATATGGCGAAAAAGTTAGTCTTCTATGCAATATTGCTTGCTAGAAGGGAGATATGTAAGAAGTGGAAGGACTGTTCACCTCCCTCTGTTATTGAATGGTTTGCTTCTGCTCTGCAAGTCTCCAAGCTGGACTTGGTCAGAATAGGGAATCCTGAGAAAAGATCTTTTTGGCGCCTCCTGAGATGGGATCATTGAGAGTCTGGGTTGGGTTTTTTTTTTTTTTTTTTTTTTTTTTTTTTTTTCCCCACGTCCAATGATTAAGCCATCTATACTATGTTTGGGTATGAGTAATGCCTGGATACTCCTGTTCAGTATTCTGGTGGATCTTCAAAATCCTCTGTAAGGTTATGCTATGCTGATCGTTGGTATGTCAAGCTATACTGCTATGGGACGAGGTTCTCGCTCACCGTTTGGTCCCCTCCAGTTGCCGACTGAGGTAGCATTTTGTTTGCTAACCTATCGATCACGCACATAGAACCTTGGTGGCGCATGAGGACAAAAAAAATAAATAAAGTCAAAAAATGCTCAAGGCAGTAATTTCACTTTATGGAAAAGGGTTTTAATGAGTTGCTTGTTGGAATGACGTATGGTTTTCAAAAGATGTGAACTTGCGGACGACGCGAAAGTAGCCTTCCCAATAAAAGAAGGTATTTATAGCTATAAAATATGACCCAATTCATTTCGGGTTTAAGTAACCCTTCATCAGGGGTAACTGACATGAAAGAATCATTAATAATAATAATAATAATAATAATAATACTAATAAGTTACATCACAGGTTCAAGCACAGACAACATACAATGAGGGAAAACAAGAAACACGCTCATGTGGTTGAGAATTATTTACCAGCTGTCGAGTTAGTACGTTATGCACAATATTATAACACATACAACGTAAGTCGACATGCCATATTCAGAAATTGTGAACACTGACTGCTGTGCAAACACTCAAAACAAATCGATGTTCAATAGATAGGTGACCAATTTACTAAATGGGAGATGAGAAAAGAAAGAAACATCAAGTCCCCGCAGTGTTGAAAAGTGAGGATGATCGAACATAACCTACGGTGGAGGGACTCGGGCAGTCGCGACAAGGAAAGCTGCAAGACCATAGTGGTGGGTAGGCCACACCAGAAGTGTACCAAGCATAGCGCGCAACGAGCTAAATAGCCAAATCACATGTCGTCAATGCGAACCAGATTGTGCGAACCCTCTGTCGGCGATTCCAACACAAATACTATGCAAACGTGATGAAAAAATGAAAACACCAGCGCCCGGTTGAAATGCCAACTTACATGTACATAAAACATTCAGTGTTTGGCCGTAGCCTCCAACTGCAAACGCCGCATCCAACTGCTAACTCTAAATGTCAGGAAAGGGGGGAATCGAGATGATTCAGTCGTGACACAAGCATTACCTGCGACGTGTGAACACTACGGTCAGCACCTCATGTGATGCTGGCAGGTCTAGCTGTTGTCGTCAGAGCGCTTCCGGCCTCCTAGTCCGTCATCTACTGTAGCGCAGTGGAGCGGGGGTGTGGACGCTGCTCTGGTTAGCTACAGTAACCGTTTCCGCACTTTTATCTCGAGGCACACCACATTCCTGTTGGCGTTACATTGGCGGAGAGGGAGTCTGGTCGTAGCACTCCGCTTCCTGTGGGTGTTACGTTGGTGGAGACGGCGTCTGAGTCCTCGTACCCTACAGGTTCTTTCCGGTTTTGTTTTTCCTTGATCAGTCGCTTGTGCCACGGCTGATTTACCTAGACTAGGCTTCTCCAATGAGTAGTTCCTGAGCTACCTGTAAAATAGCTCTCATGTGTGCGGCCCAACTTCCTTAGCAGCTTTTTAGCTAGTTTGAATTAAAAGCGTCTATGCTACAAGCAGCCCGGCGGTCGGCGGAGCGTGGCGCGCGCGCGCTTGGGGGCGTGTGCGTCTGCGCTTCTCAGAAGCGCGTCCACGGACCCCGATCGCTGCGCGTACCCCGGTCTGTCTCCCTTGAGAGGCATCTGGGCAACAATAGTTCTCGTTGGCGGCAGCGCTTCGCGCGGCAACGCCAGCGAGACCTAAAAAAGCAGGGAAACCGTTATCTTGGTCAATGTTAGTAAATAATTTCATTATCCATATGCCGAGCACATGAGTATTGTTTCTGCCTTTAAACAAGCAGCCACAAGAAACCAAAACAAGGGTGTTTGCAAACTAGAGCCCCAAGTCTGAAAACTCTAGCTCCAAGAATGCTTGGAAGAAAAAGAAAACCCTCCAAAGGTCATACATGGAAGACAAAAGGTGCTTTCCACTATCAAGAAACCTGTAAGGCGTCTTGGAGAGTTTGCAACTGCTCCCGGCTGCCCCTAACCATCATAAACGTGTGCCACGGTGCTCCTGCTCTCCTTGGATCCAGTCACAAAATATCAAAATAAGGCAGTCCCAGTGCATTCTAGGGAGCACTTTTTTTTTTTTAAACTTCGGCCTTGCGCCAAAACATACTGTTTTTTTTAAATATAATAAATTGGATACCCAGCTCCAATCGAGTGCTGAGGGGGAACCCCAAAGCCCCAAGGTCCCTGCTCACTTCCTGCCCGGCACAGTGCTCCAGAGTCGGCACAGGAGCCAGTAACTGTATTCCCCAAGACGCCGTCAACACAGTTGGGAGTCTTCTGTCCTTCGTCTTCCGGTACCCCAAATACAACATGAGCAGGAGGTAGGTGCTCCCGGGTTCTGCGCCTCCCCAGGCATGGTTGGTGAATATGGCAGTGCTGTCTCCAAGGTGGTTGCGGGCCCCGTAAACTCATAAAATTAGAGCGCAGCAGCGGGAACTGTCTTCTCTGTCCCCAGGGCAGGGGCCATGCCAGGAGCTATTGAAACAGGGGCACAGTGGTACTCATGTCGCACTCCGTGCCCACGGCAAACCCCCTATTAATCATAGAAAATAACCATGTTAAGGGAAAAGTCACTCGGCCATAGCAAGCCATCTGCCAGTGTCCAGGCAATGAGACATGGAAACATTCCCATTACCAAAATCACGATCAGCATCAATAGGAGTTGCATGCAGCTAGGAAGTGCAGATATTATGGCAACCTGTGAAACTAGAAGTAAAAACTATAATAGGGCACCAAAGTCATCCAAGAACTTGCTGGCTCAAATCAAGTAAGATATTCAGCAGGCTGTACTAACAGCATGGTGAGGGTGAAACCAGGTTAATTCGGCTTGGAGAGAGAGAGAAGAGAAACAGGATCAGGCAGAAAAAGCCATGAAAGCGGGGTGAGATTGTGAGAGGCTGGCACAAATGGCAAATAAGGGGAGAGTCGCATTCCTTAGCATGTCACAGCAGGTCCATCCATCAAGGTGACAGTCTGCATCCGCACCCCCTTCCACCTACACTTCCTGGCCTGTCACAGCAAGACAATGGGTTGGCTCTTATTTCGGCTCTTAGAGGCAAGTCAGACCCCCAGGTTTGGTGCCTCACAAATTCTGTTGCTTACTCCACCTATATGTAGAATCTGTTGCAATCAAGTCCATAGCTCAATGAGTCTGGCAGGATGTGGAGAGAGGGGTCTTGGACCCAGTAAGTCACATTGTGACTCAGTGGATCAGATAGACCAGAAAGGTTGTAGTCAGGTCAGTTACTGGTTGTGTTTGTGGCCTTGGAGGACTGCTAGGCTGAGGGATGTCACTCATTCAAAAGACTGAGCTAGAGCGATTTATTCATTCTGTTTTAAAACATGTGACCCCCCCCTCCCCAATTTGTTTTGCAATTCTATCAACATCTGTTTTCCTGGTCATAATTTCATTCTCTGGTAGGTACATATATACACACTCACAAACACAAATGTAGCCTACATTTTCTCTACTGCATTCAAAGTCCAATTATGGGACTAATTCATAAGTAATATTTCACTTTGTCTTTTTAATGGCAAAAGCTAAACAAGTTCTGCAACTTGAAGCGGTTTAAAAAAACCACAAGATGATTGTTTAATGAGGCCTTTCTCACATTTAAAAAAAATCTCATTATAAACGGACGACAACCCGCAGGTCTTTTCGTGAAGAAGTGTTCAAGTATTGGAGAAATGATGGTCTGAATGGCTGAAACACAGATTTGAGACAGATGGTAGTTGCTTTTTCATGGGCTTTATTAAGATGCAAAGATCAGCAAATAAAAACTAAGATCGGTGAGGTGTCTCTAGTCAGCTGTATATTCATATGGAAAGCGACAATCTGTCACTAAGAGAGGATTTACTGCCATCCATCCTGCTGTGATGCAAATTTAAAAGGTGCCTGAAACCAGACTTCGGTCCCTATTAGGAACCATCCATGGGAGTTTTTCAAAGAATCCGCTATTTTAACTGTGTAGTTATAGTTAATACTGTTAGACCATAAGAACAGCATATTAGATTTATCAAAGCTTTGGTCTCATCGGACTCATCATTGTGATACTTTCTATAAAAGTGCGCATGCACATGACTTACATCATGTACCATGCAGTTGGGTTGGGGGAGTGGCTGGATGAGGAAGCAGAGTTTTAGGTCATCATAAAATTCCTTTGCTTTATCCACTAAAGGCCATGCCATGTGTGAGGTAACCAATAAGCATGGACAAAAGCCACGAGGTGAAAGTACACCATAAAAACACACAAGGAATCAGGAGCAAATGAGTGACAAAGCCAACCAATGATAAGGAGTGGGCGGGCTGTAAACCCACAGTAAGCTGATAGTAGCTGTTTTCACAAACAGCTTGCACTGCCTGGTAGGCAAGACCCAAAAAAGACAAAAATTACTTGAGAAAATTAGCTGAAGGGGTAAATTACAAAGCAAAACCTGAAAAGCCACTAAATCCAGTAGTTTGACACCACTTCTCTCTAGTCAATGTTCTTCCTCCTCCCACCAGCGCTCTGCGTTCATCTCTCACCCAAGTTGCTTCCTCCCTGCCTTCCCTATTGTTTCCCCTCTCCCATGGCCTCCATGCTGCTGAAAGCCCCACGACCTGTATTGCTCTGCCCCAGTGTTACTTCCTTTCCTACAGATGCCCCATGTTCCATCGCCCACCCACTCCTCTCAAAAATAAATACTCTCCGCTTGTTTGGGGAGGGGGGGGGGGTCATTTACAGACCCAACTCTGATCACCTCAGTTTGGAGCTGCATGTTGAACACACCTACAGAATGATGAACCAAAAAAAGGACTGCAGGTACCAACATGAATGTCAAAATTAGGTTAGAGTTTGGGTTAACAGAACAGTAGAGTGCAATAAGCAGGTTATCTAAGCATGTGCCAGAAACTTTATTGTTAGGGAATACACTGAGCACTCATTAAGACCATCATCTCACCTATGTTTTTCAACATCTACATGAAGTCATTACCGGCACGGATCAATCAATTTCACCTCACATGTTATAACTATGCAGATGAGACACAAATACTCCTTAAACTGGATAGCCCCAAAGACATTAAACTCATACATTTTCAGTTGTCTCAGAGCCGTGGATCAGTGGAAGACATGGAGGAATCTCAAATTGAATGCTTCCAAAATGGAAATACTCACATGTGGCGACTGGAAAAATTGTGACCCACTCGCCGCATGAGCCAACGATCTGGGAACACTGCCTAAAGTATCAAAGGAAGCTAGAAACCTCAGAATTACCATGGACTCCAAGCTATCAATGAATGCCCAGGTGGACAAACTAGCATGATCAAGCTTTGTTACTATAAAAACTCTGCGACGCATCTTCCCCCACCTGG